>NC_084799.1:56306142-56618789 GCF_963169125.1 Humulus lupulus
TGCGTATTTTAGTATTACTCAGTCTTCTACTTATATTATCAAATGAAGAAAGATAATGTAAGAAAAAGAGTATAGAATAAAACAAAATATGCATAATTATTTGTGGGGATCCTTCTTAATGACATCTGGTTGATATAAATATATATATATAAAGCAAAATTAAAGGACAAAAAACTATTGAAGAAGCACATGGAAGCAAATGAGAGAATATACTCTGAATCAAATTAAGAGGTAGGAGGCTACCCCACAATGCATGATGATGTTATTTAATGTTAGAATAATAATACGAGCATCAAAATTATGCATCACAACATTACACAAATTGAGATGACATTGTTTTTTAAAATAATAAGTTTCGCCTGAAATAAAATTGATTAGTTAAATAAAATTATCACGTTAGTTAGTGTAATGTTTTCACTACAAGAATGAAGGGTATTAGCAGCATAATTATTAGCGGCGACCAAGTCTGTCTGTATTGTACAGTCTATTAGCGGCGGACCCTCCGCCGCTAATAATGAATGAGTATTTAAAAAATATTAAAAAAATATATTAGCGGCAGACTTTACCACCATTAGTGGCGGATACTCTGCCGCTAATATACCAAATTAAATGCATGGGAAAAGTTTTAAAAATTTATTAGCGGCGGATAATTTCCTGTATTAGAAGCGGACTATTCGCCGCTAATACTATTAGCGGCGGGTAATCAAATTTGGTCCGCCGCTAATATACCAAATTTGATGCATAATATTGGTGCACGTATCATTACTCATTTAGGTACATTATTTGATTAGTATAACTCATTTTTATTAAAAGTTAGTATATATTATTTTTGTTCAACTTGTGCTTATATTTTTCTAATTTTTTTTTCTTTTTCATATTCTGAAAAATACATATAAATAGTATATTTTAAATATTTAAATAAAAAATAAAACAAAAATATATAAAAACTGGTTAAAATAAGAATTTTATTCTAAAAAAATTTATGAAAACATTGTAAAATCAAATTATTGAAATTAACAAAAAAATAAATAAATAAAGGATGTCAAATAACATAATGAGAAAAAGTGTTAAAAATGATTTAATTTTTTTTTAATTAATGGGTATCTATATATATTCTTAGGATATAAATATAATGCCCCTATATTTAACTTAGTGAAGTTGTGGGTTGCTTTCGTGGCTCTATGTACCACACATAAATAAATAAATACACACATCAATAAGACCAAAAATAAGTTCTAAATATATGGTGGGATTCGTAAAATAAATGTTATACTTTGTATATAGAATCAAATCTCCTAATAAAACAAAATAATTCATCCCAAATTGGATCTAATATTTTCTAATGGAATTCGTGATATATAATTAAGATTAAGAACACTTGTAACCCGTTGCACATGCATCGGCGTCTGCGCGGAGTCACACTTTAATTGTCAACGCGCGGTTTCGTTTCTTATCAAGTATCTCAACTATAGGTTAAAAAAAAAAAGAAGAAGAAAAACAATAAAAATAAACCTAATATAAGACCATAAGTGTCAAATTAACGATGTACTGTTAATTTTAGTAGTTTTTTAAATAAATATTTCTCGAATAGCGTGTGCTAAAATTTGATACAAATTATGCTAAATTTTGTACAAAATATAATATGTGATAAATTTAACACAACATTAAATGATCAATTTTTATTTACAGCTTTGCAATTAATTATTATTTTCTATATTGCATTTATTAATTGAGATTAATGAGGAGTTTTTTTAATTATTTTATTCTTTTATTTTTAAAACAAAATTAATTAAAAAATTATATATATATATTTGTAAGTTTTTTTTTTTGATGGAAAATATGAATATATTGCAACAAACGAGCAAGATTACAAACCAAGCTCAAAGAGCCAAACAAAAACAGTTACATCTGAGTAATAGCCTCTAAGAATACCACCTCACAGGTCCTAACTTTCAGCCTGGCTAGTCTAGATCTAATACTGGACTTAATCAATTGAATTACAGGACCAATAGCCAAAGATCTCAACTCAAACACACAGAGGTTCCTATTTCTCCAAACCATGTACACAGCAGCTGCCAATGCAGCAGCCAACACCTGATACTTCAGACTTTTCAGCTTCCCACACATCCAGGTACACCAGTTAGCATAAGTAATCGGCCAGATATCCCTACCCAACCAATCCAACAAATGAGCCCTGAGCTGTTGTGAAAAGGGACAAGCAAAAAACAAGTGGGCATGAGATTCCTGCTCCAATTCACAAACAGGACACAGTAAAGAAGGCAGCTCCAAGTTACATTGATGCAACTTATCCCGAGTAAGAAGATGGCCGAGAGAAGCTTGCCACAGGATGAATCTATGCTTCGGGACTGCCATAGAGCACCAAACCACATCAGCAAATTCAACTCTTTCCCTGTTTAGTAAACTGTAATACAGCAACTTCAAGCAGAGTTTATCACCCTTCACAGCCGCAGCTAAGCTGATATCAGAGAAGATTGACCTCAATTTCACTAGTCTCCTCCAATACCAACTAACATCTTGAGGAATAGAATAAGACCAGAAATCTTGACCCTTTAGATAGATTGAGTCGACCCATTTTACCCAAAGAATGTCTTGCTTACTAGAAACAGCCCAAACAAACTTAGCTAGGAGAATAGTGTTCCAAGAACTGCCCTTCTTAAAGCCAAGACCACCCATACACTTCGGAAGACAAACTTGACTCCAAGCAGTGAAGTGTAATTTATTGCGGTTAACATTGCCTTCCTTAACTCCCCAAAGAAAATTTCTACATAAACGATCTATCTCCTTAGTAACACTCTTAGGGAGCATAAAAACACTCATCCAAAACGATCTCAAGCTCAAAAGCACGGTATTAACCAGTTGAGCCCTCCTTGCAAATGAGAGATGACGGCTGGCCCAAGTATGAAGCTTTTGCTGAATCTTAGTAATTATGATAGCACAATCTCCAGCCCTCCACTTAGTTGTTCAAAGAGGAACCCCTAAGTATTTGAGAGGAAACTTCTCTTC
The DNA here is from genome assembly GCF_963169125.1 of Humulus lupulus. Lineage (NCBI taxonomy): Eukaryota > Viridiplantae > Streptophyta > Magnoliopsida > Rosales > Cannabaceae > Humulus > Humulus lupulus. The sequence continues at coordinate 56,309,167 of NC_084799.1, forward strand.
AGTGAACTGAATCTTCCTTAGCAATTGTTGAGTCTCTCTATCATCCAAACCCCCAAAAAACACCTGCGATTTCTATAAATTAGCAGACAAACCCGAAGCCATATAGAATTCAGTGAAACTATCTCTCAAAATCTGAACAGAATTAGAAACTCCCTTACAAAAAATGACCAGATCATCAGCAAAACACAGATTGACTAGCTTAAGAGGTTTGCATTTCGGGTGGAATCTGAACCGCTTATCCAAAGAAGCTTGACTTAACAGCCTAGTACAGTACTCCATAGCTAAAACAAACAACAACGGAGATAATGGGTCCCCTTGTCTAAGACCTTTTTTGCCTCTAAACTCCCTTTGGATTCTACCGTTCATAAGAATCAAATAGGAAGGATCCTTCAAACACGCCATAATCCACTTAATAAATTTTCTAGGAAAACAATACTCGGAAAGAATGGTCTCCATAAAATCCCAATCTAGCATGTCACAAGCTTTACTCAAGTCGATTTTCATCACACATCTAGGGGAAGCATTTTTCCTATTATAACCCTTTATAATATCCTGAAGAATAAGGATATTATGCGCCAACAATCTATTTTTGACAAAAGCTCATTGGTTTTGATGGACTAAACTAGGCAGAATAGTGGTCAACCTCCCACAGAGAATTTTTCAAATACACTTGTATATAGCATTGCAACAAGCTATAGGCCTATAATCTACTGCCTTAGTAGGTGTCTCAACTTTAGGAACCAAGCAAATGGTAGCCTTATTAACTTCCTCTGGCAAAACACCACTCTCAAAGAAATCGAAAACAGCCTCTGAAATTTCAGCTTCTAAGCTGCCCCATATAGCTTTAAAAAAACCAGAACCGAACCCATCCGGTCCCGGACTTTTTATAGAGCTTATGCTAAAAAAGGCATCCTTCACTTCCTTCTTTGTGAACGGTCTAACAAGCTTAACTTGCTGCTCCAGGGATAAACAATGACCAAGTCTGAAACAAGAGGACTGAATAGGAACTGAAGCATTACTACTACTGCCCATAATTTTCTGAAAATGATGAACAAAATGCGTCACAACATCTTCAAATTTCTCAATTAATTCACCTGAATCCGAAACCACTGAAGTAATGCAATTATTGGCTCTCCTTTGCTTTAAAGACGCATGAAAATAAGCCGTGTTATCATCCCCATATCGCAGCCAATCAACCTTGCTTTTTTGTCTCAAAAAGCTGTCATAAGCTTTAGAATGATAAGCAAGACATGCACCAGCCAGAGCTTCCTCCCTTTGCAACTCAGTCGAATGGGGATTTCTTTGAAGCAATCCTTGAGCATTTTGAAACTTCTCCTTCGCCAGATTGTAATGCATAGCCACATCACCCACAACGAGTTTATTGAACTTTCTTAGAACAACCTTAAGTCTACTCAATTTTCTGACAATACACACCAGCCCTCTTCCTTTCATAGGCTTAGTCCAGCTCTGTAAAACAGTGTCTTTAAAACTCCTATGCTCAGTCCACATATTAAAAAATCTAAAAGGCTTAAGACCATTATTAATAGCAGCTCCCATTTTGATGATGCAGTAACAATGATCAGAAAGAAGGTCCCAATTAAACAAAGCTTCAGCTTGAGGGTACAAATCCAGCCATTGTTCATTTTTAAACACTCTATCCAGTTTAGAGTAGATTCTATTATCATTTTCTTGATTGTTAGTCCAAGTAAAATGAGACCATATGGAACGCAGCTCACCAACTAACCCCAAAGCCCTCCAATTTCGAGCATCCTCCAACTCAACAGCAGTGATAATACGGCCACCCACTCTATCATTACCCTCAAAAACAACATTGAAATCCCCTGCCACAACCCAAGGTTTAACAGGGAAACTTAACCCAGCAAGATCACTCCATAGAGGAACTCTACCCTCTATGGTATTCCTTCCATAAACAAAAGTAACACAGAATACTTTACTAGAATTAATCCCTTTAACATATATGTGAAAAAATTGGTCACTCTCCATTAGGATCTCAACAGTCACCACCTGAGGCAGCCACAAAACCATAATACGACCCTCCGATTTAGTACCCAAGTAGTAATTCCACCCTTTAAAAGAAGTACTCATCATTTTCCCAATTTTATCACCATAAAGTTTGGTCTCCAAAAAAGCTCCAAGACCAATCTTATTCACAAAACAGAATTTACTCAGAGAAACCTGTTTCTCCCTTTTATTAATGCCTCTAACATTCCAGCTAAGCATGTTGTGACTCTCCATTAAACAAACTTGTTGAAGCTAATCCCAAGTTTGTGACCTCCATTACCTTATCCTGCAAAACACCATAAGAGTTTCTCAGGTTGCTCTGAATCTTCCTATTAACCTTCTTAAGACCACCTCCTCTTTTAGGAGCACTCCATTCCAACTTGTCTGTCACATTAACATTTCTATCAGGAGCAACATCAGTGTGATCTGCATTCCTAACTTGAGCCTGAGACTGAGATATCCTTATATTTGTATGTTTTCAATAAGTATTAGATAAACATTTATTATAGTTTCATCATATTATGTTAATTTGATATGTGCATTATTAATTGGAGCCCAATCAACAAATATTGTGTCAAAATTTAATACTTATTTAATTTTTTATGATAAATTTGGCACTATGTTTGCATCATTGAAAGATGGTCCAATGTTTTATGATTACTCACAATTAGACCAAGCTATATATATAATCATCATTTTTATATAAATTAAATCTCTACGACAAACGGAAAGTTTATTAAAAAAAATTAATTCACATCCTTCCTGTCATAGATAATCTAACTATATATAGAGTAAATTGAGGCTAAAATACCCAATGTTTCAAAATTGTGCACTTTTATGTCAAAACATTTTTTTTGCGGTAAATATACTCAATGTTTTCAAAATGTTGTATTTTTATACTTAAACTTTTTTTTTTGTAAATATATCCAATATTTTCAAAATGTTGCACTTATATATTTATTTTTTATTATTATTATTTTGAGAAATAATAGAAAAGTGAAAGAAAAATATAAGTTTTTAATTATTTTTTAAATTATAAATTATTTTCACTTCCTCATTCTTTATCAAAATAATAAAAAAAAATTCATTTAAAATTTTAAAATTAATCAAAAAAATTAAAACTTATATTTTCCTTTACTTTTTCTAATAAACTTATATTTTAAGTTAATGGGAAAACATAAGCTTTAAATTATTTTAAATCATTTTTTATCAATTTTAATTTAAAATAGTTATTTTGAGAAAGAATAAGAGAGAGAAATAATTTTAAATTTAACATATAATTAAAAACTTATATTTTTCCTTCACTTTCTTATTATTTCTCAAAATAATAAAATATAGGTATAAAAGTGGAACATTTTAGGGAAATTTACCGCCAAAAAAAATCTTTCGGCATAAAAGTGCAACATTTTAAAGATATTGACTATATTTACTGCAAAAAAAAAAATTGGGTATAAAAGTGCAACATTTTGAAAACATTAAGTATTTTACACTCCAACAAAAATGACTTTTAATGACTCCCAAACATTATAGGTATAAGACATTAAAAATGTGAATGTGTATTTTATGTCTTATTTTTGGAGTCATTGAAAGTTTTATGTTATGTCTATTATTGTAAGATATTAAAAAGCATGGAAGACATTATAAACACACTATTTAGAAAGACTTCTCAAATCTCCCTATAAGAGCACAAATATATATCACTCGCACCTATAAGACTCAAATGCCAAAATATCTCACATTTAATTGATTTTTTATTTTTAAAAAAGGAAAATAAATTAAACCTAAATAACAAAACCCTACTTTTCATTTTCTCTTCGTAGCCACCCCATTTTTTCTCTCTCCCTTTCTCATTTTTTTCACTCATTTATCTCTTTCTCCCAAACTCCTCCCTTCATCTCTCTTCCTCTCAAACCCCATAACCAAAAAAACACATCATTCTCTTGTGGCGGCGAGGTAGAGGAGTAGAGTCGACACAGGGTGGTGGTGTGTAGTTCCCTCTTCTCTCTTCTTTCATTTTTTTTACATGTTTTATTTAAATTTTTGTTTGGTGTTTTGTTGATGTTAAAGAGTTGTATCATTGTGTCTCTCTGCTAGGGAGGGTTGCGACAAGCTGAGGAGGACAAGTGAGCGACGAAGGGGCGAGTGGCGCAGATGGCCTTCCGGTGATGATCCCGTAGTGGGGGACAAGGCTAAGCTATGTTCTCACTCAAGCTTGGGTTTTGTTTACTTTGAGTTTCTATATTTCTCTATTACAAAACTTAGGTTTCTTATTTCTATGTATAATTTTTTTATTTTTTGTTTCTTAAGATGTACCTTAAGCTTAAAATGAAGATAATGGTGGAGTTGGTTATAATTTGGGCATTTTCTTGATTTTTTTCTTCCATTTTGCTATCTACTTTTTAGTTTTAATATATTTTTATTTTATTATGTAATTAAATATATATAATAATAAATATAAAATAAAAAAAATTAAAAATAATAAACACATTTCACGTCTCCCCATGGAAAGTCTACCTAGGGAGATGTTGTAGGTGTACTATTAATGACACCAGCTACCATGTATCTCTTGGGGGGAGATATGGTAGACTTTCAATGACTCCCATATGGAGTCATAAAACTCCAATTTTCTAGTAGTGTTAGCCGCCGTTTACTTATATATAATACGTTTACTAAGATGTCTATCCACATCAACAATCTGGAACTAGATTACATGTATTAAAATGCTTAGTGATATGTACTAGCAACTATTGATTAAAAATTGCATACTTTAATATGTTGCTAACTATTTTATTCATTATATATAATCTAAATCCTCTCATACTCATACAAGATCATACTCTCGTAAGTGAATATGAAGTTTTCTGATATTTATATTAATTATTCAAACAATAATCTAGACATTCAATTATCAAAAAAATATACTTTTATTAACTTCCAGTAACTAAAATATCCTTACACATTCTTTTAGGACATAAATCCTAACAAATTATGCATTAAATCCAAAATGGTTAAGAAACATTACTCAGTGGTGTTAAGAGTACAAATTTGCTTGACTTAATTCATAGTGACTTGTGTAAATTGAATGACATGTTAACCAGAGGTAGAAATATGTATTTCTTAACTTTTATAGATGATTGTTGTAGGTTGTAGCGCACCAATTTTTTTATATATTAATTATGTGTTTATATTATTTTAATTGTTGTTTGTTAAGTGTTAGAATTTTATTTTAATTATTTGAATTGTTTGGTAGTAATTATGTGAATTGAAATTTAATTGTTTTATTTTGTGAAAGTATTTGTGAGATTTGATTGTGTACAATGAGGTGCATGCTTAGTAGTGATGGACTAGGGCACTTGGGTGTGTGCATGTGCATGGTATGCATGGTGAGCATGTAATAGACTACCCCGTATTTTCCAACTTTTAGTTAATTATATTTGTTAAATTTAAAAGAGAAAATAATAAAATAAAGAGGTAAGTTTTATTAGTAGACTTGTACCTATTTTGGAAAGTTGGAAAATTGGGAAATGTCTGAGGATGACTTTCATAGCCGAGTAGGAGAGAGAGAGAAGGGGAGAGGATGAGGGGTGGGCAAGGCTAGGATTTGATAAGGTTGGGAGTTTCCATTTTTGTGGGCATTGTAATCAAGTCCTAGTTGTCTAATGGCATGAATCTTGGAGAGGGAATCAAGGAAAAAGGAAACCAAGTGTGAATAGTGATCAAAGGGTGCTAGGGCTTTGGCTAAGTGATGAGAAGGAATAAAAGGGAAAGTTTGGTTTTTGGAGACTCATAACTTGGTGGCTGCCGAAACCTAGAAAGAGAAGGAAGAGAGAGATCTCGTGAGGCTAGAGAAAGAAGGAGACAAAGAAAAGAAGAAAGAAGAAGACAAATAAGGGATTTAAAAATCCCTAAGGGTAAGAATGTTGGTTCATAGTGATATTCTCATTCTCCTTATTCTTCTTAATTCTAAGAGCAATTTTTCTTTTCTTTGTTGTGGGTTTTGAAAACCATAGGTGTATCAAAGGGGATATTTTGGTTTTGGATTGTTGATCTCTATCAAATGAGGTAATGAGAATATCTAACTCTTTTGTTATTTTAATGGTCACTTTTTTTTTATGTTTTTTAGTTTTGTTTTTGATAGATGATATTGAGATATGTTGATCATGATGGGTTTGTTTTATGGTAGTTTCGTCCAACATGTGTATAGGCTTAGTTTATTTTTCTCTTGATTAGTTTTGTTGCTTTGTTGAATGCATGTGTTTAGGGTTTGTGATATTTAATTAGAAGTTAGATAATTATGTCTATTGTTTGAGGGAATGGTTATTTTTATTAAGAACATGATTACATTGTTTTAATGTTATATCCTTTAGGGTTTCAAAATCTTTGTAAGAACTATGATCTTATTTAGAAGATTAATATTGGGACATTTTTAAAGAAATGGTGATTTCTTGTTATAAAAAAATTATAAATTTAATTGTTAGAAACATGTTTGAGGGTTTCGTCCTAGGGTGTATTAAAAGGATTAGAAGTTGTATTTATTTCTTGATTTTAATTGTAAAATCATTGGGTTATGAGCATATTAGAATTTGTGGTATTTTATTGTTAATGTGCCATGGGTTTCGGCCATATGTCTTGTTGTAGACTTTGTTATATTATTTATAATATAATGTTTAAATTAAATAACTGTGGCAAATAGTGTCACATATTGTAATATAATATATATGAGAGTTACATTTTTGGATAATGTGAATATCCAAATGTGTAACATATTTAAGGTTTCAAAAACAGTTACAAATTTGTAACTTCCAAATATTACCCAATAATATGTAGATTTGATGTTACACGTTTTGATTTGAATTTGTCTAAGCCATAAGTGATATGGTTGTTGGAGACATGATTTTAACCCCCATAATGTGTTTGGAGGTTACAAAGTCATGTGGGAAGAGTATAGAACCATTTAAAAAATTGCACAAAAGTGTGTGCTGAAAATGGGTTGTGGCCGCGGCCACTAGTGTTCCTGGTCGTGACCTGTGGAACAGAGGCTCACGGTTGCGACCAGGAACAGCTCGGGCTGCCGCCAGTAAGGTTGACAACCTAAGCCAATTTTCCTTCTCAATTTTGAATGGTTCCAACAACTCATGTAACTCCCAAAACTCATTTTTAATTCGATAAACATTCAATTAAACATTGGTAACAATCATAGGGTTGGTGAAATTTGAAATTCAAAGGGTGTCTCAAAACTCTATAAATACGAGCCTATTGCTCACTTATTAGACAAACCAATTTCTGTCCACTAGAGCACTTGGCTAGAAATTCACCATAGAGGCTTGTATATTCCATAAAGCTATTTCATTTGTGAGAGTTCCCTTAGTGCTTGAGATAGGGAGAAATAAGCTTTTGGACAAAGATTTTAAACCTTGTTCAAGTTGGTGATCCCCAAACTCTTCACTTTGGGTGTATGAGTGAAAGTGTGTTCTTTTGTTCTTGTTCTTCCTTTTCTTCTATTGCTTTTATCTTCATCTCTTCTTTTTCTATTTACATATTTATTTGTATCTTTCTACTATAGAGTTGTATTTCCACTTTTAGCTGTTGTTCTTCATTTTTTAGTTTATTTATATTTATTGTCTAGAGTTGTATTCTCTTTTATTCTCTTCATCTACCTATCACATTCTTCTTTTTGGTACGTTTTTATGCGCAACTTTTTATAATTACTTGTTTTTTTTTTTTTTTGTTATAAAGTTGTAATCATATTTAATCAATCAATTAGTTTTTTGTATTATTTTTCTTAGAGTTGTAAGAGTTTTACATCTTTCCATCGAGGCAATTTACATATCTCCAACATTCAAAAGCTTATCCCTTGCTTGTTTTAATGGAAGGTGAGACCATCAAGATGATGAGCCAAGACCTAGTGAGGTTGGATAGGTTTCATGGATCTAATTTCACTAGGTGGCAAGACAAGATGAGATTCTACTTGACCACTCTCAAGATCGCCTACATCCTAGAGTCCACCCTTGAATCTCTCCTGGCGCCATCCTACAAAGACACTACTGAGGTGGTGGAGAAAAGAACAATATTCTTTGTAGGGGTCATATCCTCAACGCCCTATCTGATAGGTTCTATGACCTCTATACCGAGACCAATTAGACAGAGATTTGGGATGCATTTGAGACAAAATTCAAGGCGGAAGATGAAGGTATCAAAAAGTTTTTGATTTCTTAATACATTGATTTCAAATTTTTTGATGATAAACCTATACTTCCTCAAATTCATGAGCTTCAAATAATTGTTAACAAATTGAAAATTTTGAATATTAAGCTTCCCAAGGCCTTTCAAGTTGGTGCAATAGTGGCAAAATTACCACAAACTTGGAGGAGCTATATGAAAAGAATCCTTCATAAAAATGAGGATTATTCTGTGGAGGAAATCCAAAAACATATTCGAATCGAGGAGGAATTGATATGTAGAGATAAACTTGTGGAGGGGTCTAATGGAGAGACTTCCAAAGCAAATGCAGTGTCACAACCAAAACATCCCAAAAATAAAGGAAAGGCAAGAAGGGTAATGAGAGATCTTTGGGTCCAAAAACCAACCCAAACAAATTTAAGGGCTAGAAAGGTCCTTGCTTTGTGTGTGGGGAAAATGGTCACTATGCTAGAGAGTGTAGGCATAGAAAAGACCAACAAGGACCTAAGGTGAATTCAACTCAAGAGGAGAATATAGTTGCGGTCCAAGGCAAGGTAAAAGGGGGTGGTATGACACATGTGGCACCGTCCATGTCACCTATGACAAGTCATTGTTCAAGACCTTTGAAGAGCCAAAGGGAAACCATGAGATCCAAATGGCCAATTAGGGAAAATTCAAGGTACTTGGCAAAGGTACCATTGAAGTATTTTTCACCTCCGACAAGAAAGTAACATTAATGAATATGCTTTATGTTCTCGAAATGAGTAGAAATTCGGTAAGTGGAGATTTGCTTGGCCAGCCCGACATTAAGGCCGTTTTTCAGTCTAGTAAACTTATTCTTACCAAGTTCAATGTATTTTTGGGAAATGGGTACTCTTGTGAGGGTATGGTTAAATTGTGCACCAACGATGTAACTTTCAATGTTATCAATAAAAATGTTAATTCTGCTTATATTGGTTAGTATGATTCTTTATTTCTATGGCATCTTAGACTATCTCATATAGGTTTTTCAACCATGAAAAGAGTAGTAAAATGTGGTATGATTGCATGCAACATTAAAACTATGAAAACTGTGAAACATGTGTTAAAGAAAAAATGATAAAGAAATCATTTCCTAGTGTAGAAAGATCATCTAATTTACTTGATTTAATCCATAGTGATATTTGTGAATTAAATGGTGTTTTAACTAGAGATGATAAAAGGTATTTTCTTACTTTCATAAAAGATTTTAGTAAATATACCTATGTGTTTCTTTTAAAGCATAAAGATGAGACTTTTGATGCTTTCAAGGTTTATAAATTAGAAGTTGAAAATCAACTAAATAAAAAGATTAAGGTGCTAAGAAGTGAAATAGGAGGTGAGTACTTCTCTAATAAATTCAATGCATTTTGTAAAGAAAATGACATAATTCATGAGTGCACCACATCTTATACACCACAACACAATGGTGTTGCCGAAAGGAAAAATAGGACTTATCTAGAGATGATAAATTATATGTTGGTGTTTTCTAAGTTGAACTTCAACTTATGGGGTGAAGCGTTGTTAACCGCTTGTCACATTCTTAATCGAATACCGATGAAGAAAAATGAGATATCTTCATATGAGTTATGGAAAGGAAGAAAACTCAATATAGGGTACTTCAAAGTGTGGGATGTCCTTCATATTGCAAGAAAAATGAACCTAATAGAACAAAGTTAGATTCAAGAGCCATAAAGTGTGCTTTTTTTTTATTTTGCCAACAATAGTAAAGCTTATAGGTTATTAGACCTAGAGTCTAATGTTGTGATAGAATCTAGGGAAGTTGAATTCTTTGAGAACATGTTATGTGACAACAATGCTCAAGCTTCAAACTCTCTAAAGGAGATATATGAGAACAATTCTCAAGCATCTACTTTCAAAAATAATTCTCAAGAGGAAAATTCTCAAACGAATGTAGAGCAACCCATTGAACTTAGAAGAAGTCAAAGGGTTAGAAAAGAGAAAATTCTGGGATTGGATGAGATAGATTCTCAACAAATTTCATTGTCCATGGTAGAAGGAAATAGAAAAGAAGTCATTAGGAAAATTCCAATTGAACTTCTCGTTGAGGATGATCCTAAGACTTATAGAGAAGCCATGCAATCTAGAGATAGTGAATTTTGGAAAGAATCCATCAATGATGAGATGAATTCCATTCTTTCCAACAACACTTGGGAATTGGTAGACCTCCCACCGGGGTCTAAGCCAATTTGGTGTAAGCGGGAATTTAGGAGAAAATACCACACTGACGGCACTATCCAAACCTTTAAAGCTAGATTAGTAGCTAAAGGGTTTAGGCAAAAGGAGGGTATCAATTATTTCGATACCAATGCACCTGTTGCAAGAACAACTTCTATAAGAATTATGTTCGCTTTGGATTCTATACATAACTTGTATGGTCATCAAATGGATGTCAAGATGGCATTCCTTAATGGTACTGTAACGTCCCAAATTACCTAATAAGGCTTAGCGTCTTGAGTAGGGGGTCAAGATGGCAATATATGGAATTTTATGCCTATATGATATATTGTGTGTATGATAATGTGATTTATATGATAATATAACTAGTTATGCATGTTTAGGAGTATTAAATATGCATGTGGACCTGCTTCTCATTAGAAGGGAAATATTTGAAATTTGGCCAGTTATTGGCATAATTGTATATATATGCATAAATGTGATATATGTGAGAGACCACATTATTATGTGGGTTTATTTGGGTTACCCAGCATGAGACGATCCTAGGGGGCAAGTTAGCGAGAAAGTTACAACGGGACCCAATACTCGACTCGGGGCGAGTCAAAGGGTATTTTAGGATTTTAGCTCAGTATCAGGTAACAGAAATGAATATTGACGATATTTTTGGAGTTACTAAGATTAGGAGGGAATACCAGGAATTTTGACCATATTGCCCTCGGGGACGTTTTTGGTACCCCGAGCCTCGGGATTAGCTTAAGTAACTTAAGCGTTAAGGAAACAAAACAAAAAACACAACAAACACTTGTAGCAGCTCACTCAACCGGCCCTCTCTCTCTCCCTCATTCTCTTTCATTTTCTAAGTGAATACTTGAGGAAACCAAGGGATTTTTGGCTGAAAACTTGGAGATTGAAGGCTTGAACTTGGGAATTCGATTGACTATAGCTAGGGGGACTTAAGTCACAATTGGGGTAAGGTTCTAACCTCTGTGTTTACTAAATTCTATTAGAGTTTTTGGTGTTCTTGATCTTGTAGCTCAAATATTGGATTAATGAGTTATTATGAGTTTTTCATCCAGTTTTAGTTGGGTTTTTTGGCTGGGAAGATGTTAAATTTGTAATGAGGATTGAACTATGATTTTAGGGTGGATTTGGGGGTGGTTTTGATTGAGTTTGGTTGGAGAAAAATGAAGAAATTCTGGGTTCGCAGGATCAGGTCGCGGCTCTCTTCTTGGGGCGCCGCGACCCAACTGAAACTAGGGCCCTTAAGGAGCTTATGTCTGAGAGGCACACTGCGACCCTCAAGGGCATGTCGCGGCCCGTGTTCCATTTCCAAGAAGAAGGGGGCCTCTGACTTGAGGGGCGCGAGGCGACCCTCCAAGGCAGGTCGCGGTCCGCCTGGGCTGTTTTGGCCACTATGGGTTTTAAGAGACGGGGATTTAAACCTAAGGGCTCATGATCGATTATACTATTCGGTTTAGTAGAATTTGAGGTCCTGGAGGCTAGGACTCGGTCTGAAAGCCTTTATTTTCTTGTTATTGATGGAATCCTATATTATGGTTATGACTAGGTTATCGCTAGGGGCTCGGAACTGGGATTGTGGATGAGGGTCGTCCTTATTTTACGTTATACTCGGACCTGAGGTAAGAAAACTACACCCAATACGTGATATATGTGTGATTAGAACTTGGCCCAATTGTTGACTATAATTATGAATAGGCTTATGCCCCTGAGAATGAATATGTTTAAGTTATCGTTTCTCTTGTTGATTAAACATACTTGAATATTCTGTACTTGATTAAGTGTTACATGACTATTCGCATGATTTGCATAGCTAGGGCTTGGCCCCGTTAAGGAGCAAGGTTAATACTAAGTTTGTCATTACTTGATGATGTTATATGATTAATATGTATGCATACTTGTATTATCTGAAGTATGCTTATCTATATCTATTTTTGTATCAGTATCCGAATACCTGGTTGAGGGCTTGACTTATTAGTCAAGGACGACAATAGCGCGATGCACGCTGGTCGAAAGGCTTAGGCCCAAATCAGCAACGTATTATTACATTGGTCGACCCAATGGTCGTTGGAAAACAAAAGTGTTTGGATAGCTTTATGGCTATTTATCCAGAGCTAAGGACGAGGGCCCCAGGTGACTCTATGGTCACATAGCTAGGGCATAAGGCCCCGGGGTTGACTCTATGGTCAACTATTCAGGGCAGCGGCCCCAGAATGGTCCAATGACCATCTATTTGTAATTATATGCATGCATGAGTATGTTATTACTACTGGGCATGTTAGATAAGTAATTGGAAATCTGTATTTTCTATTCATGCATGTGTTTAAGTTTTCTTTCCGACCCTTGGCTCACAAGTGCTATGTGGTGCAGGTAAGGGAAAAGAAAAGCTTGACCAGCCATAAGTTGGAGAGCTTCGGTGGCAACGTGTACATATGCGGCTTCTCGTCCACCACTGCTGAGGATATCTCAGAGAAACTAGGGTTGTAGACCTAATTTTTCCGCTTAGGTTGGCTGGTTGTAACTTTTGATGTATGTACACCCTTTTAAATGTTTGTTTGTAATATTTTGGGATCCCATGTATGTGTGAAACTTTTTAAATAGAAAGTCAATAGTTCCTTTGACAAAAAAATTTAACCATAACCCTTGACGCTAACCTTAGCTACACATTTATAACCAAATGACTTGATTAGCAAGTCTGGCACAAATTAAATTAAGCAGTGTAACTGTACTGGATTAGGAGAATGTTACAAGTTGGTATCAGAGCTGCCAAGGTTTAAGGGTTCTTGAAGACTGGTCGGGCATGCACACTCGCCACTAAAGACAAGCTCGACTCAGGGTTCGGTAATTATTTATGTGGTTATGTGCTCAACTGCTTAAATATAATATAAATGCCTTATCTGTGTGCATGTTTGGGAAGCATGAGATAATCTGATAGGGCCTGGCCCTTGACTGTTTCATGAATGATAAAGAACATGCTTATTAGCATTGTTATTGCGTGCGAATGTAAAGGAACTGCTTATTAGCGTTATTATGTGGACATGTGGGTCAAGATATGCTTATTAGCGTTATTATTTGCATTATAGGCTAGGAAATGCTTATTAACACTTTTAACATCGAAAGGGATTAAAGAACATGCTTATTAGCATTGTTGTACATGTGTAAGTATCTGAATATGTTTATGTACATCATTAATATCAGGAAGTGCTTGCTAGCACCATGATGAGTATATTATGTGTTGGCATGCTTATTAGCATTGCACCTGTTTGTTTGTCTGTTTGATCTTGGACCGTCGGGCGGCAAGAGGTATAGTTATTACTTACCTAATGGCCAATTTAATCACTGCAATGTGGATTAGATATCAATATGAATCCTCAAAGGTCAGAAAGGTTGGTTGGCCAGATATAGGCCAGGGAAGGGAATGACCAGGGCCAGGCCCCACTGCCAACTCCAGAAAACTGGAAACAGGTGCTTGATGATATGCAAGCCAGATCAGAGAGGCAGGAAGATAAGATTCGCCTCTTGAGATAGCAACAGGTTCTAGCAGGGAACCTACAACCCACAATACCGGCAGTGATACAACCAGAGGTACCAGCAGTAGTGCAACCCCAGGCAGGGGGAGAGTAATGGGAACCCCTATATGAGAGGTTGAGGAAACAACACCCTCCCATTTTTTAGGGTAGCTCAGATCCATTGGAGGCTGAGCAATGGATGACCATGATAACCACCATCCTATAATTTATGAGGGTAGGTGGTAATGAGAGAGTAGCCTGTGCCACTTACATGTTTCGGGAGAATGCCCAAATATGGTGGGAGGTGGTATCCCAGACCAGAGCAGTAAAAACCATGGAATGGGAACAGTTCAGAACTTTGTTTAATGAGAAGTACTACAACGACGTAGTTAAAGCTGCGAAGGCTAAAGAGTTCAGGAAGTTACTTCAGGGTAACATGATAGTGACTGATTACGCCCTAAATTTTGAAAAACTGGCAAAGTTTTCCAACGATCTGGTGCCCACTGATGGGAACAGAAGAGAGAGGTTTCTCCAGGGGCTACAGCCTATGATAGCTCTGGATGTTCGTAAAACTACTGTGCCAGGATTGACCACCTATGCACAGGCTGTGAAGAAGGTGCTTACAGCTGAGAGCGCATAGAACAAGATCTGACATGAGAATGCAGCCAGAATAGATTCTAGGAGGTCAGGACCTCCATTTGTAGGCTTTGGTAGGGGCGGAGGCCCCAGTGACCAAAAGAGAAAGACTCCAGATACAGTTTCAGCTCTAGGGCTAGATAGGAGGCCACATGGCATATAGATGGGCCGTCAGGTTGGCGGTGAGACCTTGAGAGCATTCCCAGAGTGTACCCGATGCAGGAAGCGCCATATTGGGGAATGTCAGGCGAAGTCCTGTTTTGTTTGTGGCAGTGTAGGGAATTTGAAAAAGGACTACCCGAGAGCCAGAAAGGAAGAGCCCAAGAAGGTGGACAGCCTGATGCAAGCTCAAGTTATCACCTTGACCCAGGAAGAGGCCGAGGCTAGTCCCTCAGTTGTTACAGGTCAGCTTTCTAGCACTGGAACCTTATATACTGTTTTAATTGATTTGGGTGCTACACACTCTTTTCTTGCTAGTAGGATTATAGATGGATTGTGTAGACCATGTAACTTTTATCATGTCGGATTTGGTACTATGCTGCCTACTGGGGAGTTAGTGGTTTCCAGGAGATGGGTTAGATCACTGCCAGTTATAATGGATGGTACGGAATTGCCAGTTGACTTGGTGGAGTTGGTGATGACTGAATTTGATATAATTATGGGAATGGATTGGCTAAAGATGTATGGGGCAACGATAGATTGCAATAAGAAGATGGTAACCTTTGAGCCTAAGGGTGAAGACCCCTTTGTATTCGTTGGCACTGTGCATGGACCCTGTATACCTATGATATGTGTACGTAGAGCTAGAGACCTATTGTAGGGAGGATGCATTGGGTTCTTTGCTAGCGTGGTGGATACCACTCAGGTCGTGCCAGTGGGACCAGGACAGATCTGATTAGTCTATGAGTTTCTGGACCTATTTCCATTGGATCTGCCAGGGTTACCTCCACTCAGGGAGATTGATTTTATGATTGAATTGGCGCCAGGGATAGATCCAATGTCTAGGGAACCTTATAGGATGGCTCTAGCTGAGCTAAAGGAACTAAATGTTCTACTACAGGAGTTACTAGACTTGGGTTTTGTCAAGCCCAGTTTCTCGCCATGGGGCGCACCAGTTCTTTTTGTGAAGAAAAAAGATGGTTCTCTGAGGATGTGTATTGATTATAGAGAACTGAATAAGTTGACTATCAAGAACAGATATCCTTTGCCAAGGATTGATGATCTATTTGATCAGTTGCATGGTAGGACAATATTCTCCAAGAAAGATCTTCGATCTGGTTATCTCCCGTTGAGGATCAGGGAGAAGGATATACCGAAGACAACTTTTCTCACCAGGTACAGGCATTATGAGTTTTTGGTGATGTCATTTGGATTGACTCATGCCCAAGCAGTATTTATGGATCTGATGAACAAGGTGTTCAAGGATTACCTAGATTGGTTTGTGATCGTCTTTATCAACGATATACTGATATACTCTCGGGCATAGACAAAACATGAACATCACCTTAGATTGGTACTACAGAGGTTGAGAGAACACAGGATGTATGCAAAATTCAAGAAATGCGAGTTTTGGTTGCCACAAGTGACTTTCTTAGGTCACATAGTCAGTAAGGATGGAATTATGGTGGATCCAATGAAAATTGAGGTGGTTAGAGATTGGCCAAGATCAAAGAATGCTTTAGAGATCAGAAGTTTATTGGGATTGGCAGGTTATTACAGACTTTTTGTATAGGGGATTTCCAAGATTGCGTCATCACTGACAGAGTTAACATGCAAGAATCAGAAGTTCATATGGTCAGAAAAGTATGAAGACAACTTCCAAAAGTTGAAGAAGAGTTTGATCACTGCTCTGGTTTTGAGTCTTCCTACAAATTAGGACAAGTTTGTGGGTTATTGTGATGCCTCAAGGCAAGGCCTAGGTTGTGTCCTTATGTAGACAGGGAAGGTGATTGCCTATGCATCACGTGAGTTGAAAGAATATGAGCAGAGATACCCCACACATGATTTAGAACTTCCAGCAGTGGTTTTTGCACTGAAGGTGTGGCAACACTACTTATATGGTGAGAAGTGTGAGATATACACTAACCATAAGAGTTTAAAATACTTCTTCACCCAGAAGGATGTGAACATGAGGCAAAGACGTTGGTTAAAGCTGGAAAAGGATTATGATTGTGAGATCCTCTATCACCCTAGGAAAGTCAATGTGGTAGGAGATGCCTTAAGTCAGAATGGTCTGGTACAGTTGTATAGTGTCAGGCAGATATCAAGGGAGTTGGCTGACGATATGACTAGAGCAGGAATTGAGTTAGTTGTGGGCCAGTTAGCCAACATAACCCTACAGTCTACTCTTTTGGAGATGATTAAAGAGAAGCAATTAGATGACTCACAGTTGGGGCAAATTAGAGGGGACGTCCTAGCTGGAGTAGCTAAGGACTATACGGTGTCAAGCATGTACTTGTTGAGATACAAGGATCAAATCTACGTTTTGATGGATACTGAGAATAGACCGGAGATTCTGGATGAATCTCATACTACCTCTTATTCTCTACATCCGGGCACCACAAAGATATACCAGGATCTGAAAGCTTTATGCTGATGGCTTGGGATAAAGAGGGACGTGACTAAATACGTGGCAAGGTGCCTAACCTGTCAGCAGGTTAAGGCAAAGCATCAGAGGCCAGTAGGGCTGTTATAGTCTCTGGACATCCCGGAGTGAAATTTGGATGATATCACGATGGATTTTATGGTAGGATTGCCCAGGACATTGGGCCAGCATGATTCAATTTGGGTCATCGTGGATTGGTATACGAAATCAGCTCATTTTCTACCAGTGAGGAAAAATTACATAGTTGACCAGTATGCAGGTCTCTATGTGAGATAGACAGTTCGCCTTCATGGGACTTCGAGGTTTATTGTGTCTGATAGGGACCCTATCTTTACTTCCATGTTTTGGGGAAGTTTATAGAGAGCGATGGGTACACAGCTAAAGTTCAGTACATCTTATCATCCTCAGACCGATGGTCAGTCTGAGAGGACTATCCAGATATTGGAGGACATGTTGAGAGCATTTGTATTGGACTTTGAAGGGCCCTGGAGTAAATATTTGCCTCTGATGGAGTTTTCCTATAACAACAACTTCCAATCTACTATTGGAGCGGCACCTTATGAGATGTTGTATGGTAGGAAGTGCATATCACCCATTCACTGGGATGAGATGGGTGAGAGGAAATATTTGGGTCTCGAGGCAATTCAGATGACCACTAAGGCTATTGAGAAGATTAGAGCTCAGATGCTCGCATCTCAGAGTAGACAGAAGAGTTATTCGGACCCAAAGCGGAGGAATGTGGAGTTCCAGGTGGGAAACTATGTCTTCCTTAGGGTTTCACCACTGAGAGGGGTGAAGAGATTCAGGAAGAAGGGCAAGTTGAGCCCTAGGTTTGTGGGACCATTTGAGATACTGGAGAGGATTGGTCAGGTGGATTACAAGTTGGACTTACCCCCTGTATTGTCTAGTGTGCACAATGTATTTCATATTTCCATGTTGAGAAAGTATGTATAAGATGGGGCTCATGTATTGAGTTATGAGGATCTAGAACTAGAGACGAACTAGTCTTATGAGGAGCAGCCAGTTCAGATTTTAGACAGGAAGGACAAGGTCCTGAGGAACAAGACTATACCTTTAGTCAAGGTATTATGGAGGAACACCAAGGCCAAGGAAGCGACCTGGGAGCTGGAGGCGGATATGCAGACTCAGTATCCTGAGCTGTTTAGGTAAAATTTTGAGGACGAAATTTCTGTAAGTAGGGGATAGTTGTAACGTCCCAAATTATCTAATAAGGCTTAGGGCCTTGATTAGGGTGCCAAGATGGAAATATATGGAATTATATTCTTATATGATATATTTGTGTATGATTATGTGAGTTATATGATAATATAACTAGTTATGCATGTTTAGGAGTGTTAAATATGCATGAGGGCCCATTTCTTATTAGAAGGAAATTTTTTGTAATTTGGCTAGTTATGGGCATAATTGTATATATGTGCATATCCGTGATATATGTGAGAGATCACTTTATTATGTGGGTTTATTTGGGTTACTCGGCACAAGACGATTCTAGGGAGCAAGTTAGCAGGAAAGTCACAACGGGGCCCAATACCCGACTCAGGGCGAGTCAAGGGATATTTTAGGTTTTTAGCCCAATATCGGGTTATTGGGTAATGCAAATGAATAATTGAGGATATTTTTGGAGTTACTGAGATTAGGAGGGAATACCAGGGATTTTTACAATATTGCCCTCGGGGACGTTTTTGGTACCCTGAGCCTCGGGATTAGCTTAAATAACTTAAGCCTTAAGGAAACAAAACAAAAAACACAACAAACACTTGTAGCCGCTCACTCAACCGACCCTCTCTCTCTCTCCCTCATTCTCTTTTATTTTGTAAGTGAATTACTTGAGGAAACAAAGGGATTTTTGGCTGAAAACTTGGAGATTGAAGGCTTGAACTTGGAAATTCGATTGACTACAACTAGAGGGACTTCAATCATAGTTGGGGTAAGGTTCGAACCTCTGTTTTTACTGAATTCTGTTAAAGTGTTTGGTGTTCTTGAGCTTGTAGGTCAAATATTGGATAAATGAGTATTTCATCCAAGTTTAGTTGGGTTTTGTTGCTGAGAAGATGTTAAATATGTTATGAGGATTGAAATGTGATTTTTGGGTGGATTTGGGGTGGTTTTGATTGAGTTTGGCTGGAGAAAAATGAAGAAATTTTGGGTTCGCAAGGTCAGGTTGCGGCCCTGTTCTTGGGGCGCCGCGACCCATCCGAACCCAGGGCCCTCAGGGGGGGCTTCTGTCTAGGAGGTGCTTTCCAAGAAGAAGGGGGTCTCTGACTTGAGGGGAGCATCGCGACCCTCCAGGGTAGGTCACGGCCTGCCTGGGCTGTTTTGGACACCGTGGGTTTCAAGAAACAGGGATTTAAACTTAAGGACTCGGGATTGATTCTGCTACTCAAGAGGTCTTGGAGACTAGGACTCGGTCCGAAAGCCTTTATTTTCTTGTTATTGATGGAATCCTATATTATGGTTATGACTAGGTTATCGCTAGGGGCTCAGAACTGGGATCGTGTGTGAGGGTTGTCCTTATTTTACGCTATACTCGGACCTGAGGTAAGAAAACTACACCCAATACATAATGTATGTGTGATTAGAGCTTGGACCGATTGTTGACTATAATTATGAATAGGGCTCGGGCCCCTGAGAATGAATATGTTTAAGTTATCGTTTCGCCCGTTGATTAAACATACTTGAATATTTTGTACCAAATTAAGTGTTACATGATTGTTCGCATGGTTTGCATAGCTAGGGCTTGGCCCCGTTAAGGAGCATGGTTATTACTAGGTTTGTCATTACTTGATGATGTTATATGATTAATATGTATGCATACATGTATTGTTTGAAGTATGCTTGTCTATATCTGTTTTTGTATCTGTATCCGAAGACCTGGTTCAGGGCTTGACTTAGCAATAGCGCACTGTGCGATGGTCAAAAGGCTTTGGCCCAAATCAACAATGTACTATTACGTTGGCCGACCCAATGGTCGTTGGAAAACAAAAGTGTTTGGCTAGCTCTATGGCTAGTTATCCAAAGCTAAGGGCAAGGGCCCCAGATGACTCTATGGTCACATAGCTAGGGCATAGGGCCTCGGGGTTGACTATATGGTTAACTATTCAAGGCAGCGGCCCCAGAATGGTCCAATGACCATCTATTTGTAATTATATGCATGCATGAGTATGTTATTACAACTAGGCATGCTAGATAAGTATTTGGAAATCTGTATTTTCTATTCATGCACGTGTTTAAGTTTTCTTTCCAACCCTTGGCTCACAGGTGCTACGTGGTGCAGGTAAGGGAAAAGAAAAGCTTGACCAGCCATAAGTTGGAGAGCTTCGGTGGCAGTGTGTACATATGCGGCTTCTCGTCCACCACTGCTGAGGATATCTCAGAGGAACTAGGGTTG
The DNA here is from genome assembly GCF_963169125.1 of Humulus lupulus. Lineage (NCBI taxonomy): Eukaryota > Viridiplantae > Streptophyta > Magnoliopsida > Rosales > Cannabaceae > Humulus > Humulus lupulus. The sequence goes on from NC_084799.1 coordinate 56,329,763, forward strand.
TAGACCTAATTTTTCCGCTTAGGTTGGCTGGTTGTAACTTTTGATGTATGTACACCCTTTTAAATGTTTGTTTGTAATATTTTGGGATCCCATGTATGTGTGAAACTTTTTAAATAAAAAGTCAACAATTCCTTTGACCAAAATTTTTAACCCTAACCCTTGACGCTAATCTTAGTTACACGTTTATAACTAAATGACTTGATTAGCAAGTCTGACACAATTTAAAGTACACAATGTAACGGTCCTGGATTAGGGGGACGTTACAGTGACCTCAATGAGGAAGTCTATATTGAACAACCCGAAGGGTTTGTCCTACCAAATTATAAACACAAAGTATGTAGACTTGTAAAATCCTTATATGGATTGAAACAAGCTCCAAAACAATGACATGATAAATTCGATCGAGCCATCATGTCGAATGGGTTTAGACATAACAATGGGGACAAGTGTTTGTATTCCAAATCTTGTAAACGATATGTGATCATTGTTTGTCTATATGTGGATGACATGCTTATCTTTAGTGATAACATGAAAGGGATAGTAGAAATGAAGATGTTTCTATCATTAACCTTCATGATGAAATATCTTGGAGAAGTTTACACCATACTTGGTATCAAAGTGAAGAAAAGTAGTGGGGGTTTTGCGTTGGGGTAAGCCCACTATTTTGAAAAAGTATTGAACAAATTTAACCATCTCAAGGTTAAAGATGTCAATACTCCATTCAACAATAGTGTAAAACTTGAGAAGAATATATGAAGAGCGGTGGCTCAATTGGAGTATGCGAGTGCTATAGGGAGTCTTATGTACGTCGCTCAGTGTACTAGACCTGATATAACTTTTGTGGTGAGTAAACTTAGTAGGTTTACAAGTAATCCAAGTGTGGATCACTAGAAGGCTATTGGAAGAGTCCTAGGTTTTCTTAAGGAAACCAAAGGACTAAGCCTTCACTACTCCAAATTTCCTTCAATCTTAGAAGGGTATGCGGATGCAAGTTGGATATCCAATCTAGGGGACAACTTGTCTACCATTAGTTGGGTATTTACACTTGGTGGGGGTGAAATTTCTTGGGGTTCCAAGAAAAAAACTTGTATATCTCATTCTACTATGGAAGCATAGTTCATAGCTCTAGCTACTACCAGCAAAGAGGTTGAATGGTTAAGGGATCTTTTGATTGTGATACCCCTAATCAAAGAAAATGTATCCACTATATCGATACATTGTGTAGCCAAGCAACATTGGCTAAAGCATACAACACAGTGTATAATGGTAAGTCTAGACACATTAGTCTAAGACTCGGATATGTAAGAGAATTGATTCAAAGATGAGTCATCTCAATATCCTATGTGAGATCAAGTGAAAATTTGACAGATCCTTTTACTAGGCCACTAACGAGAGATTTAGTGGCTACCTCACCTCGAGGGATGGGACTTAAACTCCCTAAAGAGATTCGTGATTGATGGTAACCTATCTAAATACTAGTTACTTAACTACTATTAGGTTCAATAGGTAATAACAAGTCATTCAAGTGAATATTAGTTGTACTCAAAATAGTCCCATCTGAGATATGAGCACTTGTGATTTACCTATTTGAGGGTAAAACCGAGAGGTTTTTTTTAATAGAACTCAGTCCTAAGAATTCATGTATTTTATGGTAACAAAACACTATAAGAGTTCTACCTATATGGACCTCCAAGTGGTGATGCCTCTCATGAGAATTGGGAGCATTCTCAAGAACGTCCATGAATGGAAAGTGCACATGGCCATTAAGGATGCAAAGCGAGACAAAGAGGTCTCAAGTGAACATAGCAAAGTTGTGTGTGTGTGTGTGTTATCCCTAGTTTGTTATTATGGAAAGTTGGTTCAATGCCTAGTGCAACCAAAATTTCAACAAACTTTGTGATAATTACACTATGGTAAAGTTCAAGTTGAAGAACACTTTACTTTATGCACCAATGCAATGGCTTCTATATGAGAGAGATATTATTTAATCAAGTGAGGGAAATGTTATATTTTATATATAATTTTGATTGATTAAATAAGTGTTACAATGGTGAACTATTTAATCTAGTGGGGGAATGTTATATTATTTATAATATAATGTTTAGAATAAATAAATGTGACAAAGAGTATCACATATTGTAACATAATATATATGTGTTGACTGCGTTTTTAGCCAACGACGTGAGAACGTCAATAACGACAAGTCTTCAAGAGAAATAAAAACGACACAGACAGTACAATCAAGAAAATAAAGAACACACGAGATTTTTATAGTGGTTCAGCCCCGATTGTCGGTAATAGCCTAATCCACTTAGAGTTGTGATTTATAAATCTATACTCAAGATCAGATGGACTGTGCCAACTGAGTTTCTTCAGTACAGATTGTGAAAATACAAGAATTCTCTCTAATTTCAGCACTTTCTCTCTCTAGAATAGACAGACCCAATTTTCTCTCTCTAGAAAGAAGAAGAAGAAGAAGCCCCTTTCTCATCCCATCAGCTCTCTATTTATAGAGATGGGATCCTCAACTGATATCCCCTTATAATAGGGATATTTTATTATATTTATTACATTTATATTACAAATAAACATTCAAAATTCAAAATGTAACAAATTCCCCATTTGTGGGAAGAATGAGAGATTCCCGCGCATGTTGTTGAAGTTGTGTCTGACTTAGTCTCCTCTAGCTAGTTGGTCCACCTCCTACTCACTACCCATGCAAGTGCTGGTTAAACACACATGGTGGTAGGATATGCATGGTGGTAGGACATGCTTTGGGTGGGTTGAATGTGCATGGTTCTCCTCGAACATGTACTCTCCTCTAGCATGCCATGTTCCTCCTTGAACCAATCTCCTTGGCTTCTCCTCGGACCAAGGTGGTCCGAGGCAACCTCCTTGGCACCTCACCTTGAACGACATTGAGGCAACCTCACCTTGGACAACATTGAGGCAACCTCACCTTGGACAACATTGAGGGAACCTCACCTTGGACAACATTGAGGGAACCTCACCTTGGACAACATTGAGGCAACCTTCTTTAGCATCTCCCAAACATGTCCGATCGAACATTGTATAGACTTTCCTTATGAAAGTCTAAGTCTCCATTCTCTTGCATGAGACTCCTCCTCCTTAGCTATTTACCTTGGGCACGTTCGAGCCAACACTTAGAAAACCTTGGGAGGCTTACCTCCTACACACCCTTGGGGTCTCCTAGGACCACACCCTCCTTGGGGTCTCCTAGGAACACCCTCTTAGCCCTCCTAGGAGGCACTCTCCTAGATGCATTCTCCTTAGCCTCCTAGGATGCATTCTCCAATTTTTGGGTATAACAATATGAAAGTTACATTTTTGGCTAATGTGAATATCCAAATGTGTAACATATTTGTGGTTACAAAAATAGTTACAAATTTGTAACTCCCAAAAATTACCTAATAATGTGTAGATTTGGTGTTACACATTTTGATTTGAATTTGTCAAAGTCATAAGTGATATGGCTGTTGGAGACATGATTTTAACCCCCATAATGTGTTTGAAGGTTACAAAGTCATGTGGGAAGAATATAGAACCGTTTGGAAAATTGCACAAAAGTGTGTCCTGAAAATGGGCTGTGGTTGCGACCACTAGTGTTCCTAGCTGCGGCCTGTGGAACAGAGGCTCACGGCCGTGGCTAGTGAGGCTAAGAGCCTAAGCCAATTTTCCTTTTCAATTTTGAATGGTTCCAACAACTCATGTAACTTCCAAAACTCATTTTTAATTTCATAAACATCCAATTAAACATTGGTAACAGCCATGGGGGTTGGTGAAATTTGAAATTCAAAAGGTGTCACAAAACTCTATAAATAGAAGCCTATTGCTCACTTGTAAGACAAACCAATTTCTATCCACTAGAGCACTTGGCTAGAAATTCACCATAGAGGCTTGTTTATTCTAGAAAGTTATTTCATTTGTGAGAGTTCCCTTAGTACTTGAGATAGGGGGAAATAAGCTTTTGGACAAATGTTGTAAACTTTGTTCAAGTTGATGATCCCCAAACTCTTCACTTTGGTTGTGTGAGTGACAGTGTTTCTTTTTTTCTTGTTCTTCCTTTTCTTCTATTGCTTTTATCTTCATCTCTTCTTTGTCTATTTACATATTTAGTTGTATCTTTATGCTATAGAGTTGTATTTCTATTTTTATCTTTAGTTCTTCATCTTTTAGTTTATTTGTATCTATTCTCTAGAGTTGTATTCTCTATTATTCTCTTCATCTACCGATTTCGATATTTACTTGTATTTTTTATTATAGAGTTGTAATCAGATTTAATCAATCAATTAGTTTTTTGTATTATTTTGCTTAGAGTTGTAAGAGTTTTACATCTTTCCATTGAGGCAATTTACATCTCTCTAGCAGACTTAGAGTTTTTTTTTATTTTGTTGTTTATTTGTTCACTTATAAGCATGATTATTTGAGGTATTTTATTGTAAAAGGGAAGCATGATTTTAGTTGTATATGTTGTGTGTTATTATAGTAGTGTATTCGACCTTGACATTGTTTTTGTAAATTATTGTTTTAATCATGGTTAAATTATTGGTGCATGTTAATTGAATCTTGGAATGCATAAAAATATGTCACGTTTTATTATTTATTTTATTTTTCCAAGATAAAAGAGGACTTTTATGAAATTAATTAATTATGCTAAATTAATTATTTTATAAGTAACTACAAAAAAATTTCACATTTTAATTGTTATTAAATAATAAATAAGATTATTATTTTATACAATTAAAACTAAAGAATTATTTTAGTAAATTAAATTTTTGTAATGAAATTCATTAATGGCAAATATATAATTTAAGGGAATAAAATAGTAGTAACCAAGTTGGTAAACTATTTTTGCTGAATTTTTATGAAAGTAGCAATGAAATAAAGGAATAGAATTTACCAACTTCAAATAGTGTTTTAAGAACCCTCCCACGTATGCATGTTACACACAAGTTCATTTTTACGTTCAAATATATGTCAATTAATCAAACATATGTTTCTTGTTTTGTAACCATTGAGGATTACTCAATTTGAATTATTATTTTATGATATTATGTAGAATTATTGTATGTTTATAATTGTCGTGAAACTTGTACCACGTGTGCATGACCCATGCACACATGGGGTATGCTTATATGGTATGCTTAGTTTTACTTGATATTGAGACGAGTGTTTAACCGTGGGGCTCTAATGAACTGAAAATGATCCAGTTAACGCCAAGAACATTTTATGGACTTTATCTATGTCTTCTTACGATTACAGTGAGACTTTAAACTTGTATTTTAAATGTCCTTGAAAGACATTATATTTTTTTAAAAAAAAGGGTCAATATTGCATGTTTTATTAAGGCCCCACTGAACCTTTTTCATAATTATGATATTTTCTTAATAATTATCTAGTCTTCGTTCGCAAATAAAGTAGCATAAGGAGTTGTTACACAGGTTCACTTATGTATATCTACTTAAAAGTAAAGATGAAATTTTCAATGCATTTAAGATATACAAAGCCAAAATAGAAAATCAGTTAAATAAGAAGATTATGGTGCTTAGTGTTGAGATTGGTTGAATATATTGGTTAAGTTGTTTACACAATGTGGTGTAAAGCACTTAACAATTTTCACTTAAGTTGAAGTGAAAATATGAGTTTTGTTGTAAGGATTAATAATTGGATTTTATGTGTCTAAAGTGATGCAATGAGGTATTTAAGTTTACCCTAAAAGTTTGGAGTCATTTGGAGGTATTTAGGGTGATTCTGTGTACCCAAGGCAGTGGAGAGGCGACAAGTCGCAAGCTATGTGGCGACATGTCGCTAGAAGGCTTAAAAGCTTTATGCTGAAAAACACAATAGGTGAAATGTCGCCTGGAGCATTCCGGGAAAGGTTAAAATAACCAAATTAAAGTGCTTAAGTGACCTAATCTTATTGGTTTAGCCTAGTGACGGTGCCTACACTATAAATAAGGGTCATTAGAGTTGTAAAGTTCTGATCACACTTTTCAACTCTCTCTCTCTCTCTCTAGCTCTCAATGATCATAAGCTCTCTCCAAGAAACTCACTAAAAATTGCTTGGCTTGTGTTTGTTTCAAAGACTTGTTTAATTCAACTTCTCATTCTATCTTGGTGAAGCTTCAAGTAATTTTGGGAATGCTTGGAATAGAGATTTCGAATAGTGATATTTCTTGTGTATAAGCCTTTTGATGTTCCCCCAAGTTTGAAGACTCAATAATTCAATTCAAAGGTTTTATCTTTCTAAAAGTCTAACTATCTAAGATAAACTATTTTGATTTCGTTTTTGAGTTTCCCATTATATTTAGTGTTTTCACCTTTGATAGTTGTTAGGTCCTAAATTAGCATCTCTTTAAAAGTGACAATTTCAGTCAAAAGTGATGAATCAAATTTACTAGTTTTCAAGTTACAAATCTATTGAATCAATTCGGTTTCCCTGATATGTGTCCTGTGCATTTTTTTTTATACTTAAAATAATATTTTTTGACTAATAAAATGCAGGAACGTGTTTGGTATGTATATTTAATTAATAAAAAAGTTTTTCACCCATTTATTAATTAAATATTGTGGTTTCTTTTTTTTTTGGAAACAGTTTTGGGTAAGTGTGCATAGATGAAAACTTTGTTTCCTTTTTTGGTTCTTTGGAGATCACAGTCAGCTTGAATCGCAAACAAGCATTTCATGGTCATGGTAAAGAGTAACTATATAATAATGAAAGATATTTATTTATTATATACATTATTCTTTAAATAAATATTGTGATTTTTTTTGTTTCTTTATTTTCACACATATGGAATAAAATTGGAAAATATTGAGATTTTATTCTTTGAAATATTTTATGCACTGATAACTTGATTTGCAGATCGAAATAAGTGAAACGAACCTAGTCGCAATCATGTTTTAGGTTCACTACGAATCTGGCATGTCATATCGATTTTTCAAACTTACCAAATCAATTTTGAAAGGGAAAGTTTTTCTTGTGTTCTATCTTGTGTGCAAGATCTCGTCTCTTTGCTAAATTATTCTTTGAATCAATATTGTGATATTTGGTTTCTTTATTTGTTTCATAAAATGAATAAAACTTGAAAGCCTTGAGATTTTATTCATTGATATATTTATATTCACCAACAACTGACAATTTCATATTTGGTCATGCTTTCATGTATCCAATAAACCTAGATGAACATATGCCCCATTAGACTGACAATCCGGGCTGACAAAATCATTCCAGAAATGGAATGCTTATATTTTTTTATTACACTTTATATTTATGGCATCATTGTGATCTTTGTTACAAGATTTTTCCAGATAAAGAATATTTATATTTAAGTATTTATATTCTTTATATGCGTTTCTTTAACTTTGGAAAAGATCATAAATATTTCCATATTTTTTGTAATTGATATATGACCATATTTTTCTCTTTAATGAAAGATTTTGTAACGTCCCAAAAATGCTAATAGGGATTGGTGCCTTGATTAGCGTGTCGAGAGGGTATAATTGGATATATGTATGATTAATTGATTAAATGCGTAATTACGTGTCGTGCCTGATTTATATGATAATATGAATATATTTATATGCATGTTTATGAGTATTAAATATGCATGTGGGTCATTCTTGTTTATAAGGGCATATTTGTAATTTTGGCCTGTTACGGGCATAAATGTGATTATATGTGTTAAATGATTAAGACCACATTATTATGTGGATTTATTTGCAGTATTCGGCTCGAGGCGATCCTAGTGAGCGGATTAGCGGAAAAGTCACAACGTGGTTTAATACACGGCTCGGGGTGAGCCTAAGGGTATTCTGGAAACTTAGTGAGTACTTGGGGATATATCGAGTAACGAGTAAGTATTTGGTGATTAGTTGGGTATGTCGAGATTAATTGGGAATTTGTAGGATGACTCGAGGAATTAGCGGGAAAAGGGGCAAATGGCCATTTTTCCCTTAAGGGAAACAAAGGGGTTGTGTTGCCTTGAGGGGTATTTTGGTCTTTTGGTTAAAAGGTATAGTCAGCTGAGATTCTAGGAAACAATCAGAACCAATAGAAGTTTGTCAAACTCTCAACACTCTCTATCGCTCTCACTCACGTTCTCTTTCTCCTTCTCTTGTGCCTAAGGGAGCTTTGAAGCTTTGGACGAGAAAACATAAGGAATTAAGCTTAAGGGCTGGGGAATTAAGGCTGGGACTTTAAGGTGTAGCTCAGGGACATCATCGGCATCACCAAGGTAAGGTTTCTATTTCAATTGCTAGGTGGAATTCTGTTGTTAAGATAGGTGTTCTTAAGCCTTTAGGTTTCAAAGAGGTTTTGATGAATTCTGGGTTTTGACAAGGATTTTGGTTAGAATTTTAGGAGGTTGTGGTGATCTAAGTAGGCTATTGTGATATAGTGGTCGAATTTTGGTTCTGGTATATGTTAGGTTAGATTTTTGATGAATTAAGATGGGGAAAAATGCAGAGAAACCCAGGGATTTCTGGGTTCACGGGGGCGCACTGCGCCGCGGCCCACGTGCCACAGAAGGCCTCATGGGGGCTTGCTGACTTGTGGGTGTGCCGCGGCCCGCCTCCCCCTTGGAACAAGAGGCTGGCACCTCTGACTTGGGGCGCGCCGCGACCCTTATGGCCAGGTCGCGACCCGCCTAGGCAAACATAGCCAAGGTTTATTTTTAGGCTCGAGGACTTAAATCTAAGTGCTCGGGACAAATTCTACTACCTGGTTTAGTAGAATTCAAGGTCTCAAAGGCTAGTATTTGATTCCAAAGCATTTAATTGGATTAGATTTTAATAGTTATCCATTGTCGCTTGTGACTAGGGTTACAGTTAAGGCTCGGGATTGAGGATCATGCTCGGGACTGCTCCACATCCTCCGCTTAGGGCATGACGTAAGGAAACTGCACCCAAATTATGGATGGGACTGAGATTCCTTGTAAATAAACATATGTGTTCTGTAACCTATATATTTGTTATGTGTGATGTGAATGTATGGCCTAAGGGAGCCGGGGCTCATGTTAAGCGTACTGAACGCAGCTCGGCCTAAGTGAGCCGGGATCAGCTAAATACCAGAGGGCTCGGCCTAAGGGTGCCCACACCTAAATATTTGTATTAAAGGTTGAATTATTTGTTTACTGTTGCCTAACTTATTGCTTATACTTTGATGTGGATTGAACTAGTTGATCTAAAGTTTACTAAACACTTTCTGTTGTTATCTATGCTTGTTGATTAAAGTTTTCTTGCTGAGACTTGGCTCACGAGTGCTACGTGGTGCAGGTAAAGGCAAGGAAAATATAGAAAAACCATGAGTTGGAGAGCTTTGGGCGGTGGAGTGTACATTAGCAGCTGCTCAACCGCTACGACCGAGGGGATTACAGGGACTAGAGCTCAAACTTGTATTTTGCCATTTAGACTGGCTATTGTTGTGTTAAATTTTGAGGGTTGAATCTGTCATGTAAACACTATTTTTGGGATCCCATGTATCAAACTCTTATTGTAATATAAATCAACCATTTTACGATCAAAATCTTTTAACCCAAACCAGTCACTTGACTTTTGAAACACATTTATGTTCAAACGATTTGATTAGCAAGTCTTGCACCATTCTAAACGTACTGTGTAACGATCTTGGTTATCCAGGTCATTACAACTTGGTATCAGTCTCATCTAGGTTTATGGATTCCTAATGACCGGCTGGGCATGTACACTCGCTGTTAAAGACAAGCTCGACTCAGGGTTTGGTAACCATATATGTTATTATGTGTTTGAATGTTTAAATGAAATATAAATGTTTTATCTGCAGGTTTATTAGGAAGCATGAGATATACTGGTAGGGCTTGGACCTTGACTGCTATGCGAATAGGATAAGGCATGCTTAATAGCATTGCTACTGTGTGTGAATAATTTTTTTAAATGCCTGGTTGCACTATGATTGTGTGTTGTTGGTTGAGTTTTGGCATTGGACCATGGGATGAATATAAACCTATTATCATTGGCAGATAAACTTGGATAATTATGCGTCCAAGGCGATCAATTCGACTAGCCGACACTAGGGTCGGGGCTAAAGATGATGAGCAGGGCCTGAACCCTCTGCCAGTCTTTGAGAACTGGCAGTAGTTGCTTGTTTATATGCAAGCTAGACTTCAGAGTCAGGAGGAAGAGATTCACCTTCTGAGGCAGCAGACTCCGCCAGGGAGTGCTACACCTAACTTGCCACCTGTTATGGTACCAGCTGTAAAACCGCCTGAGATTGGGAATAGGTGGGATCCACTTTATGAAAGATTTAGGAGACAACATCCTCCAATCTTTGAGGGAGGACCAGATCCACTCAAGGCTGAACAGTGGATGAGTATGATCACCTTTATCCTAGACTTTATGAGGGTGGAAGGTTATGATAGGGTCTAGTAGGGTGAAGGACCTAGTGATCAGAAGAGGAAGACCCTTGATACCTCGACCATTGTTGGTCCTGATAGGAGGGGCCGGGGTGCCCAGGGTGGCCGCTAGGGAGGCGGTGAGTCATGGAGGAGCTACCCAGAATGTGCTAGATAGAGGAAGTGCCATCTCGGTGAATGTTGGGCAAAGGCTTGTTACTTGTGCGGGGTGATTGGACTATACTGCCTACGGGGGAGCTAGTAGTTTCTAGGAGATGGATTAAAGCACTGCCAGTGATGGTGGATAGTATGGAACTATCAATAGATTTGATAGAGTTGGGTTTGGATGATTTTGGGGATGGATTGGCTAGTCAGATACGGGGCCACTATAGACTGTAGGAAGAAGATGGTGACTTTCTAGCCAGAGGGTGAGGACTTTTTTGTTTTTGTGGGTACTATGCACGGACCCTGCATTCTTATGATATCGGCATTAAGGGCTAGGATTCTATTACAATGAGGTTGTATAGGTTTTCTAGCTAGTTTGGTGGATACCACTAGAGTTACGCCAGTGGGGCCAGAAGAGACTAGACTGGTATGCGAGCTCTTGGATGTGTTTCTTGAGGATTTATTGGGATTTTCGCCGCACAGGAAAATTCAGTTTGTCATTGAGTTAGCGTCGGGTACAGAGCCAGTGTCGAGGGCACCATATAGGATGGCTCAGGTAGAGCTAAAGGAGTTGAAGATACAGTTGCAGGAATTATTGGATTTGGGATTCATCAGACCTAGCTACGCGCCATGGGGTGCTCCTGTTTTATTTGTGAAGAAGAAGGATGGAACTCTGAGAATGTGTATAGACTACATGGAGTTGAATAAGTTGACTATCAAGAACAAGTACCCCCCTACCGAGGATAGATGACCTGTTCGACCAGCTGCAGGGTAAGACGGTATTCTCGAAGATTGATCTTTGATCTTGTTATCACCAGTTGAGGATCAAGGATGAGGATATTCCAAAGACGGTCTTCTGCACAAGGTATGGGCATTATGAGTTCTTGGTCATGTCGTTTAGTCTGACCAATGCCCTAGCAGCGTTTATGGATCTGATGAACAGGGTGTTCAAGGACTTCTTGGATCAGTTTGTGATTGTCTTCATCGATGACATCCTAGTTTACTCCAGTTCAGAGGCAGAGCATGAGCAGCATCTCCGATGGGTATTGCAGAGATTAAGGGAGCATTAGTTGTATGCTAAGTTTAAGAAGTGTGAGTTCTGGTACCGGGGGTAACATTCATTGGGCATATTGTCAGTGGAGACGGGATTAAGGTAGATCTAGCCAAGGAACGCCTCGGAGGTTAGGAGTTTCCTTAGACTAGTCAGATATTAAACACGGTTCGTGGAAGGGTTTTCAAATATTTCCACATTGTTGACTGAGTTGCCACAGAAGAATCTGAAGTTCACCTGGTCAGACAAATGTGAGGGTAGCTTCCAGGAGTTGAAGCGATGATTGATTACTGCTCCCGTTTTCAGTCTTCCTTCGGAGGGAGGGAAGTTTGTAGTGTATTGTGACGCGTCGAGACTAGGGTTGGGATGCGTGTTGATGCATAATGAGAAGGTTATTACTTATGTGTCGTGGCAGCTGAAGGAATATGAGTAGTGGTACCCTACCCATGATTTGGAACTAGCAGTGGTGGTGTTTGCACTGAAAGTATGATGGCATTATTTGTATGGAGAAAAGTGCAAGAAATACACCAATCATAAGAGTTTGAAATTATTTCTTCACCCAGAAGGACATAAGTATGAGACAGAGACATTGGCTAGAATTGGTGAAGGATCATGACTGTGACATCCTTTACCACCCAGGAAAAGCCAATGTAGTGGCAGATGCATTAAGTTGGAGGGGTCCAGAACAATTGTTTAGTTCGAAGCAGATATCGAAGGAATTAGCTGAGGAGATGACTAGAGCAAGGATATAGTTGGTTGTGGGCCGGTTGGCCAATATTACTGTACAATCTACCCTCTTGGAGAGGATAAGATAGGGTCAGGTGGGTGATGCGCAATTGTAGGAGGTTAGAGGGAATGTCCTAGTTGGAGTGGCTAAGGATTATTCCATTTCAGAGACGGGTTTATTGCGGTACAAGTATTGGATCTGTGTTTCGATGGATATGGGTATTAGACGAGAGATACTTGATGAATCCCATACTACACCATACTCACTCCATCCAGGCACCACAAAGATGTACTAGGATCTACAAAATTTATATTGGTGGCCTGGGATGAAGAAGGGTGTGGTTGAATACGTCGCCAAGTGTTTAACATGTTAGTAGGTAAAGGATGAACACTAGCGACTAGCCTAGTGACCAGTGGGGTTGTTACAGCCTTTAGGTATTCCTGAGTGGAAGTGGGAAGATATTACTATGGATTTTGTGGGAGGTATACCCACGACGGTGGGGCAACACGACTCGGTGTGGGTGATAGTATACAGGTACACATGGTTAGCTCACTTTCTGCCAGTGAGGATGACCTATACTGTGGATCATTATGCAGAGTTGTATGTGAGGGAGATTGTACGACTGCATGGGGTTCCTAAGTCTATAGTATTGGATCGGGATCCCATATTTACCTCCAAGTTTTGGGATGGTTTAATAAGGGCTATGGGAATTCAGTTGAAGTTTCGTACAGTCTTTCATCCTCAGACAGATGGATAGTCTGAAAGGACAATTTAGATATTGGAGGACATGCTTAGAGCATGTGTGTTAGACTTCAAGGGGTCTTGGAGTAAGTACTTGTTGTTGATTGAGTTTTCGTACAATAACAGTTATCAATCAACAATTGGAGTAGCACCATACTATATGTTGTATGGATGGAAGTGTAGATCGCCCATTCATTGGGATAAGATGGGAGAAATGAGGTGTCTGGGACTAGAGATGGTTCAGAAGACTAATGAAGCTATTGAGAAGATCCAAGCTCGAATGCTCACTTCACATAGTAGACAGAAAAGCTACGCTGATCCCAAGAGTAGGAACGTGGAGTTCCAGGTTGGGGACCATGTATTTCTGCGAGTTTCACCATTACGAGGAATAAGGAGGTTTGGGAAAAAGGGAAAGCTGAGCCCTATATTCATAGGACCTTTTGAGATCATGGAGAGGATCAGGCAAGTGGCCTACAGATTGGCTCTACCCCCATCATTATCTAGAGTTCATGATGTGTTCCACATCTTTATGCTTCAGAAGTATGTATCAGATACGACCCGTGTATTGGGGTGCGAGGATCTGGAGCTACAAAAAGATTTGTCATATGAGGAGCAACCAGTTCAGATCCTAGACAGAAAGGATAAGGTTCTGAGGAACAAGATGATTCCTCTAGTCAAAGTCTTATGGAGGAATAGCAAGGTCAAGGAAGCGACCTGGGAACTAGAGCCGGCTATGAGGGATCAGTATCCCGAGTTATTTAGGTAAATTTTGAGGACGAAATTTTCAGTAGAAGGGGATAGTTGTAACGTCCCAAAAATTGTAATAGGGTTTAGTACCTTGATTAGCGTGCAGGGAGGGCATAATTGGATATATGTGTGATTAATTGATTAAATGTGTGACTACATGGGATGCCTGATTTATATGATTATATGAATATATTTATATGCATGTTTATGAGTATTAAATATGCATGTGGGTCGTTCTAGTTTATGGGGGCATATCTATAATTTTGGCATGTTGCGGGCATAAATGTGATTATATATGTTAAATGATTAAGACCATATTATTATGTGGATATATTTGCAGTATTCAGCCCGAGGCGATCCTAGTGAGTAGCGGAAAAGTCACAGCGGGGTTTAATACCCGGCTCGAGGTGAGCCTAGGGGTATTCTAGAAACTTAGTGAGTATTTGGGGATTTATCGAATAACGAATAAGTATTTGGTGATTAGTTGGGAATGTCGGGATTAATTGGGAATTCGTAGGACGACTCAAGGAATTAGCGGGAAACAAGGAAAATGACCATTTTGCCCTTAAGGGAAACAAAGGGGTTGAGTTGTCTTTAGGGGTATTTTAGTCTTTTAGTTAAAAGGTATACTCAGCTGAGATTCCAGGAAACAATCAAAACCACTAGAAGTTTCTCAAACTCTCAGCACTCTCTCTCCCTCTCACTCACATTCTCTCTCTCCCTCTCTTGTTCCTAAGGGGGCTTTGAAGCTTTGGAGGAGAAAACTTAAGGAATTAAGCTTGAGGGCTGGGGAATTAAGGCTGGGACTTTGAGGTGCAGCTCAGGGACATCATCACCATCATCAAGGTAAGGTTCATATTTCAATTGTTGGGTGGAATTCTGCTGTTAAGATAAGTGTTCTTAAGCCTTTAGATTTCAAAGAGGTTTTGATGAATTCTGGGTTTTGACAAGGATTTTGGTTAGAATTTTAGGAGGTTGTGGTGATCTAAGTAGGCTATTGTGATATAGTGGTCGAATTCTGGTTCTGGTGTATGTTAGGTTAGATTTTTGATGAATTAAGTATGGGAAAAATGCAGAGAAACCCAACGATTTCTGGGTTCACGGGTGTGCGTCGCGACCTAGTTCATGGGCGTCATGGCCCACGTGCCCCAGATGGCCCTGGGGGGCTTGCTGAGTTGTGGGCGCACCGCAACCCTAGAAGGCAAGTCACAGCCCACCTCCCCCTTGGAATAAGAGGCTGGCGCCTCTGACTTGGGGCGCACCGCGACCCTTAGGGCCAGGTTGCAGCCCGCCTAGGCAGCCATAGCCAAAGTTGGTTTTTAGGCTCGGGAAGGCTTTGGGACTCAAACCTACGCGGTCGGGACAAATTCTACTACCTGTTTTAGTAGAATTCGAGATTCCGAAGGCTAGTATTTGATTCCAAAGCATTTAATTGGATTAGATTTTAATTTTTATCCATTATCACTTATGAATATGGTTACCATTAAGGCTCGGGATTGAGGATTGTGCTCGGGACTGCTCCACATCCTCCGCTCAGGACTTGAGGTAAGAAAATTGCACCCAAATTGTTGATGGGATTGAGATTCCCTATAAATAAACATATGTTTTTTGTAACCTATATATTTGTTATGTGTGATGTGAAAGTATGGCCTAAGGGAACCAGGGCTGATGTTTAGCGTACTGAACGCAGCTCGGCCTAAGCGAGTTAGGATCAGCTAAATAACCAGAAGACTCGGCCTAAGGGCACCAACACCTAAATATTTGTATTAAAGATTGAATTATATGTTTGGAAGTATATGTTTATTGTTGCCTAACTTATTTTTTATACTCTGTTGTTGATTGAACTAGTTGATCTAAAGTTTACTATGCACTTTCTGTTGCAATCTATGCTTGTTGATTAAAGTTTTCTTGCTGAGCCTTGGCTCACGGGTGCTATGCAGTGTAGGTAAAGGCAAGGGAAAGTTGGACCAACCCTGAGTTGGAGTGCCTTGGGGTGTGGAGTGTACATCGGCAGCTGCTCGACCGCCGCAGCTGAGGGGATTACAAGGACTAGACCTGAAACTTATATTTTTCCATTTAGACTGGCTACTGTTGTGTTAACTTTTGAGGGTTGAATCTGTCATGTAAACACTATTTTTGGGATCCCATTTACCAAACTCTTATTTTAATGAAAATCAACCAGTTTACGATCAAAATCTTTTAACCCTAACCTATCACTTGACTTTAGAAGCACATTTATGTTCAAACGACTTGATTAGCAAGTCTTGCGCCATTCTAAACACAATGTGTAATGGTCTTAGTTATAGATCTATTCATGATCTTTTCATGCTAATGAATCTGGATGACTTTCAAACCAAGTTCATTCAATCTATCTGAATGACTGATCAAGTTGCTCAGTTAGATTTACTATGCAATGTGGCATAATCATCTATTTAAGGAATGTTGCAGATTTCTTAATGATGACTTAGAGATTTCGTGAATCAATCTTTGAGCAACTATTTAGCTATAAATAGGACTCCAAGAACCATAAATATCTCGCTCTCCAATTCCTTGAACTTTGTATATCATTTTAATACTTGTGATTATTTTTATGTGAGGTTAAGAGTGGTTTTCTTAATCTATTAATTGTGTAGTTGTACTACTTATTAGTGTAACTGTGTTTATTGTCTACTTTGGGAGGAAGAAGCCATAATTATACACACCAATTGTATTTATCATTGTCTTCAGGAGACGACTCTTACAAGCCTTTCGTTGGGAGGAAGAAAGCAACATCTACGAGAAAAGATTTGGAAGACTTATTTTGGGAGGATTCAAGCAGCAAACTTCGGGAGAATTTTTGCACCACAACATTGAAGGGAGTTCAAGGGTTAAAGGTATAGAAACGGTGATTATAAGACGATGCTCAAGCTTGCAGTAATTTTTTTATGGTGATGTACATTGTAATTATTTAGAATCTCCCACGAATTTTTGAAAAATTCTGAATAATTTATCGTGCTGAAAATAAAAGGTTCAAACAATCTACTACCCATGCGTAAAAAAAATCATGCGTACAATAAATTGTTTGAACCTTGTTTTTAATATTGTTGTTGATGCCATTTTTTGTCAACTTAATTATGTAGAGCAATAAACAATTAATTATGAAGAAAAGAAAGGATAGAGATTTTTACGTGGTTTAGCAATTAAAATCTGCCTACGTCCACGAGTCACTTTTATCAAGAACTTTGTGCGAAAGCTTCAAGCGAATTTTTTTTTGAAGATTATTTCTTAGTACAAGATTGTGCATGAGTTCAAATGACCAGATCCAGACTATTTATTGACCTGGTTATAAGAATATCTTCCCCCCAATTTAGGGAAGTTACAACACATATTTGAATTCAAATGAATTTTTGAATAATAATACAACTTACATGCATTATTTAAATAAAGATCCCATAAAAATAGGGATTTAGCACCCAGTCTTAACTAATCCCAAAGAAATAGGAATTTCCTAACAGCTTTTTCGTGTGTGTTTAATGCGTCATCAAGCTTGAACATTGCTTCAACGCGCTTTCAAGTTCACTCGTAGCTTTGAGCTCACCATTCCAGTTGTCGTCTCCTCTTCACTTGATTAGTCTCTCGAGCTCATCCCTTGGAGAAGATTAATTCCCTTGAGCCTGCAACTCATGCTCAAACGCTGATGACAGCTCTAGAACCCCGTGACAATTTGTACAAATATAATACTAACACCTGGTAACCCCGAGCTTATTTTTTATGAGCCTACATTTCGAGGCTTACTTATTTATTCTCAAATTTTGGGTGTAACATTTTCCCCCTCAAACAAAAGTGTTGGTTCGAATCCTGTGAGAAAGAAACTTTTGAACTCCACTTTTGGCAAACGTGCCTACCTATCACACTCGAGTGTGGACACGTGTCCTCAGGGGATTGCATATTGAGAGTACTCAAGTACTCTTTTCTCTGCACACATCCTTTCATATTCCTCTTTTTTCTGCCAACTTTCGAAATTAAACACGGTCCATAAGATCACGATTCAATCCACATCAAGGGCTTATATT
Source organism: Humulus lupulus (assembly GCF_963169125.1). Taxonomy (NCBI): domain Eukaryota; kingdom Viridiplantae; phylum Streptophyta; class Magnoliopsida; order Rosales; family Cannabaceae; genus Humulus; species Humulus lupulus. The sequence goes on from NC_084799.1 coordinate 56,347,637, forward strand.
AATTACCCAACACCACCTTTTCACCTATTTAAACTCCCAATCATCTCCTCCATCCCCCACTTTACAATCTTTCAGAAAGAAAAACTTGAGTTAGAACCTCTAATTTTTTGCATGTTCTCCAAGCCTAAAACGCAAAGCAACCTTGGTTCGTTTGGTTCCATCGCATCATTCCTGCTTTCAATCTTTCAATCCGGGATTTCTTCATTCCCAATATCGACTTTGTGTAAGTTTTCCAAACCATACTTCTTTTTTATACGGTTCCTCCCTTTTCATGCATGAAAGATAAACGTTCTTGTTTCTTGATATGTTCTTAAAAAATTTATTATGTGTAGAAGTTTTTTTATTCATATGATGCATAATCTTTATGGGTAAAGATTTGTTTGGGAAAAAAATTTGTAAAGAACTGGTAGAAATGGCCTCTTTTCTAAAGCATAGGATAATAGGATATAGGTTTCGTGTAGTGTAAGAAATAGGGTTTTGAATTAGGGTTTTAACACACGTAACTCGATGATATTTCCTTTTTGGGTAACTACCCATTTCTTTTTAGAAATTCGGGATACCAAAAATGGAAAGTAACCGTCCCACTCTCGTGTGGATCCACTCTCGTGTGGAACCACTCTCGATGCCCCGAGCTTATAAAAGTTCGGTTATGGCATTTGAGCAGTCTCGGTATTTTGTGCCTTTGAGCTCGATTAATTCGTTCTTGTTATCTCGAGCTTGCAAACTCGAGTTTACCTTCCTATTTTTTCTAAATAATGGACCCTCACCAGCCACCGTCTCCTTGAGTTGAGTCTCCATTTACCTGAAACCAGTGGTTGATCTAGGAGCACAAAGAGTGCCTCAAACGGGAAGACATTCGAGCCCACTTCCGACGTCAGATTGACGAGGTCCAAGAGGGGAAAAAAAGGTGATTACAATTTTCCGTGCATCCTAACCCAGACCCAGAGGTCCGACTAATTCTACTAGATCCCAAGTGTAGGGTCACTATAACATTTCCCCCAGGAAAAATCTCCTTTGAACTCATGTAGAGTATGTCAAACCAACTAACCAAACACTCTACTTCCAAAGTCCCTTCAGTCTCGACCTTAGAGAGCTCTTTCTTCGAGGCTGAACGTTAATAGAGTTCTGTCACATCCACCAAACAAATTTCTAAACTCCTGTCTTACCACAGACAAATACTATCCGGCAAGCTAGTATGTCATCTAGCCATCTCCAATGAAAGGAGCTGCTTTTCTCCGGGTGAAAACAACCCAAATAAAAAAATCAAGCTCGCGGCCTGGAGTCACAAGCACATGGAAGTTAGGCATTACGACCTCTAAAAGACTATTTTCATAATTTTACAAAATACATCGGTATTTCCCCATTCCAACTCATACAGAGTCTTGGAGGCACTGAGGTTGATATACTACGAGAAAAAATGGGATGGACCATCGGCACGCGAGATCTTGTACCTATTTTGCCTAAAAAGAAATCTTTCCCGAGCTCATAGTGGGGATGACTTCTACTATCTGTCAAGCTACCCAAAGGAGAGAAGGTTGTTCGAGGACATCCCTAATCATCCCCGAACTTCAAGACCATCTTCTTTTGGACTGACGGTCTCGATCCGTCCAGATTCTACTGTTTCAATGGATCCGTAAGTACTTTGTCGTAGTTTTCTTTGATTTTTTCATTTTGATCTCGAAATGCTCATCCAAATTAACTATGGAGCCAATTACAACCGCCCACAACCCACCAAGGCCATGAAAGACCACAAGGAAGAGATTCTAAAGCTTTCGTATGGTCAGCGGTCCCTCAACTATCTCTTTCACAAGGACAAGCTCCAACAATGTGGTCTCCTTGGCAAAGGCAAGTCTACAGATTACACTGGGATTTGCAAGTTCACGAGATGGGAAGACATTCCTATAACAACTGCCAAGCTTCCCTCTAAAAGGAAGTACTCGAGCTCACACTCTCGAGCCTCTATTCCCCACTTAGTCAAACCTTCATGCTCGGGAACTAAAGCACAAGGCAAGGCCTCTCTGAGCTTGTCTGATGGAGGTAAATTCGTGCTAGACCTATCTATGTGGTCTCCAAGCCTTCTTAAACAAGATCCCAATGTCGTAGTCCTTTTAAAGATCCTCAGAACAACTTTGTGACTTGGTCTGGGGTAGATCTTAAGGTGCATAGGTTCGATAGTTGGTTAGGGAGATACCAAACCATGTATAGCATAAATGAAGTTAGGGAAGGGATAACAGTCCAGTACGGGACTAACGATTATAGGGACTTATCGAGGATGTCCCCTACTTATCGAAAGGGAACCCCCTTAGAATCGTCTAAAGATAGAGGGATTTCCTTGTCCCCAAGCTCAAGCCAGGGGGATCTTCCAATTAGGTTTCTTTTACTTAGAAGTTTCAACATTTATTTATTTATTCTCAAACATAATCAACCATTAATGTTTGCTTTTTTCAGGCAAGATGGATTCAGACCTTGACAATATTCTCAGTCAGCCCACCGCATCCAGGGAGTCCAAGCGCAATCGGGTGTCCTCGAAGGGAGCCCATTCTTCCAAGGACATCAACAGATTTTAGGCACTCCCGTCGACCTCAAAGCAGGCTGAGTCGAGCCTTGTCACTGTTCCTCTGGTGCATCTGGAAGCTATTGCTCTTCCTCCCTCGAGCCAACTAAAGAAAAATTTCCCTTCCCACTCTCCAATCCAAGATCGTAAACTCACTATCGCGACCTATGTCCCTAAGTTTGGGTTCAACAATGTCGTCGGCACTCCCAGACTTCAACTAGGTTCAGATGCCTTGACCCGCATGGGCCAATGCCTCAGCAACCTTGGGGCTCCCCAATGAGAGTTCTTAACCAGCTGTGAGAATGCCAACACTCTCTTCGACAAGAGCGAAAAGTTGTTTTCTTTGGTAAGTTTTTCCTTGAAAATTAATAAACTCCATGTTTGAACGCCAATTCCTTGTTTCTTTACTCTTAGCATATGTTTTTTATTGCAAGCCTTCCTAGTCTTCATCCAGCACAACTATGTCCTGAATCACGAGGTCTTCGTGAGCAAGGTGCATGCTCAAAGTGCCAAAGAGGCACAACTTAGGGTTGAAGACGACCTTAAGAAGGCACAACAAGAGCTGGAAGCTAAGGACATGGAGCTTAAGAGGTCCAAGAACTAAATGCCAAGCTTGAGGAGGACAAGAAGACAAATTTAGAGTTCATAGAGAGCAAGAAAGCTCATCTTTTTAAGGAATTCAAGACCAAGAAGGATAACGCCATGGACATAGCGATGTATTGCATTATGGCCACAAATCCTGACCTAGACACCAGTTTCTTGTCCATCAATGAGACCGAGTATGTCAATACATGGCAAGCTTGATTGGAAGAGGAAGAAGCCAAGCTCGAAGCTCAGGAGGCTACGAAGGCTATGGAACAAGCTGGATCGGTGGAAGCCGGAGCTGCCAATCCATGAAGACCAACACATGGGCTGCGACCCACAGTTTTTTTTTTTTTTTTTTTTGTAATTATAATTTTTTATGCCCTTAGGGCAAAGACAATTACAACTCAAGCTTGAGTTATCTCATGAATGCTTATATTTTAATGGTAGTTTTTTATGCTCTAAAGTTTCCCGTTCGAAAACATTTTTGCACATTATCTACCTTTAGCGCTTTTCCTTAATATTATACATCATATTTCTGGTCCGAAATATTTTGAACATGCTACTAAGTACTTGCTTTTGTATTTGTTTATTTATACAAATACACTATCATGCTTAGGGTTAGACTTCTATATATTCATACATAGTTCGTTCGACTGCACAATTTCGACCTCATTATACTCAAGTTCGAACAATGCTTATACCATGTTTTTTCCCATTTAAAAATACTTATTGGTGTGTAGTCTCGTTAGTCTAGTTATTTCTTGCTTAAATATAGTAACTTTTCCTCATCATCAAGTATGTTCTCAAGGTTGGGAGGTCGAAACTTTTTTGCAAAGAATTCCATCTCTGTCTCGACTTATGAATATTGTTGGTTTATCTACAATTCTAATGTAACGCCCTGGATAACCAAGACAGTTACACTGTGTGTTTAAAATAGTGCAAGACTTGCTAACCAAGTCATTTAAATAAAAATATGAATTTAAAGTCATAAACAGGTTAGGTTTAAAACATTTTGGTCATAAAAAAATAATTTTCATTAAAATAAATGTTTAGTACATGGGATCCCAAATCAGGGTTTAAATGACATATTTACAAGATTTCCAAAAGTTATAAATAATCAAGGCCACTCTAATGGAAAAATACACATTTTAGGTTTTTGTCCCTACACAACCCCTCGACCGTGGCGGTTGAGCAGCTGACAATGTACACCTCGCCTCCAGAGCTCTCCAACTCATGGTTGATTCATCTTACCCTTGCCTTTACCTGCACCACGTAGCACCCGTGAGCCGAGGCCCAGTAAGAAAACTATGCGTCAATATAATTCCAGCACTTTAAGGACGTTTATCTCATATTCACATGGCATAATACCATCATACAATATTGCATACAAGTATAGGGAACCCTTAGTCCCAACATAGTCACACAATCGAGTGCAGTTTTCTTTCCTTTAATTATGAGTACTTTGATTAAGAAAGACGACCCCCGAGCACGATCATGTCCCGAGCCCTAGCGTACACCTAGTCACAACCATGATAAAGGATTCCATCAATAATGAGTGACTAAAGGTTTCTAGACCAAGTTCTAGCCTTCAGAACATCGAATTCCACCAAACACAGTAGTGGAATCGATCCCGAGCACATAAGGTTGAGTTCCCGCACTCAAAACGTTCTCGAGCCAAAAATACCCTTAAGAGTCGCAGCCCTAAGCCCCCCATGCCGCGGCCCGCCTCCAACCAGAGGCCCAGCCTCCTCACTCAGCACACACGCTCCGCGGCCCTAAGCCCCCCATGCCGCGGCCCGCCCTCCTTCTTGGCTTTCATCTGTTCTAGAGGGTTGCGGCACACCAAGAACAGAGCCGCGGCCCGACCCCTTCGAACCCAGAAAATATCCATTTTCATCCACCAAATCTCAACCAAATTAACCCAAAATCATCCCAACAACATAATTTAACTATCACAATAATTCTAATATGTTCCCAGCAATAAAACCTAACAAAAAGCTAGCTTAAAACCTCATCCAAAAATCCAATTCAACCTTTAACTTCAAAGACCCAAGAACACTAAAACTCAGAGTTTAAATGCTTAAACCATAATTCAAAGTTTACCTCAAACTCTGTTTGACTCAACAAACTAATACTAAGCTAATCTCCAAGTCTAGAGCTCCAATTCTTGTGAACCTAGCCCAAAAATTCCTTGGGTCAATGGTTAGCTTGGAAGGGCTTCTTTAGAGAAAAATAAGAGTAATTGGAGAGGGAGAGTCGGTTCAGGCAGAGCTTCGAAGTATTTCCTACCTTTTGTCTTATCTAACTTAAGTCACTTAAGTTAATCCCAAGGCTCGGGGTACCAAAAACGTCCCCGATGGGGAAATGGTAAATTTCCCCAATATTCCCTCCTAAACTATCTAACTTCAAATATATCTCCAATTATTTATTTTCATAACCCAATAACCCAAATAAATAGCTATTACCCAAAATACCCCTTGACTCGCCCCGAGTCGGGTATCATGTCCCGTTGTGACTTTCCCGCTAACTTGCTCCCTAGGATTGCCTCGTTTCGTATGCTGCAAATATATCCACATAATAATGTGGTCTCAACAGTTTATCACAAATAATTACATTTATGCCTCAACGGGCCAAAATTACAATTATGCCCTTACAAGCTAAACAGGCCCAGATGCTTATCTAATACTCATAAACATGCATTTCACATATCCATATAATCATAGGATCATGCATATCACATAATCATGTATTTTATCAGTAATTCACATAACTACCAATTATGCCCTCCTAGCACACTAATCAAAGCCCTTAAGCCTTATTAGTAATTTTGGGTCGTTACAACTATCCCCTCCTTATAACAATTTCGTCCTCAAAATTTATTCGAACACATCAGATAATAAACCTCATACCTCAGACTATAATTACAAGGTCCAATTTCTTTACCTTTTACCCTTTAATAACACTCTTACTAGAGTAACATTCTTGTTCCACAAGATCTTGTCTTATAACTATAATTTCGTTAACCCTTTCTTGCACATCAAATCTGTTGAAACCCCAGGATCTGCTTATTTCATCAACGGTCGTTTTTCCTATCTTATCATTGATGCCAGAAATACTCATAAGACATCACCCATACCAGGGTAACATTAGCTTGTAGGCCCCGAGCCTAAACCTTGGTACAATCTCATAATTCTTATCGAATCAGGAGTCAGAACTCCCTTTTCTTTCCCGGAATATCATACTCTTCCTTGTCTGCACTACTTGGAGAAATACAAATCTTTCATTCTAGAACTTTGTATTCCAAAGTCTACAACTTGCGAGCTCTTATGTCCTTTCAAATAGGCAGATACTCCTTCCTTAAGAATTCCAACAACCTCATTGGTTTTCCCCCCGAACCAATATTGAACTGTAGTACCCACTGCCTTTCATTTCTTTACTTAGAACAGTACTTCTTGCTTTCTATCTTACCATATCGTATGATGTGTCACCTTAGCTGTAATCCAGCATTCATCACTGTGACTATTTCATCAAAGGATTATACTTTCCTTAATATCTCAAACATTTGCACATTCAATGCATAATCCTTTAGAATAACCGTTAAGTCTTCAGATTGCCATTCTATCTGTAATCAACCAATAATTCCAGGTTCCAACCCTATTCCCTTCGTTCTCTAATTTCTTTCCAAAACTTGGAAAACTAAAGGGTTTCAACCCAGCATTATCAATTACCCTGCCCCATCACCAGTTCACATGAACCAAATTATATTAACTCAATCTGCTGAGTTACAACCTTCCATGTCCAATCATCTTACTTGTAGTCTAATGTGGTCCATTCCTATGATCCACCACTATACCATTTTACCTTCCAATATCCAAATATTAAATTTTGTCACCCATTTAAACCTCCTGGTTACAATATACTTTAGGAGGTAGTACGATGTCCATTTAGAACTTTCATCTCCACACCAAATTTCCATCGGACCATTCATCTGATCCTTGTATCTTAACTCATATTACACTAATAGGGTTCTTCCCCATTTCCACAAGATCATCACTCTAGATTCCATTGTCCAAAGAGATATGTATTTGTCCATCACCAATCACAGGTACTATACAAATCTCAATCGTTACCCTGTCCGTCCTTATTGTAATTTGTGGCGTTCTGTCCAACTGACACACATCTTCCCAAGTAAAAGGTCTGCTTCCAATTAAATTTCCTCCTCATACAGTCGAGGGTTTCTAACATCAACCATCCATTACATCTCACTGAATCTTGGTCTTAAGGTTGTCTTTCTTATAAATGACCAAACGCTCAAATCCCTTACGCTATGCATTCATTGTTAACTTAATGTTCAATGTATATCGTCCATGTTCCCATTCTTTCACCTCCTGCGAGGCTCGAACAATCCACTCATCAGTCTATGCATGGGCGCGTCTCAGCCTGTGATGCACCGCTCACAGTTTCATGTCTTAACAAAAATAAGGTCCTTCATGTTACCCCTCCATATCCATCCATTACATGCAGATTCCTATATCACAAAGTGTTAATCAATCCTCATTCTGTCTTCTAAACATCTGATACAAAATTTTCCATTCAGTCTAACTTCAAGTTTTTCTGTCATTCCAATCTCTGGTGTAGCTGCCTTCGAAGATACTTACGTAGTAGATGACGTGTTTACTGGTCTCTTTGTGCTTCCTGTCCTTCAGACGTTCTTCAGTAACTTCTTTATGGCTTCAAATTAAATCTTTTCATACCTGACCCCTAATGTTCCTGTAGCATTACCTTGAATACCCTTGTCAAGATCGAAACTAACACCTTCTGGAGCCTTACCTGTGATCCTAATTCTTTAGTTTTAACATTACTAGTGTAGTAGTCGTTCGCATTCCGCTTCTAACTGGAGAGTAGTCCAATATATCGCCAATGAACCTGAAGGTGACTCGTTCATACTATTCCTATACTTTCTTCTTGTAGAACTTACCTGTGTTGCTGAAGTTGAAGTCAGGTAAGAACCTTTATTAATAATTCATCACAGCCTACTTGGTACAAGTAGTAATTACTGAAATATCTATTTCCTTGATCTTTAGCTGGTATTAACCAAATCGAAGATCAATTCTTGAAGACATTGTCCTGTCTTGTAATCGAGCATTTAAAATCTTCATCCTTAAAAGACGATGTCAACGATTCCCACGATACAATGCTCCGTCTGATCCATCCCGAAGTCAAAACTTTTTCAACTGAACTAGTAATTCTTTCTTTCAAACCAGCACCATCCTTCATAATGTCCCTGATACCGAATCTATCCATAGCCCAGTCCTGAAGCATACCCAACCACTCCTTGCATACCCATCTGAATCCCTACTAATCAACTCAGTTTCCATTCAGTCCAATTAAAATACTCCAAGTGATATCCCCTACAATCCATAGTTGTCTCTTAACAAATTAACTCCCACTCCGGCTCATGTCAAGGCTCCCATGTGACGAGCTCAATTACTTTCACTACGAACCTCTTTATTACTTGTGCTCCAATTCTTCTTTCAGAAGTTTCTAATTCCTCCCCAACAAGCACTAATATCTCAAGCCCCTCGTATACTATCCTTGAGGCATATACTCCATGTCTGAACCTTTCCTGGGAGATACTCAACACCGAACTCTTCCAGCTCGTTATATGACCAAAAACGTGAACTATCCAGTCAACTGGTCATCTCCGAGAAACTAGCCTCTGGTTTTGAATGTAACAAGGCATTCCAATCTTCCATTCTCTAATCCTGGGCAATCCACCCTAACATATCGAACCATTCCATGTAGAAGTCGTGCCCTTACCTAGCGTCTTTCCAGATGGTGTCTCCTGCCTCTGGTACATACTAAATAACCTCACTATATCCCATCACTGTCCTGATAGCTATCTTGTAAACCAGACCTCTTCCTGTCAAAACCAGGAGCTATAGAACTGTCTGGGGGTTCTTCTATTCCGATTACCGAGAATCTGTCCATACTAAATTCCACCAATGGGAATATTGTCATTTTCATCTCTTGCCCTACGGCATTCACACTCCATACCTCATTCCATATATCTCAAATAACATGGCCCTCCCTGCTGCCCAAGTACAGATGAAGATCTCATACATTGGAGCGACCTCGATGCTCTGGACCATCCCAGAGTTTAATCCTTAAATGAGTCATCATTTCTGGCTACATCTGCTTGTATCAACTTCCAAAACGAATTGTCCAACTCACAAAACTTATTGACATACATTGTCGTTACTTTACCATTCCAAACCAAGCTCGTAAACTTATTAGTCTCCGCAACTCAGACTACATCTTTATAACCTCTTTTATCAAATCACTATCTGAGTTCTTCCCAACCCATCATGCCAACATCTCGGTCTAAGTACCATTTTCGGGCATCCTTCTGCTACAAATGCTTAGTGCAACCCCTCTGTCACGACCTCTCATCTTCATATAATCAAGGATGGAATTAGCTATACCCATCCACTGACCAATTCTTAGGCAAATTCGAACTTTCCTCAAAACCAGAGGATAATGCCTTTTAAGCCTTCCATATAGTACTCTTATCTGTCTATATCCTCAAATTAAACCAACACTGGTAACCCCACTGTCAAAATATACAAAGCAGCTCTTTCCCCAGAAAAGTTCACTATTCACCCATCTAGTCTCTTCTATTAGACCCCACAGCTTACTCACATACTAGCGAACATCTGCTGCGACCTTCAGGGGTAGATGGAGGATTCCAACCCTAACTATCATCTGCAACCCTCACTATAACAATACCAAGTCCACTTAACCATTTTGGGTGCAAACAATTTGAATTCATCCGCCATTACTGACTAAACCCCTCAGCCTTGATGTTCATACTTTGAAACATCCCACGGCTAGGTCCAAACAACCACAATAATCATGCACACATAAAGCATAATAAACACCAATCTCTAATACTATGCATTTAGTTATCAAATTTTATTGCTACCAGGTACATTCACACTTACCATGCTTTCCATATACCAATAAACAGGTATAACATATAAGTTTAATTTAAACAATTCACCACATACAATCAGTATACAAACCATTATCCAAATATTCATTCACATGCAATAGCAATGCTGATCAACATGCCTCAATTTCATCACATAATAGTCAAGGGCCAGGCCCTATCAGTATCTCATGCTCTCTATTAATCATACAACTTAATACATTCATGTTTCAATCAAGCACTTAAGCATATAATCACATATATTCAATTACAAAACCCTGAGTCGAGGTTATCTTTAGCGGCGAGTGTACATGTCCAGCCAATCTTCAGGAACCCTTAAACCTAGACCGCTCTGATACCTAGTTGTAACGCTCTGGATAACCAAGACCGTTACACTGTGTTTAAAATAGTGAAGACTTGCTAACCAAGTCATTTAAATAAAAATGTGAACCTAAAGTCATAAACAGGTTAGGTTTAAAATATTTTTCTCATAAACAAATAATTTTCATTAAAATAAATGTTTGGTACATGGGATCCCAAATCAGGGTTTAAATGACATATGTACAAGATTTCCAAAAGTTATAAATAATCAAGGCCACTCTAATGGAAAAATACACATTTTAGGTTTCTGTCCCTGCACAACCCTTCGACTGTGGCGACCGAGCAGCTGACAATGTACACCTCACCCCCAGAGCTCTCCAACCCATGGTTGATTCATCTTACCCTTGCCTTTACCTGCACCACATAGGACCCGTGAGCCGAGGCCCAACAAGAAAACTATGACATCATAACATAATCAATATTGATAACCAAATAATTCATAAAGCATAACCAAATAATTTACAAAACATTAATCAATTATTCAGCAAGCCATAGCATTCACTTAATCAGTGTTAACAGTCGATAAATCAACAATCTAACATCCAGATATTCAGCATATCATATTCATCAAGTTAACATCAGTACACATATCATACAATAACTAGGGTCAATGCCCTTAGGTCGCACCCTCTATTTAACCCACTGTCTTTGGCTCACTTAGGCCAAGCCTAGTGTTCAACCCACTGACTCTGGTCCGCTTAAACCGAGCTCAGTGATTATCAAGCTGTCCTCAGCTACCAGTGGTCGAGTCGTGTCCCTATGCGCCAATATAATTTCGACACTCTTAGGCCATTTATCTCATATTAACATGGCATAATACCATCATACAATATTGCATACAAGTATAGGGAACCCTTAGTCCCAACATAGTCACACAACCAAGTGCAGTTTTCTTACCTTTAATTTCGAGTGCTTTGATTAAGAAAGACGACCCTCAAGCACGATCTTGTCCTGAGCCCTAGCGTACACCTAGTCACAATCATGATAAAGGATTCAATCAATAATGAGTGAATAAAGGTTTCCGGACCAAGTTCTAGCCTTTGGAACATCGAATTCCACTAAACACAGTAGTGGAATCGATCCCAAGCACATAAGGTTGAGTTCCCGCACTCAAAACGTTCTCGAGCCAACAATACCCTTAAGAGTCGCGGCCCTAAGCCCCCCATGTTGCGGCCCACCTCCAACCAGAGGCCCAACCTCCCCACTCAGCAGACACGCGTCGCGGCCCTAAGCCCCCCATGCCATGGCCCGCCCTCCTTCTTGGCTCCCATCTGTTCTAGAGGGCCGCGGCACACCAAGAACAGAGCCGCGGCCCGACCCCTTCATACCCAGAAAAATCTCCATTTTCATCCACCAAATTAATCCAAAATCATTCCAACAACATAATTGAACTATCACAATAATTCTAATATGTTCCCAACAATAAAACCTAACAGAAAGCTAGCTCGAAACCTCATCCAAAACTCCAATTCAACCTTTAACTTCAAATACCCAAGAACACTAAAACTCAGAGTTTAAATGCTAAAACCATAATTCAAAGCTTACCTCAAACTCTGTTTGAATCCACAAGCTAATACTAAGCTAATCTCCAAGTCTAGAGCTCCAATTCTTGTGAACCTAGCCTAAAAATCCCTTGGTTCAATGGTTAGCTTGGAAGGGCTTCTTGAGAGAAAAAGAAGAGAGTAATTGGAGAGGGGGAGTTGGTTCAGGCAGAGCTTCTAAGTATTTCCTACCTTTTGTCTTATCTAACTTAAGTCACTTAAGTTAATCCCAAGGCTCGGGGTACCAAAAATATCCCTGAGGGGAAAATGGTAAATTTCCCCAATATTCCCTTCTAAACTCTCTAACTTCAAATATATCTCCAATTATTTATTTTCATAACCCAAATAAATGTCTATTACCCAAAATACCCCTTGACTCGCCCTGAGTCGGGTATCAGGTCCCGTTGTGACTTTCCCGCTAACTTGCTCCCTAGGATCATCTCATGTCGTGTGCTGCAAATATATCCACATAATAATGTGGTCTCAACAGTTTATCACAAATAATTACATTTATGCCCTCAACGGGCCAAAATTACAATTATGCCCTTACAAGCTAAACAGGGCCCACATGCTTATCTAATACTCATAAACATGCATTTCACATATCCATATAATCATAGGATCATGCATATCACATAATCATGCATTTTATCAGTAATTCACATAACTACCAATTATGCCTACCTGACACACTAATTAAGGCCCTTAAGCCTTATTAGTAATTTTGGGTCGTTACATCCAACTCTTCATTGTGTCGATTAGTTTTTTGCTGGTTTATTCCAGACTTGTTAAATTTGTGTTTGGTTAGTAACTTATCCACTCTAATTAATTTTATTTTTATTGATGCTATATTTTCGAGCCTATGGTATGATTGCATACCACTTATGGCCCTTTTATTTCTTATGATTGTGAAATCTTAGGTTATTCAATTTCATGATCTTGCATAAAATATAACAATAAAAATAAAATTGGAATAAGAAACAATGCTTTATTAATGAAAAGAAAAAAGTAAATACAAGCTTGGTTACAACCAAATAAACATCCTTCCTACATTACTTGTAATAAGGTCATAGATGTTCATTGTTCCAAGCTCGTGGAACCAATTTTCCATTCAATCTCGCTAGTTTGTACACTCCAGGTCAAATGATGGATTTAATTTGGTATGGTCCCTCCCAATTAGGCCTGAGAACGCCTGCAGAGGGGTCTCGTGTGGCCAAAAATGCGCGCCTAAGCACCAAATCTCTCATTCCAAAGTGTCTGTCTCGAACCCTTTTATTGAAGTATCTTGCAACCCTTTGCTGGTATGCAGCATTTTTAAGCTTGACTTCTTCTCGTTTTTCTGCAATTAGATCTAAGGTTTCCTTGAGCAAAGATTGGTTTGAGGTCTGGTTGTATGCTTCGCGTCAGATATTAGGAATTTTGGCCTCAATGGGCAACATTGCTTCGCAGACGTAGGTTAGGGAGAAGGGGTATGTCCAGTTGAGGTTTGAGCTGTTGTTCTATAAGCCAATAGAACTTGTGGCAATTCTTCTGGCCACCTGCCTTTAGCTTCTTCGAGCCTTTTCTTAATGGAGCTCTTTAGAGCCTTGTTTATCGCTTCGACCTAGACATTTGCTTGTGGATGAGCTACTGAGGAGAAACTCTTAATTATCTCAATTTTCTCGCAGAACTGTGTAAACAACTCGCTATCGAACTGGGTTCCATTGTCTGAGACAATCTTCCTTGGTATCCCATATCTGCAAATTATGTTTTTTTACCACAATGTGCAAGACTTTCTTTGAGGTGATTGTGGCTAGAGATTCGACCTCGGTCCATTTTGTGAAGTAATCAACAGCAACTACAACATACTTGACTCCCCTTTTTCCCATTGGTAATGATCCTATGAGGTCTATCCCCCATACTGCGAATGGCCACGGGGAGCTCATCATGGTGAGCTCGGTTGGTGGAGCTCACGGCATTGAGGCAAATCGTTGACATTTATTGCAGCATTTAACATACTCAAACGATTATGCTTTTACTATAGGCCAGAAGTATCCTTGCCTAATTACCTTATTTGAGAGACTATGCCCCCTGGTGTGATCTCCACAAATCCTTTATGGATTTCTTCTAGGATCTTTCTAGCCTCAGGTGGAGTTACACATCTTAATAATGGCATGGAATATCCTCTTCTGTACAATCTCCCTTCCAAGATAGTCTATCTTGGTATTTTGTACATTAGTTTTCTAGCCTCGTTTCGGTCAGCTGGGAGCCTCTCAGTTTCGAGTTAGTTGATTATGGGCATCATCCAGGTAGGTTGTGAGTCTATCATATCGACTTTAACTTCTTCAGGCTCGATTATGCTCGGTACTAGTATCACATTTAGTGTATCAGCTTCCCTGGTTATTGCAAGTCAAGCTAGAGCTTCTGCATTCGAATTATGTTCTCGTGGAACTTGCTCAATTGCATAGAACTCATTTTGTTCAACTGTTGCATTGAATTTTTCCAAGTACGCTGCCATTTTAGTACCCCGATCCTGGTTGAAAACAAATTGAGAGTCACTATAGTAGTGAATGGCTTTTGCCTTTAACTCGGAAGCTATTCGAAGCCCTGGTAGTAGGTCCTCGTATTCAGCCTCGTTATTCGAGGCCTCGAAGCCAAACCTTAAGGCTGAGTGAAACATGTTTACTGATGAGGTTATTAGGATAATGCTTGCCCTTGGCCTGTTCTCGTTGGAGGAACCATCGACGTAAAGTCTCCACAACTCGCGGGTTGGGGTTATGACTTCTTCATTGGTTATTCTGGTATACTCGAATGTGAAGTCAGCTAAGGCTTGTCCCTTTATCATTGTTCTCGGGTGATACGTTATCTCGAACTGCCCAAGTTTGACCACCAATTTCAATAGTCTTCCTGATGCTTCAGGTTTCGAAAATACTTGTCTCAACAGTTGATCAGTCAGCACATGTACGGGGTGTGCTTGGAAGTAAGGTTGGTTTTGGGATGCATGTATTAAACACAATGCAAGTTTTTCCATCAATGGATACGTCGATTCTGCCCCCAGTAACCTTTTGCTGACATAATAGACAGGTTTTTGTACTTTCTTATCCTCCCAAACAAGTATTGCACTAATTGCGTGCTCGGTTGTTGCAAGGTATAAGTACAACATTTCCCCTGTGACCGGTTTGGATAAGATAGGTGGCTCAATGAGATGTCTTTTAAGAGCCTGAAAAGTGAGCTTGCACTCGTCTGACGATTCGAAATTTTTTCCCCCTCTCAAAAGATTAAATAATGGTAGGCACCTGTCTGTAGATTTCGAGATGAATCTACTTAAAGTCACCATTGGTCCAGTTAGACTCTAGACATCTGTATGCTTTCGTGGTGAAGACATGTCAATTAAGGCCTTTATCTTATCTAGGTTTGCCTCTATGCCTCGAGTGTTTACTATAAATCCGAGAAACTTTCCCGAGGATACTCCAAATAAGCATTTTTGTGGGTTGAGTCTCATGTTGTACTTTCAAAGTATAGCGAAACACTTGGCGAGATCATCAACATGGTTATAATTGTGCTTGGACTTGACCAGCATATCATCCATGTACACTTCCCTGTTGTTTCCTATCTGGTCGGTAAACATTCTATTTACCAGTCTCTGATACGTAGCCCCGACATTCTTGAGCCCGAAAAGCATCACGTTGTAACAATACAACCATTTACCAGTCATGAAGCTTGTGTGTTCCTGGTCAGGTGCATGCATGGCTATTTGGTTATATCTAGAATATGCGTCCATGAATGGCATGATGCCGTGACTCGAGGTTGCATCTACGAGCTGATCAATTTGAGGCAAGGGAAAATAGTCTTTTGAACATGCCTAGTTGAGGTCTGAATAGTTAATGCAAGTCACCACTTGCCATTGGGTTTCGAGACCAAAACTGGATTGGATATCCATTCTAGGTAGAAACCATCTCGCATAAATCAATTTTCTTTTACTCTTTCGACCTCCTCTTTCAAAGCATTCTTCCTCTCGTCGCCTAGGAGCCTTATTTTTTGTTTTTTTGGAGGGAAGTTTTTTGTCGATGTTTAACGCATGTCTTATAATATCGAGACTGATCCCAATCATATATGAGTGTGACCATGCGAATACATCCTTATTTTCCCTCAGGAAGCGAATTAACTACTATCTCGCATTCTTTGGGAGGTTCTTCCCAATCTTCACCACCTTGGTGGTGTTCTTCTCATCGAGCTGAATATCTTCGATCTCTTCAATTGGTCCATGAACGGCCTTATGCCCATCTACCTTCGAATGGATCTCTTCTTCGACCTCGTATATCACCTCACTTATTTCCTCAATAATTACTAGTGCATGCGCACTAGTTTGGCCTTTTCCCCTCATCGAGATGTTATAGCATTCTTGGGCTGCTAATCAATCTCCTTTCAATGTCCCAATACTATTGGGCATTGGAAATTTTATGGCCAAGTGTCTGAAAGATGTGATTGCCCCCAACCCAATCAGGGTTGGTCTCCCGAACAATACATTGTAGGGGGGCGGGGTGTCTACTACGATGAACTCCAATATTTTGGTTATCAAGATCGGATAGTCTCCCAAGGTCACTGGGAGCTCAATAGACCCTATACTGGCGATTTCCTCTCCTGAAAATCCATACTACGTTGTTGCACAGGCCTTAAGGTCTCAAACAGGCAGTCCCATCTTTTCCAAAGTTGCCATATAGAGGATGTTGATCGAGCTCACGTTATTAATCAGGACTCGGCGCACCCTCTTATTGGTGAGTTGAAAGGTTATGACTAAAGGGTCATTATGAGGAAACTGGACGTGCAAAGCATCCTCTTCGGTGAAGGTGATGGGTTAGGACTCAACTCTTTGTTGTTACGAAGCTCGTGGTTCAGGCTCATAGGGAGATCCATCCCTTGTTTTGAGCTCTTGGACATACCTCTTTTGGGCGTTCCTGCCCAACTCCGCAATGTGCAGTCCTCTTGCGATGATTACTACATCTTCTCCATAGATTGGGGGAGGCCAATTATCCTCCCTCACATGTGGGGCTGCAGATTGCTGGGTAGGTTGAGACGGAGCTGCCTTTTGTCCAAGCAATGTTTAGGCTGGATTTTGGTTTCAGATATACTGCCCGAGGTAGCCTCTCAAGATCAATCCTTCGATCTTATCTTTTAATTGCCTGCATTCATCAGTGGTATGTCTAACATCCCTATGAAATTAACAGAATTTGTTTGAATCCCTCTTGGATTTCTGGTGTCGCATCGCATCAGGTCGCCTGAAAGAGACAAGATTTTCATTTGCAACAAATATATTCTCCCGAGTATCAGTGAGCTCAATATAAAATTTATAAATGGAGAAGTATTTATCTCCTTTATTTTTCTTAGCCCCATCATCCTCTGAGTTACTCCCTTCATTCTTCTTTCTTTTAGAAGGGTTATCTCTTTAGGGTCGCACTGTGGAAGGTGTAGCCGAGGTGGTGGCTGAGTTAACCTTTTTCGTTGTAGTTATTGCGGGCTTAGGAGTCAGTTTAAGTGCCAACCTCACCTCTTCTACATTGACAAACCTTTGAGCCAGAGTATTGAATTCAGATATCATCCTCGCAGGCTTCCTCTGTATGGTGTCCCAAAGAGGACTCCTTGGTAGTACTCCAGCTCGTACTTCCATGAGATGACAACTTTCATCGACATTGCGAGCTCGTGTCACTTCTATCTTGAACCTTGCCAGGTAGCCTTTTAGTGATTCACCCGACAGCTACCTGCCTCAGGTTTGATGCTCTTCGTAGCTTGGAATTGTTTCTTGAATTCCCTGGACAATTATTCCCATAACGAGATTGAATGTCTTTGGAATTTGTCGAACCAATTCTTTGCTGGTCTAGTGAGTGTGGTTGGAAAGATCATACACCTGAGCTCATATCCAACATTACTAGCTCGAATTACAGTGTTAAATGTACTCATGTGGCTGCTTGGGTTGGTGGTCCCATCGTAGGGTGCCATGTGGGGTATTTTGAAACCGTTGGGAAATGGTGTATTCGAGATATGAGGGGCAAAGGCTCGAGCTCCTCGTCAGAATCGTAAGCCTTTTCTTTATTTTTCTCTTATTGAAGGAGTCAGAACGCCTCCTCAAGTTGGTTGATTCTCTCTTGGACCAAATCCACTGGAGGGGGAGCTTGTACTACTAGTAGATGGTTATTGTTCGTAGGAACTCCTGCTCCTTGTTGCAGCATAGGGTTATACTAATTTCCATATACTGGTTGTATGGGCTCTCTCTGGGTATTTAATTGTGCCTGCAAGTCCGGGTTTGGCTGATTAGATTGCCCCTGATTCTGATTCAGTTGATCTCAAAGATCAGGATACTCGTTCTAATAGTTCTCATAATTTATAGGGCCGGTGTTATAGACACTCATCGACCTGCTGTAATCCTGACTTCCATCAAGGAAGCAGACATTTCTCTCTGGCTGTTACTGTTGTGGGGCTCGATTACGAGGTGGGTTATCCCCATGTACTCTCATTCCAAATTTTTGTGACCTTGAAATATAACTACCAGATGGCTGGGGTTGTCTATGTTCCTAATGCGCTCCCTGTGCAGCCTCGCGCTCACCCCTGTACTTGAACCAAGCCCGATGGCTTCTGCATATCTAGCACTTCGTGAAGGCCTCTGAGGTGCCATGTCTCCGGCTCGATTCCCACTGGGAACTTGCTGAGGTACACCCCGTGCTGGAGAGGGATGTCTAATCGGTGAATGAGGGTGCCTAATTGGTGAGGGTGGTAGCCTCCCATTGTTCAGCCTGGAAAACTCAAGGTTATTTCCAGCAAGCACTGGGTTGTTCCTGGTAGGCTCTAGTTTATTCTTGGCAGGCTCTAGGTTATCGCTCTGAACTATCAAGGGAGCTCAATTATTCCCAGGTTATGCAGGAACATTCCCTGTTGTGTTGTTCCTAGCTGGGTTTCAAGAAGACCCCCAGGTCGGTTTTTCCCAGTATTTGCCCTAGGCCTTGGTTGAGCATATTGGGCCCTTTGTTCGGCCATCCTGGCAGTCGTACTCCCTCGAGGTCGCCCCCTGGTCCTCCAGGGTGGTACTTGGACTTCAGCAGCTCGCCTTGCCATCTCCTCATTTATCCGTGTAGCTTCGATTAGCTATTCACGCAACCTACGATTTTCGAGCTCAACTGCTGTCACATATCTTTCAGGATTATAGTAAAACTCCTCATTACGTCTAGAACTCTGACCAGGCCGTCCTCTAGGAGATGATGAGGCACTCTCCTCATTGGGGCTCTGGTCCACAACTGGTTGTTTACCAGGACTTCGGGGATGGTCCTCAATTCGTGGAGTACGCTCCTCAGGGAATTGGGGTAGAGGTCGCCCACTAGTTCTAGGAATGTTCAGGGTGACCATCGTCGCTATGCAGAAGGTTTTATACTAAACGGTAGGAAGAATTGCTTAATGCTATCAATGAAAGCACCAAACTCTTAACGTCGTTTTTCGTCAACTTAATTATGTAGAGCAATAGACAATTAATTAGGAAGAAAAAAAAGAAAGAGATTTTTATGTGATTCAGCAATTAAAATCTGTCTACGTCTACGAGTCACTTTTATTAAGAACTATGTGCGAAAACTTCAAGCGAGAGCAATTTTGCAGAGTATTTCTCATTACAAGATTATGCGTGAGTACAAATGACCAGATCCAGACTATTTATAGACCTAGTTACACGAATATCTTCCCTCCAATTTGGGGAAGTTACAACACTTATTTAAATTCAAATGAATATTTGAATAATAATAATAATAATAATAATAATAATAATAATAATACAACTTAAATGCATTATTTAAATAAAGATCTCATAAAAATAAGGATTTAACACGGTCTTAACTAATCCCAAAGAAATAGGAATTTCCTAACAACTTTTCCGTGTGTGTTTAATGTGTCATCGAGCTTGAACATTGCTTCAACGCACTTTTGAGATCACTCGTAGCTTCAAGCTCACTATTCCAGGTGTCGTCTCCTCTTCACTTGATCAGTCTCTCGAGCTCATCCCTCAGAGAAGGTTAATGCCCTCGAGGTTGCAATTCATGCTCGAACGTTGATGACAACTCTAGAACCCCGTGACAATTCGTACAAATATAATACTAACACCTGGTAATCCTGAGTTTATTCTTTATAAGCCTACATTTTGAGACTTACTTATTTATTCTCAAAATTTGAGTATAACAATCGTAAATTATTTAGAATTTTCTAAAAATTTATAAGATGTTTTAAATAACTATAGTGTATAATCCCTTATAAATAAAATATATAATTATAACTATCCAAGACAAAAATGCTAGGAGTGCACCAAATGTGTATATAAAATTGCCTGTCTGTATATATAGCACGTTTTTTTTTCATTAGAATATTCTTTGTTTCCAACTACTTTTTAAGAGTTGATGAGATCTGATCAAATGTGTCGATGGATCATTAATTACAGTAGCCTAGCTCGAGGAGGTGGGGTCATGCAATCAAATAATTGTAATAAATCTATTTTTAGTTGACTAATACTGATTGCCACACGTTTAAGAGATTTTTATTTTTCGCCACCTAAATATTTGTTTTCATACAAGGACCACCACGTACTCATCTTTTTTTTTTAAGGGTAACACCACCTACTTATCACGTTGGAGAAAACTGACATCATAGTGGCATTAAAGTGTTATATTTTTTATCAAACGGTTCCCGCTGTCCAAGCTGTCAAATATACGAGATAATTGACTTTGTGGCTCACTTTACTAGGCAAACGTGGATCCATCTTCGTTGTCCGACGTGAGATGGGTTCAATACCGTGGCCACACATTCCCGTGTTAAAAGATGATAAATAAAATATATACTATTTTGGTACTACGAGTTTATGTAAAATTTCAAAGATGTCTCTTAGTTTTTATAAATACTAAAATAATATCCTCTGTTTTATTGTTCATACTATTTATATTTATTTTTAGTCAAAATTATTTTTTTAAAAACACTTTTATCCACTCACTAATATATTTTATTTATAATTATTTAATAAATTAAATAAACTTAGATAAAATGTAAATGATAATAAAACTTAAATAAATTTATATACTTTAAATAAATAAAAATACTATAAATATATTTAAGTTAAAATTAAATATTAAATAATAATACTTGATTTTATTTATTTTATTCTCATGTTTATTTTTTTATTATTTCTTTAAGTTTATATGTTTTTAAAAACAAAGTTGAAGTATTATTATTAATTTATTAAAAGAATTAAAAGTAATTTTAATTATAGATAAAGTATATAAATGAGGGTAAAAGGGTCTTTGAAAAATTTAATTTAATTAAAAATGTATAAGGTACTATTTTGGTATCAACAACATCAAAATGTATCATCCTGGTATTTATAAAAATTAGGAAACATATTTGATATTTTGTATAAACTCGGAGACTAAAATAATATATTTGACATAAGGGTATGAGGGAGACCATGCCACCCTTATCTCTTCTCCTTCTTTTTTAAAATTTATATAAATTTTTAATAAATAAATATACATATATATATATTCAATTTAATTACCTCCCGTGAAAGAATAAAAGCAAATTCTAGAGTATATCCCCCAAAACAAAATGCATTAGTGTATTTCTTAGTATTTTGACACTAAAAATAGTTATAATTCTATTTATTTTTATATGACGGTATACATTATAGTTATTTAGAATATCTGATAAATTTTTTAAAAATTTTGAATAATTTACAGTATCGAAAATATGATTAAAATAGTATGTTGCAATCGTATATGCTATTTTATACATGTGTAAAACAATTTGTTTAAACCTTGTTTTCAGCACTATAAATTATTTAAAATTTTCTTAAAAATTTATAAGATGTTTTAAATAATGATATGTACACCACCATAAAAAAAATTATATTAGAATTATAACTATTTAGATGTTGAAAACATGAAAGAAGTGTAATCTAGAAGCCCCCAACATATATAGATACAGTAACTCCAAAATATAGATTTATCTCTGGCTCGTCAGTATATATGTCTTAAAAATTGTATCAAATTGGCGTATGTACTAAATTTGTAACAAAATCTAGCATTTATTAAATTTGAAACAAAAATAAATAATATTAATTTTAATAATTATAAGATTATCACTAAAAATAAAAATAGAATACTAATATTTTCAATAAAAATTAATAAATTATTAATGATGATTTACTTTTGATTTAATATCAATTTATATCTTAAAGTATTATTTTGTGTATAGATGAAATACTAAATATAATATTTGTATAACTTTGTGCTAAATGATAATAATTTTTTTTATGTTAGGACTCAAGTTGCTTTAGTCAAATAATTTGCCCCTCCTTCACTGAAATCCTGGGTCCCGCCTTTATAATAACTGATGACAAAAAAATTGTGTCATATATATGACTTGTATATTATAAAAAATTCACATAATGGAGCCAGAATCAAATGGTTGGCCCAAGGGATTTTTCTTTCTTTCATTTAAATAAAGATTATGGACATATTTGACATATTGTATAAGGAGAGATTGTATTGTATTAAATAAGTAGAATATTATGTTTGGATTGAATTTTATATTATATTAATTATTATAATTACAAATTTGAATACAATAACAATCGTATTATTAAATACATAAGAAATATTATGTGTTAAGCTTGTATTGTAATATTTTTTTTTAATTTAGTTGTATTGTCGTAAGGTCTGGAGTCGAGGCCAAGATTCGAGTCTAGGGTCCGGGTCAGGGACGGGTGTCCAAGGTTCGAGTTCGGGGTCAGGTCCAGGGTGGACAGGGCCGAGATTGGGTTCGAGGGCCAGGACCGGAGTCAGGTCCAGGGTCGAGGTAGTATCACATATTATATTATTTTAAAATATTTATTTTATTTAGTTTTAATTAATACAATACAATTCAATTGTGTACCAAACATAATATAATAATGTGGTCCTTGGCAAAATGGCCTCTTTTTATAGTGCAATTTGCACTATGGCATAGTTTCAATAGTTTTTAGCTAAATGGCATCTTATATTAATGAATTTTTTATATTACCCATTTTACCCTTAAAATAAAATAATAATAAATTAAAACAAAAACCCTAATAATAACTATCATCTTCTTCCTCTCACCCATCCACCCACACCCATCCACAACTACCCACTATCATCCCTCGCCGCCACCACCACACCACCACCGGCGACCACCGCCCCCTACCGCCGGCGAACACTGCTCATCACCGGTTACCACCATTTCTCCACAAATCCGGCCACCACTCATTCAAAAGGTTGGTTTATAAAGCTTTTTTTATTTTTATAAAATATGAGATTTTTGATATTGTTTTTGTAGATTTAAAATGCAAAATGATTGTGTTTAGTATGTTGAAAGTATAAGTAAGAATTTAGGTTTATTTCTGGAGTTTTATGGAGGTTCAAACTTGAAAATTTGAAAAAATTAATGGTGGTTTCAGTTATTTTCGAGATAGAAAAATTCAGAATTTTTTGACAGCTTGTCTAATTTTTCGACAAGGAGTCTAAATTTTAGACCAGTTGTCTAAATTTTAGACCAGTAGTCGTATTTTTTCGACCACCTGTCTAAAATTTAGACAGGTAGTCTAATTTTTAGACGGGTTGTTGAATTATCAGACATGATATTTAATTTTCAGACAGGTTGTCTAATTTTCAGACAGGTTGTCGAATTTCTAGATTTTTCAACTTGATTTTCATTTTTTATATAACTTTTTAATCAAAGTAATACTAATAATTTATATTTGTTTATTGTATTATTTTTTTTCAGATATCTTTCAAAAATATTGTAATATTATGTGATGGAATGTGGAAAAAGAATGAGGACTCGTAGAAATGGATTTCAAATGGCTCACGATCAAGATCAAGTTTGGTACAAACTAACCTAACTTATGAGGAGTTAGTTGAACATATTTATGAAGTTACAGAAATCGATCGCAACCTCTTCGATATAGAATTAACTTACAAGATAACGACAATGGTGGAGATTGAACCAATTGCAATAAAAAAAATAGTAGAGACATTGTTAGTTTCTTTACATGGCAATATCGTGATTTGGTTCCATTATGTGTGGGTTTGATCAAGAAGATGGAAAATGTGCTCATTAAGGATAAACTTGTTACTAATATTGATTCTACTACAAATGTTAATTAAGATCCAATAACCTACTTTCAAAATTGTTCTACCCGACAGCCATCTTCTCCTTGTAGTATGACAATGTTCATGTATCAAACTCTTATAGTATGACTTGTATTGGATATTTATTAGCAAAGGCAATGGAATGGTATTTTATTTATGTATCAAACTCTTATAGTTGACTTGTATTGGATATTTATTAGCAAAGGCAATGGAATGGTATTTTGTTTATGTATAAAATTGTTCTGGTATACCACAAACTGTTATAGACTACTTGTGTTGGATGTTTCCGTTTCAAACATCTTTGTGTTATATTTCGACAGCCTGTCTAAAACTTTTGATAGCTATTCTCAAATTTTGACGGCCTGTCTAAAACTTTCGACAGCTAGTCTAAAATTTCGACTGCCTGTCTAAAACTTTCGACAGCTAGTCTGAAATTTTGACTGCTTGTCTAAATATTTTGACAGCTAGTCTCAAATTTTGACGGCCTGTCTAAAACTTTCAACAGCTAGTCTAAAATTTTGTCTGCTTGTCTAAAAATTTCGACAGCTAGTTTGAAATTTCGACTGCTTGTCTAAAAATTTTGACAGCTAATCTAAAATTTTGACTGACTGTCTAAAACTTTCGACAGCTAGTCTCAAATTTCGACAGGTTGTCTAAAATGTTTGAAATGTCTAAAAATGCTCCAATAACACAATAAAAGAACATATATCTCAATTAACATTTTATAAAGTTAAATAAAACTTAATCTTTACGAGATTATGATGATTACAGATTGAGCGGTACATATTTCAATCAAACTAATATGATGATCAAAGATTGAATGGTAGATAATCTACTGAGGTACTATTATGATGATTATGTTTATAGTATAAGAACAACACTTTATCATGTAGAATTGGATCTTAATTAATTATACATTTTTGACAATTAGTCGTGAGTTTCGACAACTTGTCTAAAAATTTATAAAGTTAAACAAAATTTATCTTTATGAGATTATGATGATTACAGATTGAGTGATACATATTTCAATCAAACTACTATGATGATCAATGATTGAGTAGTAGATAATCTATTGAGGTACTATTATGATGATTATGTTTATAGTATAAGAACAACACTTTCTCATGTAGGTTATTGGATCTTAATTAACATTTGTAGTAGAATCAATATTAGTAACAAGTTTATCCTTAATGAGCATATTTTCCATCTTCTTGATCAAACCCACACATAATGGAACCAAATCACGCTCTTGCCATGTAAAGAAACTAACAATGTCTCTACTATTTTTTTTATTGCAATTGGATCAATCTCCACCATTGTCGTTATCTTGTAAGTTAATTCTATATCGAAGAGGTTGCGATCGATTTCTGTAACTTCATAAATATGTTCAACTAACTCCTCATAAGTTAGGTTAGTTTGTACCAAACTTGATCTTGATCGTGAGCCATTTGAAATCCATTTCCACGAGTCCTCATTCTTTTTCCACATTCCATCACATAATATTACAATATTTTTGAAAGACATCTGAAAAAAAAATAATACAATAAACAAATATAAATTATTGGTATTACTTTAATTAAAAAGTTATATAAAAAAAATGAAAATCAAGTTGAAAAATCTAGAAATTCGACAACCTGTCTGAAAATTAAATATCATGTTTGATAATTCGACAACCCGTCTAAAAATTAGACTGCCTGTCTAAATTTTAGACAGGTGATCTAAAATTTAGACAGGTGGTCGAAAAAATATGACTACTGGTCTAAATTTTAGACCACCTGTCTAAAATTTAGACTCCTTGTCGAAAAATTAGACAAGCTGTCAAAAAATTCTGGATTTCTTTATCTCGAAAATAACCGAAACCACCTTTAATTTTTTCAGATTTTCAAGCTTTAACCTCCATAAAACTCCAGAAATAAACCTAAATTCTTACTTATACTTTCAACATACTAAAACAATCATTTTGCATTTTAAATCTACAAAAATAATATCAAAAATCTCATATTTTATAAAAATAAAAAATAAAAAAGCTTTATAAACCAACCTTTTGAATGAGTGGTGGCCGGATTTGTGGAGAAATGGTGGCAGCCGGTGATGAGCAATGTTCGCCGGCGGTAGGGGCAGTGGTCGTCGGTGGTGGTGGTGGTGGTGGCGGCAGGGGATGATAGTGGGTGGTTGTGGATGGGTGTGGGGTGGGTGGGTGAGAGGAGGAAAATGATAGTTATTAGAGTTTTTAATTTTAATTTATTATTATTTTATTTTAAGGGTAAGATGGGTAATACAAAAAATTCATTAATAAAAGAGGTCATTTAGCTAAAATGTTTTGAAAGTAGGTTATTGTGCAAAATGCACCATAAAAGGGGTCTATTTCCACCAATTTCTCTATAATTTAATACAACATTTTAATACAAGTGAATACCAAACATAGTGTTGTATAAAAAGAATACTATATATAGTGCAATCCTATACAATACAATATAACATACCAAACATGCCCTATATAAACAGATTAAGACATATATATTATATAGAATTCACATAAGAACCATAATGGAGACAGAATGAAATAGTAGGGGGCGAGAATGAAATATGAAATAGTAAACATATTTATTGTGGTCACTAAGGTAGCACTGCCACGTGTATGATTCAAATTAAAAAAAATATAAAAATCTATTTTAAATAATTTAATTATTTAAAATCCTAAATAACCTATTAAAATTAATAAATTATTTTTTTTTTAAAAATTAAATAAAATTATACTTAAAATTCAATCATAATTATTTTAAAAACTAAAAAAAAATAGAAAATTCAATCAAAAATTAAAACTTTTACAATTTTATTTTGTTAATCTTCATATTCATCTTCTTCTTCTAAACTCATCTCAAACCCATTTTTTTTTCATTTATTCTAAAAAAAATAAATTTAAAATTTGAATGATCTAATCCTCCTAAAAAACATAAACTAACTTATCTAGATTTTGTTTCTATTAATTACAATTTTCAAAAAAAAAAAAAAAATCAACATAAACTCAAAAATTATCTAGACAACAACACAAAACAATATGAATTTCTCAAGATCTTAATTCAAATCAACACAAAAATCTATTCAACCAATTTGTTACCATATACGAATTCATCCCAAACGCAACTCATTCAACATATCAAATAAATCTCGTCTTGGATTAACTCCTGAGCCTCTACCCACCAACTCTGTCCAATACATTTTTGTCCCCTTTGTCCTTAATCTCGACCCAGCCGTTCATACCCCTCCATCCTTGATCTCAGTAGAGAGAACTTGGCCAAGTCAGCAAAAGACGAAATAGGCGTAGAGTCTAGAACGCCTCGTTCCTTAGGTCCAGTCGTCCCCGATGCCAACAAACGCGCGAGAAAAAAAAGAGCAAGAATAAGAAGATGGGGATGAGGAAGATAGAAGAAGATAAAAAATCAACACAACCCCCCGTCGATCTCCCTTGACCTCGAGCCCAACCCTTACAATCTTGCCGCAACCCTTTTGATCTCCCTTGACCCCGAGCCAAACCTTGCTAATCTCACCACAGTCTTGTTGATCTCATCCTAGATCTTCAAAGTAGAAGAAAGAGGAGGAGAAAGCCTCAGGGAAGGAAGGAAGGTGAAGAAGAAGAAAGGAAAAAGAAAGTATAAAAGATTATTTCGTTAATGTATTTATCAATTGATTGTTTTCATTTTTTTATTAATTTTTTAAAATTATTTATAGTTTGATCTTTTAATTTTGACTTATGCATGTGGCATTTAAATTTTCTTTAATGCATTTAAATGATTTTTTATTTATTTTGAATTATGCATATGGCAGTACTATAGTGCCACCTCAATGCCCACAATGCCACGTGTTAAATTTACGGAAATATCATTTACAAGAAACTTAGTGGGAGTTAAGGATAAAATACTAATGAGGGGTAAAACGGTAACTTGAACCCGTCTCATTAGTAGATTATTTATAAAGGATTAAATGACAGTTATAGTTATAACAATGGATAACGTATTTACATTTGGTGTAAAACGTTCTATGAATTCAAGAGTGCAATTCTAAGTCTAAAGTGGAGTCACAAGGAATTAATAAGGTAGTGAGATTATTTATTATAAATAAACTCATGGTAACTTATTGGAGCTTGAGTTCATGGATCTATGGTCCCCATGTCATATTTTATCAAAATGAACCTAGTAGTCTTAATTAATTAATTATAAAAAATATCATATTGACTAGGCCAATGAAAATGAATAATGTTAAATTATTAATTGATATTTTGTGAGAAAAGAAATAGAAGAAACTTTGAAGTTTTTATTGCAAAGTCTCAAAAAGAGGGTATTATAGCCAATTGGGACAATTTTGTTAATATTGATACATTAGTATTAATATTAATAAAATGAATTAAATAAATGTCAAAATTATAATTGGTTAATTTTGAAAAGTATTTAATTAATTATAATTATTAAATAATTAAACGAAATGGGTAACTAAAATCTATTTTATGTCCTAGTTAATTGTCTATATATACTAGTGTCATAAAATGCATTAAAAAGCTGAATTTGGCAAGGTAAAAATTCACTACTAATATTCTATACCTAGCTGCCTACTATCTCTTAGTTTTCTCTCTAGGAAATCTATTATCATGTGTTGAGACTTGCCCACACAAATATTAGATTGTTTTAGAGAAAGACTTGGAAGACCGTGGTCTTATTTCAAAGAGGTTTGGATTCCTTGCAATACCTAGCATTCAACAAAGACAAAAAGTTAGGGAATCTAAATGGTGTATTCATTGTTATGCTATACATCTCGTAAGTACTCTAATGATTTTATTGTTGTATTTACGAATCTCTGTATTAAAATCACTTCTGTGCATGTATTTATGTTTTTCTATTGTATGTTATTTTGTGCAATAGAGAGCATGCATATAGACTTATATAAATGAGATCCTACAACTGGATTCAGAGCCAATGATTGCTAGTTTATATGTTTATATACATGTATGTGATATTTTGATATGTTAGATAAGTTAATTGGATGGTAGCATAATTGCTTGTATGTTTAAGTTTTATTTATGTGTGATACTAAAATAATATTGGTCAAGATTTTTGTATGTTTATGATTATTTATGTGTGTTTTTATTTTGTTGTATAAAACCCATAAACTCCGTACATAAAATCAAAGTTTGAAAAATTGCACAAAAATCAAATTTTTTTGGGGAATTCTTTATTTAGCCTATGAAAATATGTATATAAGTGTAAGCATTATTATTTTTTTAAAGTTATATATATATATATAAAACAGTATATGTTTTACATATAATGTATAAAAAAAGGGAAAGATAATGAAAATAGTGGCTGCAAGTAATTTTTTTTTTTTGGAAACAATATACATATATATATAAATAAAATTCTCCTATAGGGTTTCATTTTAAGCCCTACCAGTGGGACTTTCAGTGTTCTCGACTTTTAAACAATTTTTTGCGCGATTTTTTTTTATGACCGTATATATTGTAGCTATTTAGAGCATCTGTGCGATTTTCATAAAATTCTAAATAGTTTACAGTGCCGAAAATTAGGTTCAAATATGTTATTGCACGCGTGACTAATTTTTTTTTATGCACATGGAAAACAACATGTTTGAACCTAGTTTTCGGTACCGTAAACTATTCAAAATTTTCTGAAAATTTGCAGGATGCTCTAAACAACTACAATATACACGATCATAAGAAAAACACGCGCCGAAAACTGTTTCCGAATCGAGAACACTGAAGAGTCCCACCTGTAGGCTTAAAGTAAAGTCCCTATAACATAATTGACCTATATTTATATATTTGGTTACATTATTTTATATACGTGGGTAAAAAAAAAAAGTGGCTATGCGTTTTTTAATCAACATATATATATATATATAGTTATATATATTTATATAGTAACATATTTTTATAGATAGAGGCAATTAAAAAAATATATCTTTATTTTGGATTTGTATTTTTAATTCATTAATAAATGTTATATTTTTTGTGCAAGTAAATATATATTTGATATTTTTTTCTAAAAAAAATAATAAAAAATATATTTTTTCAAATGGGAACAATTGAATTAATTTTAATTTGATTAATATTTTGAAGATTGATTGAATTAAAATTGATTGTGATTAATTAATTGATTGATTTCATAAAATTGATTAATTATTTTTTTTTAGCTATTTATTTATTTTGGTAATAAATGTGTACATGCATAAATTAGTAACATGCCATATAGATTGTATGCTAGACCCATTCAATTAATTAACATGTCATGCATCATTATAATTGTCATTTTTGCAAATTTTTGCTTAGATTATGGGCTTATAGTGATGACCCATTATTTGAGATAATGGGAAAAATATCAAATAAAATGGGTCATAATCTTGATAGGTTTTATTTGGGCTCAATTGAACAAGTAAAGTTTAAATTCCTCTCTTGTGGGTGGTTCTACTGTGAAGACCCATTTATTTTGCATTACTAGATTGGACCTAATCAACTGAATAACGATCAATAAAACGAATGTTTAAATTCCTATCTTTTGCATTATGTATGGAAGTTAGGGGATCCTGTAGTGGGAACGACATACTGGACGCAACCCTCCTCCATACAATCCCAAATTGTAAATGCTCATTTACCAAAGTTGGACTTGATTATATTAGGTTAATTCTAGTTGAACCTAAATTAATTGATTAGTAACACAATAATTCTAAATATTTAAAGTGGATTTAAATGGGTATTTTAGAATTAAAAGAAATTTATACTAAGGTTTATTAATTATTTAAAATAATATAAAAAACCTAGTTTTATAAATTTCACAAGGAAAATACTAAATTAAAATAATGAGCTTTAATTTTTAAAATTTGATCCCCACTGTTAATTTAACAAGGTTAGAGTTTAATGGGGCCTTATGACGCTTTGAGTACGTCTCCCTACGGATGATGTTCACTGGACTTTTAACAAGGTTAAATTTCTTAGGATAGATAGTTATAAATCAAACCCTTATAGACTCATCCCTACGGTGACTATGAGAAATAAGTCTATAATAATCGAAACCGTGGGTCTAGCTCATAAAGTTCGAAATAATTGGATTTCGCGACTTTGATCGAATAAGAATGTTATTAATAATAGTTTTAGACTATTATTAATTGAGATGTTTTCTCTATTTAACTAAGTGAATTTGTGATTCTCGCCTACCAGGACACATGTATTCATGGCTATATAAAATACCTTAAAAATAGTAGATATGTGTTTTTTAGTATTTTACATATCTATGCATATTTTATATGTTTGAGCTATTTCAAAATATTTATGTGATTAAATGTTTGTTAAACAACACATTGATTTCTACTTATTGATAATTGCAGCTCTATGTCGAATCCCATTATCTCCCTTCTCACCAAGGAACTTCTCACTGGAGAGAATTTTCCCAAATGGAAGTCAAAAATCAACATTTTGTTGATCAGCGAAAACTCCAAGTTTGTTATGATTGAAGTTTGCCCAGACGTCCCTAGTGATTTATCTTCAAAAGAATCAAGGGAGAAATACGAGTGTTGGCTCACTGCCAACAACAAAGCCAAGGCATACATGCTAGCTAGCATATCGGACACGCTAAGGATGAAGAAGGAGGATGTCGAAACTGCCTATGAAATCATGGAGCAGCTTTAGGAAATGTTCGAACACAAATCTGGACAAGCTCATTTCGAGACAACAAAGAAGTATGCTAATGCTAGGATGGCGCCTGGAATGCATGTTCGTGATCACTTCATCAAGATGACGAACTACTTTTAAGAGACAGAATTGCACGGAGCCACCATAGACGAGGAAACTCAAGCGAATCTTATTTTGAATAGTCTTGCTCCCAGTTTTCTTTCATTCACCACCAACTACTTACTAAACAAATTGAAGTACGGAATGACTCAACTCATGAACGAGCTTTAAATGTTTGAAGGTATCAATGGTGGACCAAGTAAGGGACATGACAAGAAGCCTGCTACTGCTACTGAGATCGCTCCTGGAGAAGCCAACTTAGCTTCTTCCTCGAAGAGCAACAAGAGAAATAAGAGAAAGAACAAGAAGGGCAAGGCCACAACTACTGTAAAACCAGCTGGAGGTGCTGCAAAACCTGCTAGGGAAAAACTCGCTACTAAGAAAGTCAAAGGAGCATGTTTCCACTGCAAGGAGAGTGAGCATTGGAAAAAGGGATTGCCCAACTCTCAAGGCTAGAGGAACCCAAGGTAATTGTCAATCTTTTGTCTTGGATGCATGTGTGTTTGGAAGATGATAATTATGTATGGATTATAAATTATGGATCCACTAACCATGTATGCACTTCTTTGCAGCTACTTAACATTGTACACCAGTAAAGGAAGGTGAGCTGAAGCTTAGAGTCGGAAATGGAGCTTTCGTGAATGTTGAAGCAAGAGGACAAGCTCGTCTAAATTTTGGAAATAAATATTTAGTTTTAAATAATGTTTATTTTATTCCAAACTTTATTCAGAAATTAATTTCAGTTTCTTTATTACATCAACAACATTTTGATGTAACTTTCACAAGTTTTAATATATCAATTTCATTGAATGGATGTGAATTGTGTGTTGGGTGTATGGAAAATAGGCTATACCTTTTACGACCTATCGAACCCTCCCCTTTTAATAACGAGTTATTTAAGGTAGTTATATTTAGGACCACTAAACGACAAAATAACTATAACGTGACGTATCTTTGGCATCTCCAACTTGGTCATATTAACTATGATATGATCAAAAGACTAACAAAGGCTAGGCCTTTGAAGGAACTCACAATCGGTGACCTACCTGTCTACGAATCTTGTCTCGAGGGTAAAATGATCAAGCGTCCATTCTCTGCAAAAGAAGAAAGAGCCATAAAACCACTTGGGCTAGTTCATTCAGATGTTTGTGGACCGCTGAATGTTCAAGCGAGGGGTGGTTATGAGTATTTCGTCACTTTAATTGACGACTACTCGAGATACTCGTGTCTTTACCTAATGTTATATTATTTTATAATATAATATAATGTAATATCATATTATTTTATAATATAATGTTTTAGATTAAATAAATGTGACATAGAGTGTCACATATTGTAACATATAATAGAGAGTTACATTATTTGGATATATGTGAAATATCCAAACATGTAACATATTTGGTGTTACAAATTCATCACAAATTTGTAACTCCTAAATATCACCCATTATTGTGTAGATTTGTTGTTACACAATATTGAGATGAATTTCTTAAAGCCATATGAGAAATGGCTGATAGAGATGTGATTTTAACTCTCATATTGTGTATGGAAGTTACAAAATCAAGTGGGAATAAATTGGAACGTTTTGAAAAAAACTGAAAAAATGTGTTGCTGAAATTGACTGAGGGCTGCAGCGCCTGGAACAAGCGCCGCGGCCCTAAAGGCTGACAGCTTCATATAATTTCGGTTTTTATCCAATTTTGAACGATTCCAACAGCCAAGTAACTCCCAAATCTCTATTTTAATTCCATAAAACACCCAATTAATCATTGGTAACAGCCATGGGGGTTGGTGGAATTTGAAATTCAAAGGGTGTCTCTTAACTCTATAAATAGGAGCCTAATGCTCACTTGTAAGACACACCATTTTTCTATCCACTAGAGCACTTGGCTAGAAACACCTTGAGGCTTGATTATTCCAGAAAGCATTTCCAAAATTTGAGAGAGATCCCTTAGTGCTTGAGTTAGGGGGAAATAAGCTTTTGGACAAAGGTTTCAAACCTTGTTCAAGTTGGTGATCCCCAATCATCTTCACTTAGGTTGTGTAAGTGAGAGTTTGTTTGTGGTTTATGTTCTTCCTTTTATTCTATTGTTCTTCTTCTTATTCTCTTGTTTTATTTACTTGTATATTTTGTTTAAGAGTTGTAATCTCTTCATTTGGTCCAAACACTTTATTTTATTTGTAACTTTTGTTTTGAGTTGTATTTTACTATTCTCTTCTTCTTCATCATCTTCTTCATTTCCTTTGTTTTATTTGTATTTTCAGTTATAGAGTTGTAACACTTTATTTAATCAATCTTGTCCATTGTAATATTTTGCATAGAGTTGTAACATTATCTTACCATTTCCATTGAGGCAATATTATTTTTCCTAACACCTAATGCATAGGAAATCGAAAACATTTGAGAAGTTTAAAGAATTCCTTGCAATGGCTCAAAATCAATTAGGTAAAACGTTAAAGATCTTGTGATCTGATAGGGGTGGAGCATACATGGATATGCAGTTCCAAGATCATTTAGCTGAACTTGGGATATTATATCAACGTACTGCCCTAGGTACTTCGCAACAAAATGGTGTTGCAGAGCATTGAAATCGCACATTAATGGAAATGGTTCGGTCCATGATTAGTTATTCAACTCTTCCGATCTCTTTTTGGGGACATGCCATACAGAATGCGTATGAAATTTTAAATGTCGTGCCGTCTAAAGGTATCTCCAAAACACCTTTAGAACCATGGAATGGTCCTGAACCTAGTTTGCGTCATTATAGAATCTGGGGGGGGGGGGGGGGTGTCCTACTCACGTCCTAAGGAAAAATGAAGGAAAGCTAGAACCGCGAACTGAAGTTTGCTTGTTTGTTGGCTATCCTAAAGGTACTCGGGGTGGTGCGTTCTATAGTCCACAAGATAAGAAAGTATTTGTTTCTACAAGCGCTACTTTTCTTAAAGAGGACTACATGTCTAATTTCAAACCTCGTAGTAAAGTAGTCTTGGCATAATTGCAATTTGACTCAGTTATTCCTACTATTCCGATTCCATCAACGCAAGTTGATAAAAATGAAAATATTCCTACTGATCTTCCTCAAGTGATGCAAGTCGATATTAACGAGGAAGAACAATAAACCATAATTCTGGTTCAGACAGTAACAATGCCTTGTCGTAGTGGGAGGGTTTCTCGTACCCCGATCCGCTATCGTATGGATGGTGAAACCAACATGGTCATTGGGGACACACGTGATGATGATCCGTTGTCTTTAAAACAAGCAATGGGTAGTGCTGATAAGGATCTTTGGCTTGAAGCCATGAAACAGGAAATCGAGTCCATGTACTCTAACTCCGTCTGGGATCTTGTAGAAGCACCTAGTAACTTTAGGGCCTTTGGGTGCAAGTTGATCTACAAGAAGAAGAGATGATCTGATGGAATGGTCGAGACTTACAAGGCTTGACTCATGGCAAAGGATTATACCCAGAGAGAAGGAGTTGACTATGAGGAAATTTTTTATCCGGTTGCTATGCTAAAGTCTATTCGCATACTCTTATCCATAGCCGCAACTCTTGATTATGAGATTTGGAAAATGGATGTCAAGACAGTGTTCCTTAACTGGAACCTAGACGAAACCATTTATATGGATCAACTAGAAGGGTTTAAAGTAACTGGACAAGAGAAGAAAGTGTGCAAGTTGAATAGGTATATTTATGGACTTAAGTAAGCATCGCGTTCTTGGAATCTAAGGTTTAATGAAATCATTAAAACCTATGGTTTTGAGCAGAATGTTGACGAGCCCTGTGTTTACCAACTTAAGGAAAACAATATTGTGGTATTCTTGATTCTCTATGTGGATGATATTTTGCTCATTGGAAACAATGTCAAGAAATTATTAGACATAAAGAACTGGCTGAGAACTCAATTCCACATGAACGACTTGGGTGAAGCAAGTTATGTTCTTGGTATCCAGATTTTGAGGGATAGAAAGAACAAAATTTTGGCTCTATCTCAAGCAGCTTACATAGATAAGGTGCTTGAGTGTTTCTCTATGAAAGATTCAAAGAAAGGATGTATACCGTCCTGATGTGGAATCCATCTTCTAAAAAGCAGTCTCCACAAACTCCTGAAGAGGAAGATGATATGAGAAGGATTCCTTATACACTTGCAGTTGGAAGTCTAATGTATGCTATGTTGTGCACTAGACTGGACATCTGTCATGCAGTAGGAGTTGTGAGCAGATACCAGTCAAACCCGGGAAGGGAACATTGGATAGCGGTCAAGCACATACTAAAATATCTTTGACGAACTAGGGATTATATGCTAGTCTACTTGGGTGGAGTTCTGAACCCATTAGGCTATAGCGATTCTGATTTTTGGACTAATGTCAATGACAGGAAGTCAACTTCTGGAATGGTGTTTACTCTTGGGGGGTGGAGCTGTGATATGGATAAGCGTTAAGCAATCTGCTATCTCAGATTCTAGTACATACCTGCTTCTGAGGCAGCTAAGGAAATAGTCTGGCTGAGGAAGTTCAATACAGATCTTGGTGTTATTCCAGAAATAGATAAACCCCTCATTTTGTATTGTGACAACAATGGGGTGATAGCCAATTCTAAAGAACCTCAGAGCCACAAAAGAGCGAAGCATATAGAAAGGAAGTATCACATCATCAGAGAATATGTGGCAAGGGGAGAAGTGAAGGTCATGAAGATTGCATCTGAGGAAAATCTTGCGGATCCCTTCACAAAGACACTGGGAGAGACAACTTTTTTAAAGAATATAGAGGGAATGGGTTTGAGAGAAATGTCGCATTTTTTTAAAAGTGCAAGTGGGAGTTTATTGGGTTTTATGCCCTTATAAAACCACATTTCTTATGTAATTCATTCATTATCAATAAAGTAGTAGAAATCATTTTGTTCAATCAAATTGCGTTGTTTACATGTGTTTATTACATGATTAATTATTATTAATACAATCGTTTATAAATCCCGAACATATGTATATTTATAATTACAGTGACTCGGTCACAGTAGATTATAATTGTAATTATATGTTCAAAAGCATTTTGTCTTAAGATTAAATCAGTACACTGGATTTTTACTGATTGGGTAATCTACGATAAGATCTACTTACACATCTGGTGTGATGTCATATCCAGGACATTGACCAAGTAGATAAGATTGGATGTATTTTGTTACATTGGACTGGAACGATATTGATTATTGGCAAGATAAGTAAGTATCGTTATAATCTAATCTAATCATATCACAATGTTGACCATAGATCAATTCAATCTTAATTCTGAGTGATTAATATTCTGCTAATTGTATTATTCAAATCTTTTGATTTGTTCGTTATCAGCTTACCCTACGGATTAGCTCATACTTACATATTGGAGATTTGGTAGTATAATTGAGTGGGAGTGTTTATCATAGATATGGAATCTATAGCTTATGTTTAAGAAGTGAAATGATGATTTTCTTATAGCTTGGTTCAAGTGTTAAATGATAGAGGACTCATTTCTGTAATTAAATTTACGGAAATATCATTTACAAGGAACTTAGTGGTAGTTAATGATAAAATACCAATGAGGGGTAAAACGGTAATTTGCACCTATCTCATTAGTAGATCATCTATAGAGGATTTAATGATGGTTACGATTATAACAATGGATAACGTATTTACATTTGGTGTAAAACGTTCTATGAATTCAAGAGTGCAATTATGAGTCTATAGTAGAGTCACGAGGAATTAATAAGATAGTGAGATTATTTGTTATAAATAAACTCACGGTAACTTATTAGAGCTTGAGTTCATGGATCCATAGTACCTGTGTCATCTCTTATCAAAATGAACCTAGTAGTTTTGAATAATTAATTTAATTATTAATTATAAAATATTATATTGACTAGGTCAATGAAAATAAAAGAAATAGAAGAAACTTTGAGGTTTTTATTACAAAGTCTCAAAATGAGAGTATTATAGCCAATTGAGACAATTTTGTTAATATTGATACATTGATATTAATATTAATAAAATAAATTAAATAAATGTCAAAATTATAATTAGTTAATTTTGACAAGTATTTAATTAATTATAATTATTAAATAATTAAACAAAATGAGTAACTAAAACCTATTTTATGTCCTAGCTAATTGCCTATATATACTAGCTTTATAGAATGCATTAAAAAGCTAAATTTGATAAGGTAAAAATTCACTACTAATATGATATACCTAGCCGTCCACTCTCTCTTAGTTTTCTCACTAGGAAATCTCTTCTCATGTGTTAAGACTTGCCCACACAAACACTAGATTTTTTGGAGAAAGACTTGGAAGACCGTTGTCTTGTTTCAAAGTGGTTTGGATTCCTTACAATACGGACATTCAACAAGGACAAAAGGTTAGAGAATCCAAATAGTGTAGTCATTATTATGTTACACATCTCGTAAGTACTCTAATAATTTTATTTTATTGTTGTATTTACGAATCTCTATATAAAAATAACTTCTATGCATGTATTTATGTTTTTCTATTATATGT
This sequence comes from Humulus lupulus, assembly GCF_963169125.1. Taxonomy (NCBI): domain Eukaryota; kingdom Viridiplantae; phylum Streptophyta; class Magnoliopsida; order Rosales; family Cannabaceae; genus Humulus; species Humulus lupulus. The sequence goes on from NC_084799.1 coordinate 56,386,170, forward strand.
TATTTTGTGCAATAAAAAACATGCATACAAACTAATATAAATGAGATCTTATAAAAACCACGTGTCAAAAGTTTGGTAGTTATAAAAAAATAATAAATAAAAAATAAAAGCGAATTATTCCATCCCTTTTCTATTTTCGAGGGATTTAAAACGTCAGTTGGGTTGTAAAACGGTTGAGATTTGATTAAATATGAGTAGGGGTAATGAATTCAGATAAAATTGTTTACTGGCTAGTACAGTATATGTTTGTCTGTACCTTTTTTTTTTATAATATTTTATTGTGTGCAATTGGTAAAGTAACTTGTATTATATTATGGTAAAAAAACAAAAAAAACTTGTATTCGGTTGTTGCTTTGAACTGAAATTTTTTATTTTAGCAGTAGTAGGGTCAGTGAAGAGAGTAAAAGTTGTAGCATGATTCACCTTAAAAAATTGCATCTCTAGTTGTATTATCTTCTGATGTGAGCAAGAAGGATCAAGCTTGAAAGTGGTAATTTAGTAGGTTTATGTTTTTTTTTTTGGGTTTGATGTTTTTTTGGAAATAACTTAGTATTTCAGTGATTGGGTTATGGCAGAGTTAATTTTTTTTTAATAATAGTATGAATTGTTTGTGGTGTGGGTGGTGAGTTGAAATTATTTTGTTTATTGTAGTTTGGTTGTTTTTGTTTCTTGATGAGTTAACATCATTGTGAAACATTTGAGATTGATGAATTACTATTGCTTTAGAGTAAGCAGGGGTTTATGATTATGGTGTATAACTTTTTTTTAGAAGAAATTAGACTGTTTATTATTGTATAACTGGCAATACTTGTTTTTATTTTAATTTTGGCATATTCTTGATAAATTTTCACTCATTTTCAATAATAAACTCTTATTTGGCATCAAATTCTCAGATTAATCGAATTTTACTGTTGCAACTTTCCTAAACAACACCCATAATGATACAAACTTACTAAATGACAATACATTTTCCCGCATTGTAGTACATCTCAACTAAATTACTAAATTACATTAATACCCTCGAAGTACTCCATCAATTTCATTTTCATTTAAAAAAAAAATTGAAATCCAATTTTAAGAGAATGCATAGATTTTTGTACTAATCGATTGTAAAATTGGTTGTACAAGGTAAATACATAAAAAAAACAAAAATGAACTACAATAAGTTTTTTTTGTCTTACGCGAAGTGTGAAAAACCTCAAATTGAGGCGAGGGAATAAATAACTCCCAAAAAATAAAAATGGCACATGCTATATGATTGGAGGTCTTTTAGGTAAAGTACTTGATCTCCGATCTATAAATAGGGGATACTCTATTAATGTAGCTCCGTGCACTCAACCAAACAAAACCAATAATTTATATAAATATATATATATCTCCTCTGCCGTTATGGGTGCCCTAAATGTAGAACCAGCCCTATACTGCCACGTGGTGGCACTGCCTTATCCCGGCAGAGGCCATATCAACCCGATAATGAACCTTTGCAAACAGCTAGTGTCGAGGAAAGACGACATTATCATCACCTTCGTGGTGACGGAAGAGTGGCTGGGCTTGATCGGTTCGGAGCCGAAGCCGGACAACATCCGGTTCGGCACTATTCCGAATGTGATACCCTCCGAGCGTGATCGAGCGAAGGACTTCCCTGGCTTTGTTAGGGCAGTGTCAACCTTGATGGAGTCTCCATTTGAGGAGTTCCTCGATAGACTTGACCTTCCAGTCAGTGCTATCGTAGCTGATACCAACTTGGTTTGGGCTGTTGGCGTCGGTCACCGGAGGAATATTCCGGTGGCTTCTCTTTGGCCTAAGTCCGGTTCTGTGTATTCGGTACTCCATCATTTTGATCTCCTCGTACAAAACGGTCATTTCCCAGTCGACCTCTCAGGTGCATATTTACCTTTGATATTTTTTTATTTGTTTGATACATAATAGTGTCTTTTTCACTGTGACAGGTGTAGTTAACAAACAAGATGATGAAAAAAATATATATTATTATTATTATCGATCTATGTGCAAAGTGAATATATAGTATATATATATATATAAATATATTGGTGGCTTTCTGATTAGTAAAACAATTTTCTGGGGATCTTTTTCTATGTCTTGTTTTTTGCATATATTTAGAACATCGGTAAATTTTTAAATTTTTTTGAATAATGTACCATGCTCAAAATTAGATTCTCAAAATTAGTTTCAATCACGTTGTTTTCCACACTCATGCAACAACTTATTTGAATCTACTTTTCGGTACTCTAAATTATTTAGATTTTGTTTTTATAATTTATAAGATGCTCTAAATAATTAAAAAATATACGGTCATAAAAAAAAATCACACTGAAAATTGTTCACAAGTCGGGAATCCACAATAGTCCCACCGGTGGAGCTTTTTTTGAAGCCCCTACAATAGAATTTCCATATATATATATTTGTATTTTTATGGCAGAGGATAGAAATTCAGCACCATCGCTAGGGCTCTTTTGTGTTCCCGACCAATAAACAATTTTCAACACAATTTTTTTATGATCGTATATATTATAGTTATTAAGAACATCGTACAAATTTTCAGAAAATTAAGAATAATTTATAGTGCCAAAAACTAGATTCAAATATGTTATCTTTCACGTGTATTAAAAAGAATCAGTAATGCGTGCAGCAAACTATTTTTAAACTAGTATTTCGGCACTGTAGTCAAGAACATATAAGACTCTTTTTCTATCCCCTTCCATAAAAATTGCCTATATTTTTGTACAGTTAATTATATTTATTTGAAATAGTGAAAGTATAACTTAATTTATATTATATAAATTGGGTGATAGTTAATGCTCTTTTTGGGAAAGGGAACAAATAATGCATGTATTGTCATACAGAACTGAAAAGGAGGATTAATAATGGGCTTCCTGGTTAACCAAATAAAACTCTCATGATAAACTTCTAAACACAGAAAATAAATGCCATATATACGATCGAGTTCAATTAAATTGTTTATATTTTTATTTGTTCATATCTTTTATTTTTATATATTAAAAAATGTGTAGAGAACAAAAATTCTTAATTTTAATAATTTTTTTATTAACTTTAGTAGAATATTTTAAATTTTTAATAAAATATACATTAAAAAATAATTAAAAATAAATATTTATTAATTATATTAATATAAATTCAAATATTATAAATATTTATTATAATAATATATAATACAAAACTAAATATTTTATAATATTTAAATTCATATAATATAAAATATTATTATGATAATAATAATATTATTATAATATTTAATGATATTTAATATTTATATTAATATAAATTTAATTATTATAAAATATCATTATAATAATATATAATACATAATCTTTATTTTTATTAAAAAAATTATCATTTATATTTTAAAAAGTTAAAATATATTTTAAAAAATCATAAATAATATTTTGGTTTAATTTTGTTTACTATGTTTATGTTATTCTTTTATATATAATATATTGTTTATTTATTTGAAATTTATATAAAAATTATAAAAAATTAATAAAAATAATTAATAAATTTTATAAATAAAATTAAGCAAATTTGTGTTTCACATTATTGTATCTAACATATATATACCTGTAACCAAATTCATATCATTATTGGATCCATGTTTGGAATCCTTAGAATCTGTCTCCTCTCCTTTTGTAGTAAAAATAAATTATAAAGACCAAATTTTGAATGGAAACAAAATAAAAATCTAAGGAGCCACCTACCCCTCATTTGCTTCTGTATAACTCATGGGTAGTCATTATTAATTATTTAAATTTTGCGTTAATTGTGTCCCATTATTTATATTTCGGCGTACATATTAAACGGTGTAATAATAAGTGGATTTGTGTGTTAAATCTGGTAATATGTTTTCAGAAAACTGACTTAATGGGAATCAGTTGAAAATATAGCCATTAAAACATAAGACAAGTATTTTTTTTATTAACTACTCACTACAAATACTGTATATAATCTTGTTTTTAGTCACTCCAAAATTTATATTAAAACATATGATAATAACACTTAATTTAAAATTAATATTATAAACATGTCAAGGTACTCAATACCATATAAGATATGAGATAGCATTTAATTATGTGTAGTTAAATTTAAGATCTAGCATTACTTATTAAATTTTAATAAATAATGTCATTAATTCTAATATATACATAAAATACCTTTTTATATAGTGTTGAATCCCTGTAAAATGTATTATAACAATACTCTTAATTTAGTTATAATTATTTAGTAATAAGTCGTATTGATATTACAGAAAACCGTGAGGTGTAGTATATTGCCTTTTTTCATGAATTTTTTTTTAAAAGAAAAGGATAATATATATATTTTTTAAAATAATTATAGTGACAGAACCAATATATCAATGACGACAACCAATTGATGGCTACATGAAAAAGCAATATGCTAAATCTCACCCTTATAGGTAATATATATTTTAAAAAAATAATTATTGTTGAAATAACAGAAAATTTATTGCCCATTTATCAATGATTGGTTGGAAATAAAGTGAATATACTAGACATGAAATTTAGTGAAAATAAATATATAAATATATTTTCAACAAAAAAGATAGTAACTCCTTTTGTAATTTATAATAGTATCAATAATAAAAAAGGAGTGATTAATATTTTTTTTGATAAATGATTGTGTGTAATATTTAGTACATTGCGTGTGCATGTACCATTATTAGTGGAAGTTATACAATTGAGCATTGCTACAAGGCATCTTAGCATGGTACCCACCAATTTAAGACGTGACATATTCTTATTCGTGTGATTTAGTATCGGGTCTCATATATTTTAATTTTTATTTAATTAAAATATGTATGACTCGATATTAACTTGCACCAGTAATAATATAGGATGTTGGACACCCTAGAGGGAGTCTTTAGCATTTCTCCATACAATTATTTCCCTAGTAATATGATTGTTATATTTTGGTAACATGAGTTATATTTATTATTATTTTAACAACATAACGTGACTTCAAATATAATAATTTTACCAAAATATTTCATGATATTAAAGTGTTGTATATTTTAGCTTATATTTTTTTTTTCATATATTAATTTTAAAAATATATATATATTAAAAGTATAATGTCTTTTGTAATGAGTTGATAATTGTATGTAAGTAGTCATATAATAAATCTTGTATACATAGTTATTTTGGTAAGAAAAAATAGCTATATAATAAATCTTGGAAAAAAACTATTATATCCCTTAGTAATTAATGATTTGCATATGTTAGTTAAACTAGGAGGGTAAAAAATACTTACTTTACCACTTAGTGGTAAAAAAAAATGCTATCTAAAAAATTATTAGTAGGTAAAAGAATATATATGGCAAAATCTAGAGAATTGCTAAGGCCACCAATAGTGCCCCACATCACAATGAGTGCCATATTGCTATTGATGTAATACTATATTAAATTTCACACATTTGAAATTAATAAATATTATACATTTGAAATTAATAAATATTATAGAATATCGTCAACCAATCATAAAATAACACTTCTTATCTTGTTGCACATTAATAAGAAAGATATCAAAAATTCAAAAACTAGGCTATAACATCAATCTAATAACAAAAGTTGCGGCAAATCCACTAATTCTATTTAAAATAATAACACTACTACAATTATTGGAACTTGTGCACATACTACCTACAAATAATTCATTGGCTTTGTCTTGCATTTATCATTATTGGCTTGTAAATTCTAATATTTGACCATTTAAAAAAATAGTAATATTTGACACTTTGTTTGTATGTGTACGTTACAGAGCGGGGGCACGAAATTGTAGACTACATCCCGGGAATGTCTGCAAGTCGTTTGGGAGATATCCAAGGCGGAATTCTTACTAGTGAGATCCATAGAAACTTCCAAAGAGGTGCAGTGTCAAGTGTGTCCAAAGCCCAGTTTCTTCTCTGTAGTTCAGTCTACGAGCTCGAACCCCAAGTGTTCGACGATTTGAAGGCCAAATACCCCTTCCCCATCTACCCCGTTGGACCTACTATTCCTTATTTCTTACTAGACCAGACTCATACATCTAGCGAAATCAAAACCACGACTAATTATCCTGACTACTTCAAGTGGCTAAACTCTCAACCCGAGAGGTCTGTGCTGTACATCTCATTTGGGAGTTTTCTCTCAGTCTCAGGTGCCCAGTTGGATGAGTTTGTGGCTGGGGTGCGTGGTAGTGGCACGAGGTACTTGTGGGTGGCACGTGGGGACGATGCATCTAAGGTGAAAGAGGGCTGTGGTGATAATGGGTTTGTAGTTGGTTGGTGTGACCAATTGAAGGTGTTGTGTCATCCTTCTATTGGTGGGTTTTGGACTCATTGTGGATGGAGTTCAACATTGGAAGCCGTTTTTGCTGGGGTTCCCATGTTGACGTACCCTATACTTTCGGACCAAATGCCTAACAGTAAACAAATAGTCGATGATTGGAAAATTGGGTACAGAGTGAAGAAAATTGGGAGTGATCAAAGTTTGGTGACAAGAGATGAAATCTCAAAGCTTGTGATGAGGTTTATGGATGCGGAATGCCTTGAGGGAGAATTTATGAGGGAAAGATGCAAGGAACTCAAAAAGGCCATTCGTCAAGCAACCCTCAAAGGTGGGTCAACTTGTACTAACCTTGATGCTTTTATCAACCAGATTTCAAGTGATGCACATCAAGATATAAAGGATTATTCTCAGATTATTTCAAACGTTGCACATCAAGATATAAAGGAGTTTTCTCAGATTTCAACCGTTTGATTTGTAAGTATTTTATTTGTGTTTAAGAGAGCGAAATATTGAGGTAAAGGAAGTGAGGTTATATATAATAAGGCTCAAGTGAGTGTTTAATTATGTTTTGTTGTAGTAGTTTTCATTGCTCTGTCTAGGGCCAACAATTACTGAATGATTTCTTAGTGTCTGTATGTTTAGATGTCATGTTTTAATAATTATGTATTTGGACGAATCAGTAAAATTATTGGTGGAGTATTATTATTACTTTTATTTGTATTTTTGTGTTTGTGCCTTTTAGCACAAGACATGACGTTAAAGATAATGTGCTAATGTCGCACTAAAAAAAGAGCCTTCCACGGACAACGGACTAAAATTTTCTGTCCCCATTTTTTCTGTCTCCCTGTCTCGGCCACTTAAATTTCAACACCTCATCTACTTTGCCAACTCATATTTAACTCCTATTACCGTTCAAACTTCCCGTTTACTATTTTTTTTTAATAATTTAATGTTTTTTTAATTATATCCATACTTTTTCTCTCTCTCTCCTCTAAATATGTAATTACTTCCTGTACTCACTCTTATCTTCCTCTAAATCATCATATAATTTCTCTTACTTTTTCAATTTCTTTTTTTATTTCAGCATCAAATTCTTTCTATTTGATTCTAGGTTCTATATTTGTTTGGATCATATATTTGTCTTATTATTTGTTTGGATACTGTATTTTGATAAATTATTTTTTAGATCTTATATTTTGCAAAATGTTTAAAATAGAACCCTAAACTCAATTTTGATAAAGAAAAAATTGAATATAATAACACAATTTTTAAGCAGAATCATTTTATTTTTGTTCTAGATTGTTAGTTTAGTAAATTGTTTGTAATTTTAGTTGAGAAAATATTGACTAAAATTAAGTTTAGGGTTCTATTTTAATAATTTTACAAAACATAGGGTCTAAAAAATAATTTATCAAAATACAAGATCCAAACAGGAGATAAGACAAAACACAATGGCTAAAAAAAATATAAACACCTGATTCTATATATATATATATATGCATTTTGTACTGTTTTCTTTTATTTTTGGAGGCTTTAAACATTTCAAAGGGTCTGCTACCATAAAGGAATGGGTCAGCTACCATTTTCATGTTTAAGCAACAGTGAGTGAGAGTATAGTGAGAGGATAAATTATTGTGGTTATTATTAATTTGGGACTAATCATAAGGTTAATGTTTAGGGATACATTTTTTTTTGTTTTACTTGATTAACACAGCAGAGACTAGGCGGCTATTTTTTTCATGATGAAGAAGGTTTGGAAAAAAAAAGAGAAGAGAACATAAAGAACTAAAATTTATAGAGGAAAGTTTTTACGTTTTTTTTAAAACCTTTTAGTAAACGGAAAGTTTGAAAGGTAGTAGGAGTTAAATATGAGTTGGCGAAGTAGATGAGGTGTTGGGTTTTAAGTGGGCCACGACAGGGAGACAAAAAAAATGGGGACAGAAAATTTTAGTCCATGGACAACCCCTTACCAATTTTTTTTTTAAATCGTTATATATTATAATAATTGGTACACATATTATAGGATCTAACATGTCAATGAACAATGTCAATAAATACTGAGAGGAATCATATCTCTGACATTATCTTGGGAAGGAGTATCAAACGACTAACAGGACTGACAGCTCACCACCAATTTAGATAGACCACAGTATCATCAATTTTTTGGACACCAAACAAGACTACTGATAATGTGCTAGTGTCCCACTAGGTGCAATCAACTTGGAATGCAATTTACTTAATTTTATTTTAAAAAATTATTAATTATTTTTATTAAGTTTTTATAATTATAATATAAATTTTAAGTAAATAAATAATATTAAATATAAAAGAATGATATAAATATGTTAAAAAGAAAATTAAACCAAATTATTATTTATTTATTTTTAAAAAATATGATAACATTTCAGATCATAAACTATCATATTTAAGATACAAAACATTCATAATATTATTTAAATCACACCTTAATCATTGGAGAAGAAACTTATTTATTCTTGATAGAAGATAAATTTTATTATAATGTCTTATTTAATTACATAATCATATTATTTGTACACACGACATATATATATAATATTTATTATGTATCATATATTATTATAATCATAATATTATACAACATCTAAATTTATATTAATATAATTATTAAATATCTAATTTTGTATTAAATATTATTATAATAATTATATTTTATAATATTTAAATTTAATCTAATATTGTATTATATATTATTACAATAATGATATTTTATAACATTTAAATTTTTATTAATACAATCAATAAAAATCTAATTTTGTATTAAATATTATTATAATAATAATATTTTATAATATTTAAATTTATATTAATATAATTAATAAATATTATTTTTAATTTATTTTAAAATATATTCAATTAAATATTTAAAATATTCTGCAGATCCAAAGTCCTATCACCCCATCTTAAGTGATTGGTCATATTCCAAAAATTATAAATGAAAGTAATCATTAGTTGTGGGCCTCTCCAAATTGATGTGTTAACGTGTAGGGAAGCACCTCTTTTACAAGTAACATGGGAACAAGTATGGCTACTACATTGCAGTAAATTTTGTCATAAAACTATATTATGTGAAACATAATAGAATTTTTAAGTATATATATACGCGCTGTAAAACCATTGTTTGCAAAAAGTGTGTCTTGTGCTGCTGATAAATATTAATATATATTAGTGATGTGGGCCATTGTCATTATAATAATGTTATATTTTGCTGACAATTTGTATGAATTACTTCTGGTATCCTAGGAATGACCTGCTATCTATGGTTTTACTTATTGGATGCCTTGGTGTCAAAATAACAATTGGACAATCAAGTAATATCTAATGTTTTGAGTAGGGATAAAAATGTAATATTATACAACTGTACGTCAGTGGTGGATATATTTATTGTAAACAAATATCAATAACATGCAAGTGATATGAGGTTGACTAGTTTCATTTAGACGATGTTCAGTAAATAACGTAGATTCATACGAAGTATATTTTTGGCTAAATGTGTGTATTAGTGGAATAAATAGTACCCAGTCACACCTATTTTTGTCCTCCGTAAACCAAACTTTCCCTAAAGAAGAGCAAAAATAAATAAATAAAGAGAAGTAATAATTATGCTCTTAATATTGTGTCTCTAATATCTCCTAATTTAACTTTTTAATTAATCATTAACATTATACCTACTAGTGTCGTAACGTTTATCTACATTTATAACTGACTAAATAAAAATAATAATATAATATAATACAAATATCAAACTCATACTATATATGCTTGATGTCAAATGAAGTCTATCACTGCTTGCATAATTTTTTTTCTATTGAAATAATTGCTTTCAACCTAACCTCATGTTACTATAGTACACTTATAATAGCTGGACAATTCAGTAATATCAAATATTTTGAGTAGGGATAAAAAATGTAATATTATACAATTATAGGTCAGTGATGGATATATTTACTGTAAACAAATATTAATAACACACAAGTAACATGGTGTTGATTAGTTTTATTTAGAGGATGTTCAGTAAATAACGTAGATTCATAAGAAGCATATTTTTGACGTAATGTTAATTATTATTACGAGAAATGTGTATATGTGGAATAAATATTAAATTAATTATGAGTAATATGTTTTGTGTAGTAATAAAAACGTAAGATGATACAATTGTAGGTCATTGATGGATGTATTTATTCTGAACAAATGTTAATAATGCATAAGTGATATAAGGTTGACTGTGTTAATTTAGATAATGCTCTGTAAATAACCTAGATTCATACCAAGGGTATTTGTGATATAATATTAGTTATTATTATTATTATGAGCAATGTGTATTTGTAGAATAAATATTAAATTAATTGACGTAGTTTTGAGCATTTTCTACGGTATTTATATAGTTTAGATTAGAAAGTATTAACTATCATTTAGTAAACAACATGAAGTAATTATTATTATTAACTTCTTGAAATATAGTGAGCATTAATTGATTTGATATAGAAACACAAAACTAACCATAGTTAGTTAGAACAAGCTGATGTAGATCTATTATATTAATTCAACTGAAGGAGTCTTGTGCTGAATTTGCATGGTAATAGAATTGAAAAATGCCATTGTAGTTTGATTCATATGGGGTTGGAATGTATGCATCCTAATTTGTTGAAGACGAAGGCCCTGCATGAGCTGTAGAGGGCATTCTTGACCTTTTTGCACATGTATGCCTATTATGAACTTGACCTCCATAAATTGTGCATTGCCTACAGCTTTGTACCTAGTCATTTGAATGTTGTGATTTTGATGCTTTTTTAGAATTGACTGGGGTACCCATGCCCTTCGTCCTCACCACTACTGGATCTTTTATATTTTTTGGATTTTCTTGATGTGGTCTCAATTTTTTCGATGAAGTTGTCTGGCTACTTTGTCCCTACTCTTAAGCCTCTTTAAACATATTCGCCAGCCTTTCCATCTCAGTCTTTGCCATTTGGTATGTGACATCGTTGTGTGATGCATAAAAGTTCATTAAGTTGGAATTTGAATTAAGTGAGCCAAACATGTGGTCAAGTTGAGGATGCATTTTTAGGCATTATTAGAAGAAAAATAATAAGAAGCTAGATTTAAACTTGGATTTTATTTTTACCTTGACATTTGAATCATCTTTCGATGATCGGTTGATTGTCCAGGGAGTTGTGTTTGACAACTAATCTTCACTTCCTTTCACTGACGGGTTAAAATTGGAGATTCAGGTATAACTCGTATGTCAAGACTTCTCATTGTACATCGTATATGCTTTCATGGAATACCATAAGTCTCAAACAGCAAACATGAACACTTGAACTCATTGGTCTCTTTGACATAATACACTTTGTGCCTTTTCTCACCGTATTGGAACCTTATGAAAGAAAAAAGATAGTACTCACCACAATCCTCCCTGTGAGAAATAGAATATGGATGCTCCTCTTCAATCTATTCTTTTACTTTATAATATATATTTCTTGTGAATCTTACAAAGGCCTGTTTGTTATATGGTAGCAAATAATCCGTCTTGCAAGGTAGTAGAGGAGCAGTGTGGGTGCTTATGTAGTCATTTGAGGCCTCCTTGTGGCGCATTGTGGTGACAACTAGGTCAATTTGTGATACAAAATCTCGCAATGTGTAATTAGCAAGTAGAAATCGCTTTAGTGTAGAATTCATAGATTCACACCTTTGAGTTGTTCACATGCCACCATAAAACGCCCCTCGTAATAGAGTCTCTGACCAGTGATCACGTGTATTGTATTTTTCACGGCACCAATCACTGTGTTGGTGGTCAAACTCTTCCAACAATGTATCCCATTTTTCTTCATATACGTCCTCTGTGTAGTATTGGTATATTAACTTAACAAACTTTGTGGTGAAAGCAAGCAACTTAATTTTCTTTGTTGCATTGTTCCCCAAGGGTCACGCACAAAGTCGATGAGTTGAAGATGAAAAGAAATAGTGAATGGCGAGAGCCATTCTTTCATCACAATCAGTGAGTACTACTTCGGTTTGTTGTTGCCCATGTAGTCTAGGAACACCCTCAACAACCAAAAAAATGCATCTTCTGTCTCATTCAAATGAAATGCTAATCCAAAAACACAAATATCAAAGTGTTGATTGATGCCGAAAATAATTACCAATGACTTATTATACTTCTTAGGCATGTACGTCGAATCAAAAGCAATTGTCTCACCAAATAGCATGTAGTCCCTTCTATTGTTTCCGTCTGCCCAAAAAAAGTGGGCCAAGCAATGTTGGTCATCTATCTTGTACTCTACATAAAGATCAGGATCCTTGGTCGATAGGCAATCAAAGTAACCTAGTGCTCCCTCAAAGTCACTTTCTAGATTTTGTTCATTTCTTATTTTTGCCACTTTGTTGTACATGTCCCTTAATTGAAAAGGGAAATTTTCACACCCGCCTGATTGTAGGGAAAGATGTGCTATAGTATAGGAAGTTTTAATCCCAACCTTGTTCATAGTCATTACTTGGGCAGCTACTGCGTCTGGAACATTGCAATGTGAACGTAAGAATTTCATTTATGAGACAGTTGCCAATTCATGATTATGAACAGGTACAAATTCCTTAGCCCTCCAAAGGTTCGTCTCTTTCATTCAAAGCAATCAGATCGCAGTCTGACATCTCATTTGAGTTACTTCATTTGCATGTTTCTTTCGGTTTGGCAAGTTGAGAAATTTGTCTCTTTGAAAACCTTATTTGCAACAAAACCACCGACGCATGCTAATAACCCCATCCTTCTTTTTTCCATCATCAATCCTTATGCTAAATCCTCTCCACTTGGAATAAGTCCGGTAGAAAACCTCCCATTGTTCTAGAGAATCTATCTCCTTCCCTAAAATATCAATAATATCTATTTCAGCTATTAGTTTGGTTAGTTTAAGGTCGTTTAGTATTTCTTCCCACTCCGAATTGGAGGCAATGTCAACGTCCGTCATCTCTAATTACATGAAAATAGTACAATTAATCATTCGCAGTTAGGAAGATGCATTTAACACATATGATGAGTGATTTGAGGGTGAAATGTGGTATTTTTTCATGTAATGTTAGAAAATATGTAAGCAATACGTGTATGAGGTAGTGAATGAGAACTCGTATATGTCTAGTGTCTTATTCATATATTATAGGCTTTGATTTAGATAATACTACTTTGCCTAACTCTTTGGTGACAGATTGCAAATAGGAATAATAGTGTATCAAAACAGAGGAGGTCCACACCACATAAATTAGCTCATGGCAGTTCATGGCAAGCTCAAAGGATGAAATATGTACCCTTACAAGTGTGGTGAGAAAGCCTCAATAATGCTATTAAGGCAACAAAATAAGGTAGTGTGCAGTCATACTAAAGACCTAAACCTGACTCTCTTGCATTGTTCTTCACCATGCCCGTTTGTTTGAGCTTTGGATTAGAATGGTGGTAGAAGTTTATCTTTTTCATTCAATATATAGTTAGGTACTGAGCATTGATGATGACAACTACCATCATTTTATTAAGCTTTACTGGAATTAAATCCAATTCACATGCATTTTGAATAAAAAAAATGATTTCTTTAATGTAGTAGTTTGTTGTACCCCAAAATAAACATGAACTAAATCACTTAACATGGGGTACATCTGGCAGATAAGCGCATGGAAAAAGCAAACAGGTAGAACATCTTGCTAACTTTGGTGTGAGCAGTTCGAGTTAGACTTGGCAGTATGACAACCAGATAATCTCCAGGTCGCCTCTTGAGTCAATAACCTAGTTCACGATGCGTGATGGATAGATCGCCTTCTAGATACTTTGAACTTGGCCCATGTCCAGTTTTGTTAGCTCTTTGACATCCAGCTCGAGGGAAGTGCTCAACTCGCGAAAGACTGATCATGATCACAATGAAGGATCCCAAAAGACTTAGAGATCCCTTATATGCTCATTAATGCCCATATTTTATTACATATTTATTACCCGAGATAACAGATGTAAATTCCATAGGCAATCATATCCCTATGTAAATGGGAGATTATTCTGATTTATTGTTTACCATATGTATGCACGCAGTTACCCAAAGCTGTCCAAGAAAACCCTCTATAAATATAAGGGGAATGGAAAGAAAAAAGGGCAGCTTCTTGATATACAAAAACTCTGCTGAAATTGTAAGAAATAATTTCATCAAGAGCCTTATAGAAATTATTAAGATTGTCTCGTGGACTAGGTGGATTTTAACCACTGAACCACGTTAAAGTGTGAGTGTTTGAGATATTCTTCATTTGACTAATTATGGTTTAGAAAGACAACACTAATATCTCTGTTGTCAGATTCCTTAATCCATTGTTGGTGAAAAACTGCGTCAGCAAATTGGTTCTTTCGTTGAGAGTTTATTAGTGCTTCATCCCCCATGCAAGTGTCACCCAACACTCACGATGGTGGTCACCCGGTTAATGCATGACAACAAAATGGAACAACCTGGTGATTAGGAGGCCCATCATATGGCTGTTCCCGCTGGAAAAGTCCCAAGCGCTCCAACACCATCTTGGAAAGAAACATGTGGGCCAAGACGATACCAGGAGCTCAACATCATGCCCACCAAATCCCAATCCGGGGTACTTGACAACCATCGAGATGGAAAATGCCCAATTTAGGAGCCATCTCGCTAAGGCTAACAATAAGATTGAGGAGATCTTGGCTCGATTGCCCCTTCTTGCGACTGATGTTAATATCGGAAGGAGGCAAAGTGGGTCCCATAGGTCCCACAGGAATAACCGACACAATCTCAGTCGGTCTGTCAGAAATGCAACTCCGAGCTCCATACCCTCAGAGAGGAATCAACAAAATACTAAACCCGCCAATCCTCGTAGGAACCATCGACACCATGTCAGCCGATCTGTTCGAATTGCAACCCCGAGAACTTTGCCTTCTAGGACCAATTCAAGGAGGAAAAACACCCCAGGAAATCCATCCGTGCCACAGTCAGAGCCCCCAACACAAAGAAATGAACCAGTGCTACCTTAAACCGGGGAGATTTTGAAAGAACATAGACGGGCTAACCTAGTTCGCCCTGATGGAACAAGGATACCTTCACCGATAAGACATCCACTGCCACCGATTCGACATCCAACACCACCTCTCCCATAGAGGAACACTCCATCTTGGGGAGATAGCAAGAGAAATCCTCCTCCCTCAGAAGACATCTATGTCCCACTACCTCAAGCTAATCTGGGTGCTTGATCCCAACCATGGGCTATAAGTTTCGCTAACGAGAGTTACTGGATAGAGAGCCAACGTGGAGGCAGGACTGAGAGTGACCCGAGGAATCATTTGAGCTCCGCACAAAGTATTAATTCTGACCCACAGCCCGACCTGCGTAATCATCTGAATTCACAAAGAAGATATCCAATTCGCCATGATGATTTGAGTTATACCCAGCATAGTGGAGATCCGTCTATCGTACGCGACAATGGGAATGTCCCACCTTACCGAGCTCAAGCTTGGAGGGAAAAAAACCCATCTAATGCATACAATAGGATGGGGCTGATGATTAGCTCCCAAATAACCTAGAGGCCAAGGATCCAACCCTTGAGCGACTGGCCTTCATGTATGAACATATGAAGAAACTCCTACCTAGAAAATGAGTCAATGATTGTGATTCTGATGAGGAGCTCGAGCCTTTTGCTCCAGATATTGTGGCAACTCCACATCCTGTTGGCTTTAGGATGCCGACCATGCCCGCATATGACGGAAACACTGACCCGTCCAACCACCTCGGGACATTCAATACGTTAATGATGGGCCACTATGTCGGATTTGACTTAAGATGTATCTTGTTCCCCACAACTCTAACCGGACTTGCCAGAATGTGGTTCAATAAATACAAGAAACATTCAATCACCTCGTGGAATAAATTTATGAGAAAATTCCGAGCTTCGAAGGAAACTCGCGTTGAGGCCGATTCTCTGGCTAACATAAAACAACAACTTGGTGAGTCCCTGAAAGCATATTTTAACCGGTTCACCAATGCAGCAGCATGATCTAGGGATGTTGATGATAGCTCCAACCTCATGGCAATGAGGATGGGGATCACGGTAGGAGGTGATTTATGGTAAGAACTCCATCGAAAATGAGTAAAAAGTGTAGATGAATTCCTAGCCCGGGCTCAGGAATGGATAAATCTGGAGGAGGCGCGATTTGTTGTCGTAGGAACCAGCCAGACCCCTGTTCAGGTCGCTGGAGCGGTGGCAGATGTTGCGGCTATGACACAACCTATTTCCTATAACAACCAGGTGCAGAACAATAAGATGAAGGTGACTGGTGAGAGCGACCATTACAAAACCAAAAAGACCAAGCCTAGAGAAAAGTTCAAGCCCATTTAGACCAAACATACCGACTTGACTGATACGCGAGAGCATATTTTCCTGGCGAACTCTAATCACCTTCCACGAAAGAAGTTAGAGCCTTTGAGGTATCAGAGGGCAAAGATAGATCCCACTAAGTTCTTCCGATATCACAACGACATCGGCCATAACACTGATGATTGCTGACAATTAAAGGACAAGATCGAAACTCTCATCCAAGCTGGACCGTTAGCCCAGTATGCCCGAAACCAAGTAGTTCCCAATCAGCCAACTGGGCAAAATACTCATCCAGTTTCAGAAAATTTAGTCGACCAACCCTGGGCTTAGACAAACCAGAGGAACCAAGTCGATCTCCCTCAAATAGTAGGAGGGGATATAACCACTATCACCGGAGGAACCAATTTGGCGGGCACAAGTAATGGGGCCCAGAAAAGGTACATACTGGAGCTGAAAACCCACAACGGTACTAAATTTATCCCGGAGCAAAGCTTATCAAAATAAGAGCGGTTGGAGAAACAACCAATAATTTTTACGTTTGAGCTCCAAGCATTGGAAGAGCTTGAGGAAATCTACATCGACCTAGAAGTACCTTCAAGGGTAGTAAAAGTTGGAAAAAAATCTTGGAACCGAAAGGAAGAAGGAGCTAGTCGAGACTTTGAGAAATAACCCAGACATCTTTGCCTTGTCGAATGAAGATATGGTGGGAATCAGTCCGAACGTACTAATGCATACTCTGAATTTGGATAGGAATGTGCCTGCATGGGCACAAAAATGAAGGCTTCTAGGGAAAGAATGATAAGATGCTTTAGAAGAAGTAGCTTTCCTACTCAAGTGTGGATTTATCAAGGAAGCAAAATATCCGACCTGAGTTGCTAACCCTGTTTTGGTCCCAAAACTCAATGGGAAGAGGAGAACTTGCATTGACTTCTCCGATCTCAATAAAGCCTGTCATAAGGATTGTTTTTGTAATGCCCTCCTAATCAAGGATCGTTACACCGTGTATTTTAAATAGTGCTAGACTCGCTAAACAATTCATTTGGCCATAACTGTGTAACTAAATGTGATTAATGGTTTATGGTTAAAATTTTTGTTAAAAGGTATAACCGTTTTACTAAAACGTTTACTTCCATACATTGGATCCCAGACTAACATTTAAAAAGGTTAATTACAATTGAAAAGTTACAACCAGCCGACCTAAGCGGCAAAATAGGGTTTGACCTTAGTTCCTTTGGGAATCCCCGACCGTGGTGGTCGAGTAGCCGCATATGTACACATCGTCACCGAAGCCCTCCAAATCAAGGATGGTCCAACTTTCTTTTCCCCTTACTTACACCACATAGCACCCGTGAGCCAAGGCTCAGTAAGAAAACTTAAACATGCTCATAAGCAGTTAATAACAAGTTACCAAATCATAATAAGCATGCCTAGCGGTAATAACCCTACTCCTGCTTGCATACCATTAATATAAATGACTACAATGTCATATGGGGCCAGCTGCCCTAATTAAATGATTAATGAATCATACCGGGGTCCGTTGCCCAAAATACATGATTAATGAATCATTCTGGGGCCCGTTGCTCAAAATACATGATTAATGAATCATATTGGGGCTCAGCGCCCTAGGATATGGGACTAATGAGTCACCCTGGGGCCCTTTGCCCTATCCTCTATATAGCCAGTCTTGGAGCTGGCCCAGCGTACTTAACGCTGCGTTTTCCATGACCATTGGGTCGGATAAGCGTATGATGCGCTCATGATTAGGCATAACCATATCGACCAGCGCTTAGCGTGCTATTGCCACCCTTGACTTATAAGTCAATGCTTTCGACCAGCACTCAACGTGCTGATGCCATTCTTGACTTATAAGTCAAGTCCGACCCAGCCCTAGGATAAGGGACTAATAAGTCACCCTGGGGCCCATTTCCCTATCCTCTGTATAACCAAGCTTGGAGTTGGCCCATCGTACCTAGGGCTGAGTTTTCCATGAGCTTTGGGTCGGACAAGCGTATGATGCGCTCCTGATTAGGCTAACCATGTCGAACAACGCTCAGCGCACTATTTTCTCCCTTGACTTATAGGTCAATGCTTTTCGACCATCGCTCAACACTATTGTCGCCCTTGAATTATAAATCAATGCTTTTCGATCAGCCCTCAACGCTATTACCGTCCTTGACTTTTAAGTCAATTGTTTTTGACCAATGCTCAGCGCTATTATCGTTCTTGACTCATAAGTCAAGCCTTTCTCAGTCTGATAATGCAAAAATGCATCCTGTGTATCCTAATTTTAGCACGAGTCTTTCACTCAGATCGTGTATAGCTGGAAAATATATGCATGGAGAAAATAGCCAAGGAGTCCAAGTATTTTCCATGTAGACAACACGTTTTTCATGATGGTTGTACGAGATAGGGATGCATAAATTGATAAGCGCGAGCTTATAATATTTACGAGGCATGACCTCCATAGTACGAGCTTGACGGTATATCCAGCTCGTGGTAATTTGGAGATATGGCGTATCCACGGATCCCCGAAGACCCGGATACTTTATACGATCGTTTATGGCTAGCCTGTGATATTTAATGTCCCAGATATTAGGAGACTATTTATTTCATGATCAGATTATATCCTAGTATAAATGGGAATATTTCATATTAAATGTAATAAATATGCAAATCCGTGATTGACTTACACGGTTACCCAAACCTATCCAAGGAATTTCTCTATAAATACTGAGAATATTGGACAGGGAAAAGGAGGATAAGTTTGTAATATCGAAACTCTGTCAAAATAAAGAGAAAAGCAGTAATAATATAGACTCATGGACTAGGTGGATTTTAACCACTGAACCACGTAAAAAGATAAGTGTCCTTGAGAGTTATTTTCTTACTTCGGTTTATCATAAAACACTAATTCAACCTTGTTATTTTCTTAATTCACTGTTGGCGAAAAACCGCGTCAAAATTTTGGTGCTTTCATCAAAATCCCAATCAAATCTCATCATGGTGGTCACTCGCTTGATGCACAACAATGAGATGGAACAGCCTGGTGGGCAGGGGGCCCACCATACCGCTGTTTCAAATGAGCATGGCCTGAAGTTCAACAACGACTGGGAAAGTAACCGGTGGGCCACGACGATACTGGGAGTTCGGCGTCATTGCCGCCGAATCCAAACCCAGACTACTTAACTGTGGTGGAAATGGAAAACATGCAGTTAATAAGCCATCTTGCTAAGGAAAATAGGCAAATCGAGGAGGTTTTGGCTCGATTATCCCCTCTTGTAACCGACATTAATGTCAGAAAGAGGCTAAGTGGGTCTCATAAGTCTCATAGGAATAACTAATCCAAGCCAAGTTGGCCAGTCAGAACTGCCACCCCAAGTTCTATGCCCACAACGCGAGATCACCAAAATGCTCAACCTAGTGGCCCTCCCAGGGGTCATCGGCAAGTCAGTCGATCGGTTAGAACCACGACTCCAAGTTTGGTACCACCGTTGCACGTGCATGGGAATACCCATGGCAACCCACGAGGAGGAGCCGGAGTAGGCTCACAGAGACAAAATGTTCCGACCAACCTTCCTGCACCATGATCGGATCGCCAGACACAAAGAGCTAGAAATGATGGGGCGGAGCGACCGCAGACTAATTTAGTTCGCCCTGATGGGACAAGAATTGCCTCGCCAGTCAGGCATCCCCCATCACCCATAAGACATCCGACACCGCCTCGTTCTGCACGAGACATTCCTGCTTATGGGGACAGCAGGAGAAATCCTCCTCTGTCTACCCTACTTATGTCCCGTGGACAAGTGTCAATAATCCAAATCCTCAGCCTCAACTGCGAACAGTGAGCGTCGCTAATGGAAGTTATTTGACTGAAAGCCATCAAAGTGGCAAGTCCGAAGGCGATCTGAGAAATCACCTGAGTTTGGCATAGAGTCCTCGATTCGATCCATAGCCTGATCTGCGAGATCGCCTAAACTCATAGAGAATAAATTCAGCCATAAATGAAGGAGTTAGTTACACTCGTCAAGGGGGAGGTCCTTCCGAAGTACGTGATAATGGGAATGCCCCACAAAACAAAGCCCGAACTTGGAGGGACAACAACCCGTCAAACACGTACGATAGGACGAGAGCTGTTGAACAGCCCTAGAATAACCAAGGAACCAAGGACCAAACCCTAGAAAGGTTAGCTCAGATGGAGGAGCTAATGAAAAGGCTCCCATCAGAAAAAGAGAAAGATGAGTGTGATTCAGAGGATGAGCTTGAGCTTTTTGCCTCAAATATTGCGGCGACTGCATATCCACAGGGTTTCAGGATGCCACATTTGTCAAAGTTTGATGAAGATGGAGATCCGTCTGACCACTTGGGGATGTTCAACACCATGATAGTGGCCCACAACATCGGGCCCAAGCTAAGATGCCTAATATTCCCCTTGACTTTGATTGGGCCAGCTAGGAAGTGGTTCAAACAGTATAAGAGGCATTCAATCAGCTCGTGGAAGAGCTTTTCTGCTGATTTCCAGAGAGCATTCAGGGCTTCTCAAGTAGGTAGGATTAAAGCTGACTCTTTGGAAAATGTAAAGCAACAACCTGGTGAACCATTGAAAGCATACCTAAGTAGCTTTGCCAATGTTGCTGTGCGAGCTAGAGACGCCGACGAAAGTTCTAAGCTCATGGCAATGAGGATGGGAATCCTTGTTGGAGCCGACCTGTGACAACAACTATAGAGGAAAGGAGTTAGTACTGTGGATGAGTTCTTGAACCAAGCTCAAAGGTGGGTTAACCTAGAAGAGGCACGAGCTTCCGTCGTAGGAACCAACCAAGTCCCTGTCTAGCCCGTTGGAGTGGTAACGGATGTAGTAGCTACGACTCAAACCGTTGCCCAGAATAACCAAGGGGGAAATAATAAGAGAAAGGGAAATGGTGAGGGTGACCAAAACGAAACAAAGAAAAACAAGTCCGTGGAGAAATTTAAACTGATCTACACAACATATACCGATCTCACGGATACTAGAGAACACATCTTCTTGGCAAATTCTACTCACCTTCCATGGAAGAAACCAGAACCGTTAAAGAATCAAAGGGAGAAGAAAGATCCTTTGAAATTCTGTTGATTCCACAATGATATCAGTCATAATAGTGATGACTGAAACACTTGAAGAATGAGATCGAGACTCTCATCAAAGCAGGACCTTTGGCTTAGTACGCCCGGAATCGAGCAACTTCCAGTCAGCCCGTTGGACAAAACACTCCTTCAGCTCATGAAGCTCCAGTGAATCAAACCGGAGCTCAGGTGAATTAGGACAATCCTCCTCCGATAATAGGAGGAGATATAGCCACCATTTCGGGAGGACCTCATCTGGCAGACACAAGCAGAGGTGCCAGAAGAGGTATATCAATGAACTGAAATCCCATAACGGAGTAGAGTTTTTCCCGGAGGAACGGTTATCAAAGTAGCAACGATTAGAAAAACAACCAATCAATTTTATGGAGGAAGATGTCAGCCATGTCTAGTTCCCACAGAACGATCCTCTGGTCATAACCATTCAGCTCGCAAACCGGAGAGTCAGATAATGGAAGTTTTGTGAATTTACTCTTTAGGTCCACCTTAGAAAAAATGGGATTGTCTATAACTGAGCTGAAGGCAACTTCCACGATTCTATATGGGTATTCTGGTGAAGGGTTGGCAGCTATCGGCATAATCGAATTAGTAGTAACATTGGGTGAAGGTCCACAAACTGTCTCCAAGCTTCTTGAATTCATGGTCATCGATTGTTCAGCCGTATACAATGAGATTTTGGGCTGACCTGCATTGATGGCGTTCGAAGCCATAACCTCTATCCGCCACCTAGCAATTAAATTCCCCTCATCTGCGGGAATATGAACTGTCAGAGGCGATCAACTCGCTACCAGGGAATGCTATAGCATTTCCATGAAGGGAAAATCACAACTCGGGCAGCAAGCAATGCCCATAAGTGATGGAGGTAAGGAGTCCCAGGAAGTGGAAGCTACCTCCGACACGGAAGAACCTTAAGAAACAAAGGACAGAGACGTCGACCGAAGTGATGACATCGATCCACGAATGGGCGAGGACAGGTCAGAGTTCCAAGCTATTGAGGAGCTCGAGGAAGTAAATATAGACCCCAAAGACACTTCAAGAGCCGTTAAGATTGGAAAAAATCTTGGCGATGATAGGAAAAAGGAGCTAGTTAAATTTCTACAAGGGAATCTAAATGTTTTTGCCTGGTCTCATGAAGACATGGTGGGAATAAGCTCGAGTGTTATCATGCACACCCTAAACTTTGATAAAAACGTGCCTGCGAAATCCCAAAAACAGAGACGTTTGGGAACAGTCCGAGCTAAAGCATTAGAAGAAGAAGTAGCTCAGTTATTAAAGTGCGGGTTCATTTGTTAAGGAAAATATCCGATTTGGGTCGCGAATCCTGTCCTAGTCTCAAAGCTAAATGGAAAGTGGTAGACCTGCATCTATTTCTCTGACCTGAATAAAGCTTGTCCTAAGGATTGCTTCCCATTGCCGAGAATTGATTAGTTGGTAGATGCCACTGCGGGACACGAGCTCATGACCTTTATGGAGGCATACTCTGGATATAACTATATCGAGATGAATCCTATGGACCAGGAGCATACTAGCTTTATGACTCCAATGAATGTATATTGTTATAAAGTTATGCCCTTCGGGCTGAAGAACGCCGGGGCTACCTACCAACAGTTAGTCAACATATTGTTCATTGATCAGATCGGGAAAATATATGGAAGTGTAGGTCGACGATATGCTACTTAGATCCAAGACTGCCAATAACCATGTTTTCGATCTAAAGGAATATTTTGAAATCTTGAGGAAATACAATATGAGGCTAAATCCCCCAAAATGCACTTTTGGAGTAGCGTCGGGAAAGTTTATGGGATTCATAGTCAATACATGGGGGATAGAGGCGAACCAAGATAAAATCAGGTCATTATTGGAGATGCCTTCGCCCAGCTCGTGTAAAGAAGTTCAGAGCCTGACTGGAAAAGTGGAAGCGCTAAACCGATTTATTTCAAAGTCTAGTGACAAGTGTTTGTCCTTTTACAACTTGCTCAGAGGAAACAAGAAATTTGAATGGACTGAGGGTGCGAGTAGGCATTCCTCGACCTAAAGACACATTTGGATGAACCCCCAGTATTGTCTAAGCTTGTATCTGAGAGCCCCTATTCCCTTATTTGGCCGTGACAGAAGATGCAGCCAGCACCGTGTTAGTTCGGGAAGAAGACCGTGCTAAAAAACTGGTGTACTATATAAGCAAAAGACTTCTCGGGGATGAATCACGGTATCCACTAATAGAAATGATAGCATTTTGCCTGATATTAGCTTCCAGAAAGCTTAGACCATACTTCTAGTCCCATTCAATCCACGTCATGACTGAACAACCTCTAAGGCAGGTATTGCAAAAACCTGAAGTGTCGGGACGTCTTTTAAAATGGGTAGTTGAACTCAGCCAGTTCAAGATATTGTTCATACCACATACCTCGATCAAAAGCTAGGCCCTTGCTAATTTTTTGGCTGAATGCACCGGATTTCAAGAGGAGCTTTTGAAGGAACCGGTGCAGGAGTTGTGGAGAATATTTGTAGATGGCTCATCTAACGAGAATGGGTCTGGAGCTGGGATCATATTGATCTCTCCAGAGGGGCATCGATTCCATACAACACTGAGATTCAGATTTGAAGCATCAAACAATGAAGCCGAGTATGAGGCTTTGTTAGCCGGGCTTAGAGTGGCAAAGGAATTGAAAGCAAGGGTCATCCAGTGTTATAGTGATTCCTAGCTCATGGTCAATCTAGTGTTGGGGGAATATCAAATGCGTGGTACCAAGATGGCGGCTTATCTAGCTAAGGTGAAGGGAGAGCTATCAGAATTTGAGTACGGTACTATCGAATAGATCCCTCGTGAGAAGAACACTAATGCTGACGCATTGGCAAGGCTTGGCACCACCAAGGAAGCTGAGACTTTGAACGTAGTACCAGTGGAATTCTTGGAGAGTCCAAGCGTGGCAGAGAAAATGGTAGAGGTCAAGATGATTGACATAAGGCCGACCTAGATGACCCCCATAGTGGAATATCTTACAACAGGAAGGCTACCTGAGGAAAGAAAGAACACAAGAAAAATAATCTACCAAGCTCTGAGATATGTGATATTGGATGGAACATTATACTGACGTGGTCATTCGCTACCTCTTCTACGGTGTGTTCTACCTGAGGAGGCAAAAACCATTCTGCAAGAGGTGCATGAAGATTTTTTTGGAGATCTTGCTGGGGGGAAAAACTTAGCCTTAAAAATATTAAGGCAGGCTTATTTTTGGCCCACTTTAACAAAAGATTCCATCTCCCATGTTCAGAAATGCGACAAATGCCAGCGCTTTGCCACAGTCCCCCGAGCTGCTCTAGTCGAGTTGACGATGATCTTCTCCCCGTGGCCATTTGTAGTATGGGGAATTGACTGAATATGATCCTTACCTATGGGAAAGGGAGGAGTTCTTTACGCGGTGGTGGCAATTGATTATTTCACAAAGTGGGTAGAGACCGAGCCTTTGGCAACCATCACTTCAAAGAGAGTCCTGGACTTTGTAGTGAAAAACATTATATGTCGATTTGGGCTTCCTAAAAAGATTGTTTCAGATAATGGAACTCAGTTTGATAGTGATCTCTTCACCGACTTCTGTAAAAAGCATGGTGTTATTAAAAGTTTTTCTTCAGTAGCATATCCGCAGGCCAATGGACAGGTCGAGGCTGTGAATAAGACCCTAGAGGCGAGCCTTAAGAAAAGGTTAGATGAGGCCAAAGGGGTTTGGCCTGAGCAGCACTCGTAGGTGCTTTGGGCATACCAAACTTCCCACAGGACTTCCACCGGACACACTCATTTCTCCTTGACCTTCGGAAGTGAGGCCGTCCTTCCCGTCGAAGCAAAAGTAGCCATACGCAGACCAAGGACATTCAGCCAGGAGCAGAATGATGAGTTACTTAACGCGTCTTTCGACCTGATTGAAGAAAAATGAGAGGATTCACAGTTACAGCTTGCGCACTATCAACAGAAAATGACTCGTTATTTTTATTCTAAGGTCAAAAGACGTAGTTTTGGGAGTGACCTAGTTCTCCGAAGGATCTTTTTGGCAAACAAGGATCCTAAGGACGGGGCTTTAGGCTTGAACTGGGAAGAACCATATCAGAACGTGGACATTTTGCATGACGGAACTTTCAAGTTAGCTCAACTTAGTGGAGAAACAGACCCCCGGACCTGGAACGCCATGCACTTAAAGAAATATTACTAGTAGTATTACCAACCACCTATGTAAGGCTTAGTTATGAAAGCCATTTAATTAAATAATGGGGGATTATTATGTAATTTTTCTTGTTGGCATGGTTTTAAATAATTTTTCTTTATAAATAAGCTCGTGTATCGATGTTTGTAAAATCAACCAAGAAAGTTTTTACATTCTGGTTGCTTGGGGGGCATATAACCCGAGGTGGATCAGAGCAGGATTGCCGAGTGAGTTAAAATTTTTAAACTACTTAAAATCCTAGATACAACCAGGTATAAAACTATCCTGGATACAACCAGTTCAGAAACTTAGAAGCTTGGAAAATTGAATATCCGATGGCTTTTAAGAGCTCGAGGAGTCAATAAACCTAGCACGGACTAAGTTCAAATCACTTAAAAACTTGGATACAACCAGGTCCAAAACTTAGAAGTTAGGAAAATTGAATATTCGATGGCTTTTTTTTAGGAGATCGATATGTCAATAAACCTAACACGAACTAAGTTTTAAATATTTAAAATCCTGGATATAACCGGGTCCAAGTCTTGACACTTAACTGGTATGATATAAATCAACACATTAAATTTAGACATAACCAAACTCAAAATATCTATCTAAAATCTCGAATGTGCAAGTATAAGAAAGCATAAACACGAGAGATAATCAAGGAAAAGACAAATAGATTAAAAGTTAGATATATGAATTGAAAGTAAAGTTGGCCCGAGGAGAAAAACCCCGAACTAAGCCCAAGGGAAATTGTTTACAAACATATAAAAAAAAGAAAAAAGAGAAAGGAAAGAATAAAACAACAAAGGCTTCATTAAGCCCCTCCAAAACGTTTTGAGGACGTGACCTCCTCGATCTCCTGCTCGCCCGCTGTAGAAGCGTCCCCTGCCTCCGATGACTCTTGCAAGATCCGGGCCTTGAATTTTTTGAGATATGGATCCCATAGCTCGGGAGCCATGAAAGAAAACTTTCCATCCTGGTTAAAAGCCCAGCAATGATACAACATGTTTTCCATGGAGGACAGTGAGGCTGCTTTCTCTTCTTTAACCGCAGCCTCGACCTCTAGCTGCTTTGCTTTGGCCTCAACAACCTCAACCTGAAGAGCAACCAAGGCTATCTTTGCAGCTTCCTCGCTTTCTTGAGACGATGCAAGGGCGAACTTGGCATCGTACTCGCTCTTTTGAGCAGCAGTAAAGGTAGCTTGCTCGCCTTCTTGAGCAGCGTTCATGGCCGTCTTGGCAGTTTGGAGCTCAGCTTGGAGTACGTCATTTTTAGCTCTAGCTCAGGCTATACCGCGGTGCTGAGCCAGGGATGATTGCAAAATAAAGAGACAAGTTAGATGTATACTTTGGCAAGATGAAAATAAAATTTTTTCACTAAGGAATGATATCTTTCTATGAGGGTCATCCCTAAGGCTGACTCCAGGACTTTCTTTGGGCTCCGCTCTTCTATCATCCTCAGGTCTCTCGGGTTGGCTTTACATGCATGCCCCACCATGTGGCTCGCTGTCTCGTAGAGGATCCCCTGAAAGGCATCGGGGATCTACTCCAGATCCTGGGAATCGACTGGGATGCTCACAGTTGCGGTGGGGACAGGAGGAGCTGGGGGATCAACTTGTATTACCTGATCCCGAGCAGACGTAAACTGAGGAGGAGGGGGAGGATGAGGAATCCTTTTCTCTGTCATGGTAGACGCCGGAGCTGTTGAGATCGTGCCTTTCCCCTTAGCAGGGGATTTGGAGGTGTTTCCTGTCGCAGGAGGGGTTTTCTTTGTAAATCGTGGCCTCTTTACGATAGAACCCGAGCCAGACTTTCTGCCCTGGAAAGCTGTACAGAGGTCAGGAGCTCTGGATCATTCCATCTCTTCGCCTGAAAAGAATAAGAAGGGAGTTACTTCACAAGTAATGTAAAAAAACTTACACAAAAGAAATAAATAAAGGTCTTACCCTCCGGACTGGGGGAGGAGTCTATTATCACCACCTCCGGCCTTGGGATTACTGGAGGAGAAGGAAAATCTAAGTCTAAAATTTCTTGGATTATAGGGAGTTCGGGCTCAGGTTCCACCTCGGGGCTAGACTCATCCACGTATTGCCTAAACCAGGGGCAAAAGCCCCCTGGAGCAAAGAAGGCCACGACCTACGATTGGTCCCATACTCCTCAAAAATGGCTGACCTAAAGGTTAAGGTGTTATCTACAACAATAGTGCCTCTAGGGTAACTCATTTCATGGCGCAATACTAAGTGATCGATGCACTGGAGAAGGGTAATGTTACGGCCTGGATTGTTAGGGTGGCGGTGGACAAGCTGATTTGGGTTAAATCTAACTAGCTTAAAGTCGGCAACAACCCTATCTAATTCCCTATAAGGGTATGGGTTACCTTGGCTGGAGGGGTGCTGCCCCCGACGCAACTCGTTCTAAATCGGATTCTCGAGCAGCTTCAGGAACCTGCCTCTTCCGCACAAGAGGGACCTCGTCTTCCTCTTGCTCCTCACCTTTAGCAGCTGCTGAGTCTTCTTCTGGGGAAGGTGGGAGCTCGTGGACTATTGGAAGGGTAGCCCGGGTCCTTCTTAAGGCCAACGTCTGGCCTTTGTCGATCAATTTACACGCCAACATCGTGACGTCATTCACAAGCTGGTGTTAGTCCTTCTCGTTGGGTGGAAGCCCTGACAATGTTTCATATTGACCCCCGAGGTCATTGACTTCCCCATCCTCACGAATATGGCTGCACAAAAAATAAACTCAATTAACATATGCACAAGGAGTATGTCTTTTAAAAAAAAAAGAGAATGACTTTACGAGCTAAGAAAAGAAAGAAGACTTACGAGGACGTTTGAAGTATCGATGCTCACAGTTTTGGAACCCATTCGACATAAAGAGCTGATCCATGTAGTCGTTGGGGGTGGCTTGGGAGATTGATGATCGAAGCGGAGTTTGGGAATTTTTTGAGGTAGTAGAATCTGTCACCTCACCCTTTTTGCTCTGGGCTGGCCGTAAGGCAGAAGAAGTATAGAATATATGCCAGAGTGGGGACCTCCCACTCGTGCTTCAAAAAGAGATATTTCAGCCCCGCCAGAAGTCTGTATGAATTTGGGGGGAGATGAAAAGGTGCCAACTTCGCATAGTTCAGGAGGTCAGAAAAGTATTGATCTAGGGGAAGGAAGGCCTCCGCCTTTAAATGCTCATCACTCCAGGCCGCGAAGTCGTCTTGGAGAGACGCGCAACTCCGTTCCCCTTCGAACGGAGGTCGGGCAATAAGGACTCCAGACCCGACTTCTATATTATGGATCAACATAATTTTATTGACCCTTCCTTGGCTCGTAATCTTGGAGACGATCATCTCTGCCTTGAAGAATGCGTTGGGTTCAACCACAATCTCCCTCTCCAACACTGGGCCGGAGTGAGGAAGGGGAGATTCAGAGGCGATCTCTTTTCCCTTGTTTGTTTGCTGAGCAGACGAGCCAAATGTATTCTTCTTGGGTATTCTCTTCTTTGGTACGCTCTTCTTGGATGCCATTAGATCGCCTAACGAACAAGAATGACGAGTCACTTAGTAGGCAACCTAAGATTTTGTAAAGGTTATGACACAGATGTACAGAGGAGAATGATATCTCTGATATACGAGCTGAGTTAGTCTCAGCCCATTTCGTGATCCCACATGCTACCCTATGCTACGCGCCTTGGTTTCCCAACAGACCCCTGACATTTAGGGATCCATGTGTCAGAAAATCCGGCCACTACTGTCCTTGTGGGACGGTTTAGAGCAAAACCACCCGAGAAGTGTGTTCCCTAAGTAATCTGATTTCGAGCCCTAACCTTTCATCTTCTATATCTCGAATGGGTATTTCCTAAAAATCGCCATAAGCTACCCAAACTTGACCAAAAATTACCCAATTCTATGAATATCATAGCTTTAAGAGATATTCTAAGACCTTCTCAGTAAACCTAAGCTGAAGCCTATGTTCCAAGAACATTGAGAAAACAACCTAATATTAACTACGGTGAAGCATGGGTGAGCATGATAAACAAAACACAGAAATCAGTAAAGACAAAGTTTCTTCGAAACGATAAGACTTACAGTGTGTTCGTCGATAGAAGAAGTAGATTTTGCAAGGAAGAATTCCTAGAAGACTCCTGAGTAATTGAGCAATTGGGTTTTGGAAAGATTTTGCAACAAAAGGTTTTTGGGTTTCTTTTCTCTGAGAAAGAAGAAGGGTTTGAAAACGCAGAAGAGAGAAAATGAAGAAAGATTTCGAATAAAAGGTGATGAACTGTGGAAATTGTCTACCCAATTTATACGTAAACGGCATAAATCAATTTGAGCCATCCAATTTGGTCAGTACAAGATGCGAGGGCTATGTTTCAAAGGACAAAATGACGGCAAAAAGTTGACAAGACAATTATTTCAGTCCTCAAAACTCGAACAGACGCCAATTGTAGTGTTCCACGTGTCCAGTACTCAAGTAGTGGACAAGCATGGTTTATTGCAATAGAAGTCCAAAAGTCCCTACTGTGTAGGTCAGAAGGTGACATCATAAACCACGAGCAGGGACTTGGGAGGGCAAATGTGTATCCTAATTTCATCATGAGTCTTTCACTTAGATCGTGTATAGCTGGCAAATAAATGCATGGAAGAAATAGCCAAGGAGTCTAGGTATTTTCCATGTAGACAACACAATTTTCATGATGGTTGTACGAGCTAGGGATGCATAAATTGATATGCGTGAGCTTATAATATTTATGAGGCACGAACTCCATAGTACGAGCTCGATGGTATATCCAACTCGTGGTAATTTGGAGATATGGCATGTCTGCAGATCCCCAAAGACCCAGATACTTTATATGATCGTTTATGGCCAACCTGTGATATTTAATGTCCCAGATATTAGGTGACTATTTATTTCACGATCAGATTATATCCTAGTATAAATGGGAATATTTCATATTAAATGTAATAAATATGCAAATCCGTGATTGACTCATGCGATTACCCAAACCTGTCCAAGGAATTTCTCAATAAATACTGAGAATATTGGACAGGGAAAAGGAGGATAAGTCAGTAATACTGAAACTATGTCAAAATAAAGAGAAAAGCAGTAATAATATAGACTCGTGGACTAGGTGGATTTTAACCACTGAACCACGTAAAAAGATCATTGTTCTTGAGATTTATTTTCTTACTTCGGTTTATCATAAAGCACTAATTCAACCTTGTTATTTTCTTAATTCACTGCTGGCGAAAAACCGCGTCAACACATTCATTATATATAATAGATATCGAGATACAGAGCATTCAACATGCTTAATGAATTAATCACAGACATAATCATAATCATGTTCAGTCTCAAGGGCCGGAGCCTAATTAATATCCTTGTTTAACAACCAGACCGAGCCCTAATCACGTACATCACATATTGGATGCAGTTTTCTTACCTTTGGTCCAAGCATAGGTTACGAATGAATGACCCTCGAGCACGATCTTGGTTCCGAGCCCCTAGCGATAACCTAATCACAACCAAGTATAGAGTCCTGTCAATAACGAGCGAATAAAGGCTTCCAAATCGAGTCCTAGCCTTTGGGACATCGAATTCTACTAAATCGGGTAGTAGAATCAATCCCGAGCCCTTAGGTTTGAGTTCCCGCACTCAAAACCCTCGTTGGAAAAAATGCTCTATTTGCGCTGCGGTGCCCCCAATTAGGGCCGCAACGCCTCCACAATTAGAGCCGTGACTCTCTCAAATAGAGAACCCAACCCCTAACTCCTCTGGACACGGGTCGCGATGCAGCTCCACAAGTGTCGCGACACGACCCTGTGAACCCAACTTCCTCTGATCCAAATCCTCCCAAAACTCAGCCCAAAATCGCACCAAACCTACACTTCAATGCCAAAACATCAATGGCACATCCCAAACAACAAAACCTGGCTTTCCTTCGGATTAAAACTCATCAAAAATATAAAATCCAAATCAAAGGTCAAGAAACTTAAGGAAACCAAAAATTAAAAATTAAAAATTCAAAGCTTAAATTACCTCTAATTATGTTGTTTTCCAGCTAAATCCTTCAGAAACCAAGCTTCTAATCTTCCCTAGAATCGTTATGACTCTAACCTTGCTTGAATCGAAGCCCTAAAACTCGAGTTTCATTCGAAAATGCTAACGAGCTGAAATGAGAGAACAAGAGAGAGAACAAAAGAGTTTTGTGAGTTTTATAGTTATGAAAGGTTACTTCGAGTTCAAGTAACCTTAAGCAAATCCCAAGGCTTAGGGTACCCAAAAACGTCCCCGAGGGTAAAATAGTCAAAATTCGAAGTATTCCCTCCTGATCTCACTAACTCCAAATAAATCATCAAATATTCATTCCAATTACCCAATATCCCGGTAATGTGCTAAATACCCAGAATACCCCTTGACTCACCCCGAGTCAAGTATTGGTACCATTGTGACTTTCCTGCTTGCTTGCTCCCTAGGATCGACTCATGCCGAGTAACCCAAATATATCCACACAATGATGTGGTGTCACACATATGTCACATATACTTCAAATATACCCGTAATGGGCCAAATTATGAAAATTTACCTTCTAATCAGAAACGGGCCCACATGCATATTTAATACACCTAAACATGGATATCAAGTCATATTATAATATAACTCACATAATCATATAATGATACACATATATATATCACATAAACACATAATTTTCCATCTTGGCCCCCTAATCAATCAGTTGGAAGACGCAATGGCCGGTCACGAGCTCATGTCTTTTATGGACGCATATTCTAGATACAACCAGATTGCAATGAACCCTGCAGACCAAGAGCACAATAGCTTCATGACTGGACATAACATATACTTGTACAAAGTTATGCCATTCGGGCTAAAGAATGTCGATGCAACATACCAGCGGCTGGTCAAAAAAATGTTTGTTAACTAGTTCGGGAAAACATGAAAGTGTATGTCGATGATATGCTCGTTAAATCAAAGACTGCCAGTAACCATGTATCTGACCTGGAAGAATGTTTTGACGTGCTAATGAAATATGACATGAAGCTAAACCCCCAGAAGTGTACCTTTGGGGTTTCATCAAGAAAGTTTCTGGGCTTCATAGTCAACACAACGGGGATAGAGGCGAACCTAGAGAAGATCAGATAGTTACTAGAAATGCCTTTGCTTGGGTCGTGTACGAAGTACAAAGATTAACTGTAAAAGTGGTGGCCCTAAATCACTTCATTTCAAAATCCATTGATAAGTGTCTCCCTTTTTACAACTTGCTCAGTGGAAACAAATATTTTATGTGGACCGAAGAATGCGAACATGCATTTAGGGATCTGAAAAATCACCTAGCTGAACCCCCCATACTATCAAAATTGGTAGCTGGAGAATGTTTGCTCTTTATACCTAGATGTTAAAGAAAATGCGGTCAGCGCGGTATTAGTTTGAGAGGAAAATCGGGTGCAGAAACCGATGTACTACATGAGTAAAAGACTTCTGGGAGCCGAGTCCCGATATCCTTTAATAGAAAAACTCGCATTCTTCTTAATCCTGGCCTCAAGAAAACTCAGGTCGTACTTCTAGTCCCACACCATCCACGTCTTAGCCGATCAACCTTTAAGGTAGGTCTTGCAAAAGCTTGCAACATCGGGACGTCTACTTAAGTGGACCATCAAACTCAGCCAGTTTGAGATATTGTATATACCATGTACAAAATCAAGAGTCAATTGTTCGCTGACTTTGTGGCTGAATGTACAGGTTTTGAGGACGAGCCAATAAGAGAACCAGTGCAAGAGTTGTGGAAAATCTCCTTTGATGGATCATTTAACGAGAACGGATTTGGAGTTGGGATAATTTTGATCTCACTTGAGGGGCATCAATTCCATACAACTCTGAGGTTTGGGTTCAAAGCATCCAACAATGAGGCAGAGTACGAAGCTCTATTGGCAGGAATAAGGGTGGCAAAATAACTGAAAGCAAAGGCAATCCAATGATATAATGATTCCCAGCTCGTGGTTAGTCAGATATTAGGGGAGTATCAAGCTCGTGGTATCAAAATGGAGGCTTACTTAGCTAAGGTTAAAGATGAGTTTTCTGAGTTTGAGTTCTGCTCCATCGAGAAGGTACCTCGCGAGCAGAATTCCAACTTTGACTCTTTAGCCCGACTTTCCACCACCAAAGAGGCGTATACACTAAACGTAGTCCTAGTGGAGTTCTTAGAACAACCAAGCATAATAGAAGAACCTGTTGAGGTCAGAGTGATTGACACAAAACTGACCTGGATAACCCCCATAGTGGAATACCTCACAAGCAGTAAACTACCAGATGAACGAAAGGATGCAAGAAAAGTTATATATCAAGCCCCATGGTATGTTATGGTTAAGGGAATTCTATATCGGCGAGGGCATTCACTGCCCCTCCTACGGTGTGTTCTGCCTGAGGAAGCACAAACTATCCTACAGGAGATACATGAAGGCTTCTACGGAGACCACGCTGGGGGAAAAAATTAGCTCTAAAGATAGTGAGACAGGGCTATTTTTGGCCTACACTCAGAAAGGATTCAGCCTTGTACGTACAGAAATGCGACAAG
Organism: Humulus lupulus; assembly: GCF_963169125.1. Lineage (NCBI taxonomy): Eukaryota > Viridiplantae > Streptophyta > Magnoliopsida > Rosales > Cannabaceae > Humulus > Humulus lupulus. The sequence continues at coordinate 56,420,769 of NC_084799.1, forward strand.
TGCCAACGCTTTTCCACAATTTCCTGGGCAGTTCCCATTGAGTTAACCATGATCTCATCCCCTTGGCCATTTGCAGTATGGGGAATCAAATTGACTGGTTCATTACCAACATGAAAATGAGGAGTTCGCTATGAAGTTGTTGCATCGATTACTTTACGAAGTGGGTCGGGTCCAAGCCTCTAGCGACCATAACCTCGAAGAGAGTCCTGGATTTCATCGTGAAGAACGTCATATGTCATTTTGGGCTCTCAAAGAAGATCGTGCCTGACAACGAAAATCAGTTCGATAGCAATCTTTTCACAACCTTTTGTGAGAAATACGACAACCAAGATTTTTTCTTTAGTGGCGTATTTGCAAGCTAATGGGAAGGTCAAGGTTGTAAATAAAACCCTAAAGGTGAACTTAAAAAAGTGACTAGATGAAGCCAAGGGATTATGGCCTGAGCAGCTCTCGCAAGTACTCTGAGCCTATAGAACCTCAAATCGCACCTCTACGTGGCACACTCCCTTCTCTTTAACCTTTGGAAGTAAGGCTATGAACCTAATTGAAGCACTAGTGATGACACAAAGACAGAAAACCTTCATTCAAGATCGAAACCACATATCATTCAACACATGTCTAGATCTGATCGAGGAAGAGTGGGAAGAGTTACAATTACAGCTCACCCATTATCAACAGAGAATCACTTGTTACTTTAACTCGAAGGTAAAAGAGCACAGACTTGGACTTGGTGATTTAGTGCTTCGAAGGGTGTTTTTGGTGAGTAAAGATCCCAAAGAAGATGTATAGGGACCAAACTGGGAAGGACCATACCAGATCGTGGAAATCCTACATGAGGGAACCTTCAAATTAGCTTGTCTAAGTGGAGAGTTGGTCCCACAGACCTAGAATGCCCTACATCTTAAATAATACTATCAGTAATAGGACGACTTGGTTAATTTTGTGATGTTTTCAATACATTTATGTGTAAGGCTTATTTATAAAAGCCATTCTATTTAAATAACAATGGATCGCTATGTAATTGAAACATAGAACTAATATTTTTATCTTACTCTTTTGATGTACATAGAACTAAAAGCGACCTAGAATATACATAAATTCTTATTGCTTGGGGGCATCTAGCCCTCAAAGCCCTCGAAGAGCCTTTAAAAGTATTTAGCATATTTGGATAAAATTCAAAACTTAGAATTTGGAAAATTGATTTTACAACATCTTTTTAAAGCTCGAATTTTCAAAGCAATTCCAAATACGAACTAAGTTATGAAAATTCAAAAATGAATCAAAACCTAGAAGTTAATTAGAGAATCCTCGATAAAACGAGGTCCGAGGCTTGATTCCTAACATGTATAAAGCTATTAAGTGGACATACTCCTGGACATAACCAGGTCTGAGGTCCTGATTCCTAACAGTTATAACGCTATTATGTGGACAAGCTCCTAGACATAACCAGGTCCCAGACCTGATTCCTAACAGGTGTAACACTATTAGGCGAGAAATTTCCTGGGTATAACCAGGATACCGACCAGAATTGTTCGGTCAAGCCATCAAAAACCTATCTTAATCTAAAGATAACCCCAATGATTTTGAGTGTGCAAGAATTTGAAATTCATAAGCATGACAAGATAATAGATTAAGGGGAATAGAAATAGATCATAAAATAATGAGCATGTACTAATAAGTATATGTTTATCACGAGGAGAAATAACCTCGAGCTAAGTCAGAAGGCGATTGTTTTAGTTTGTGAAAGCATAATTACAAAAAAAAAAAAAAAAAAACAGAATAAGAAAAAGAAAGATGAGGTCGCACTAAAACATCACTGAGCTCCAGTAACTTGCCCATGTGATGACACCTCATCACCATCCCCCTCAGCAACTCCAGAAGAATCCGCAGTCTCGGAGGACTCTTGCGAGAATCGACTTTGGAACTTGGCAAGATAACGTCCCCAAAGCTGTGCCTCCATAAATGAGAAATCCCCTTCTTGGTTGTAAGCCCAACACCGATAAAGTATCTCCTCCAGGGAATTTTTTGCTTTTACAACATCTAGCTTTTCCTTCTCAACATCTTCCTTGGCTTTGGCCTCGACCTCGAACAACTTATTTTTTAGTACATCGACCTCCTCAAGTTTCTTTTTGAGGTTGTCGATCTCGACATGCAGCTGAACTCGTCGCTGGCTCGCCTCAACAACTTGGTCCTTGGATATATGCTCATTCTCCTAGGATGCAGCCAGGGCAGCCTTAAGCTCCTCCCTTTCAGCTCGAAACCGGGCGATGCCACAAAATTGAGCTAAAGTAGACTACAAAATAAAGACGCAAGACAGGACCAGTTTGCAAAAGTAAAAACAAAACAAAAAAAGGAAATACTATAGGGGGAAAAGATATGAATCACAATCAGGTTCACTCCCAAGGTAGACTCTAGAACATCCCCTGGGGAATGCTCCTCTATGGACCTCGGGTCTTTAACATTCGCTTGATTGGCGTGACCCGCCATGTGGTTTTCCATGTTGTGGAGGATCCCTCGTAGCGCTTCTGGGATCCTTGCCACCTCGAGGGGTTTGACTGGGAGCTGAAAAGATGGGGCTTCGCCCTGAATAACTTTGGGAACCGGAACAAGTTAATTGCAAGGACAAGGAGGAGGAGCCTCAAGAACGGTAACTGTAGTTACCAGAGCTGGTGTTTGTGTTTGGTGTTGCTGTTTCTGAGTGGAGCTGACACCTTTATCCTTTGTAAGAGGTTTGGTGGTGGCTCCAGATTTGGAGGTACTCTTCTTTAATGTTCTCGCCTTCTTGATTACGGGTCCAGTTTCGACCCCACCAAATTTGAAGGCACCCTTCAAGTCCATATCTTCGCCTGCAAATGGACGAGCATCAAATTCGAATACAAGAAATAATTGCTGGGAATTGTGCTTTTAAAGCAATTGTAGTAGACAATGGTTTTAATGTAATAAATAAATGAATTGAATTATTATATATATATGTAGCTTATGTACTATAGTATTGCTAATAATATTATGTAAATATCAGAAAATTCCCAAGTTCATCTATGTGGTCTCAATCTCATATTGGTATGAGAGGATCGAGATTGAGATAATGAACTTAAATAGTTCGTAGTAAAATAAAGTTATGGAATCTTTAGATACATTACTCCTAGTACGGTCCACTAGTATTATGAATACATGTGACCTAGATTCGGGTTACTAATGCAGTAGGACACATTAGCGGAGGTACTTTGCATGCTGAGAGTATGTAGAACTGGACCAGATGTGATTTAATAATACTTGTTTAAATACCATTTCATAGTGTTGACCCAAGATTTGGCCAACTGACACGGAGTCAGAATATGCTTGATGTGAATGAAAGAGATGAGAAGAACGTAATGACAAAAGTAAATAAGACACATAATTTTATAGTGGTTCGGCCCCAGGATCTGGTAATGACCTACGTCTACTTAGACTGATATTGATATAAAAACCAGAAGAGTGATCAAAGAACTAGGGTTCAATGAGTTTCACCACTTTCTGAAGAACAATACAATATTCCTAGGATAATTACTATAATCTCTCACGATTCCAAAAGCCAAAAGTCCCCTCCCTTAAGCTATCTCTTGCTATTTATAGGCTCAAGGGGGATTACAAAAGATTGTTACAGATATTCTTTCCCGAATAATCAGATACTCAGGAGATTGTGTGAGATAAATTCGGGATTCATAAAGATCTTCCCATTAATGTCGCCTTGTACACGGAACTATCGACCAGACTGGTCGCAGGTAAGACAGGCTTGCACTGCTTCTAATGTGTCCTCTAGTCGATACTCTAGCAGAACATTTCCATGTGTCAGCCACGTGTCCAGGGATCACTTGCCACGTCACCAATGCTAATTTTATGGATAACATTTGCCCCCCAATTTTATTTATCACGAGCAGTAAATAAACTTTTGAACGAACGGCTCTTCGGTAACCCCGCCTGACGTGTCAGAACCCTTCGTGTGTTCTTGAAAAAAGCAACCTACCTCTGTCCAATCACGTCCTTTCGGTTCCCCAGAAAAGATTTCGACGGCCATCCCGCTTCCCCATACTTTGAAAAAGGGAAACTAATGATTATACTTTTTACTATCAGAGGCAAACTTATATAAGACCTTCGAAGCCTTTACTTTCTTTTTACGCACGCCATCATCTCGACAAGAAAACCTAAAATCCAGAGCCCTTAACGTTCCTGAAGACCGTTCTGTCTGCACTTTCAGGACCCCATTCGAGAGCTTCTTGATCTTTGAAGACCCTTCTTCCATCTTCACGATCACTTTTCTTGGTAAGTTTTCGAGTTCCCACACTTATAATTTTTTGTGATGCATGCTTCTGACTGTGTACTGTTTGAGTTTATCTGCTTCTGGTTTGAGACGCTTGTAGACAGAATGTTTTGTAGGCAAAATAGGGTTACGAGTTAGTTTAAAATCCAGGATCATGCTTTTTAGGACGTAAAATCGAAGTGAAAATTCGATCTTTAGGCTAGTTGAAAAATAATTTTTTCCCGCCCTAAGGGGAGTTGAAAAAGCTTTTTCAGAAAAACTTTTTACTTTCACCCTTTGATCCGTTTTTCAAATTGTTCGTGTAGAAAAATTTAGCCTTTTGTTAGAATGCTGTTGTATAAAAACTTAATTTTTATACTCGACCAATGCTATTCTAAAAAGCTTTTAAAAGTTTTCTATCCTCACCTCCCCATTCTTTTGTATGCAGACTTTAATGCCAGATTTGTGGGGAGGTGAAAGGCCTATTGACGACGACCTTCTCGCCCAACTGCTCGAGGGAGAAGATCAACCAGCTGACCGTGTCCAGGAGATCCCTTTCTCGCAATCTTCTTCCAGACCCCATCCTTCTCCTTCAATGGCCCGTTCCAAATCTTCAGGCAAGAAAATGCCCGAGTCTGAAAACAACCCAAATTCTCCTGCCCGGCCTGATTCGCAGGCAAGGGCTTCCTCGACCAGTGGTCGAGAAAATCTTGTTCCTGACCCTAATATCCAAATTAGGGCCAGCCCTCGGCATCAGAACTTGCCTGACGTCGAGTGGTATACCTCTCCAGCCAGTTCATTAACTCTTCGGATGATTGCTAACTGCTTTAGGAGATTCCCTCTCACAGGGGTTTCCATTATACAACCTGCCGCAGACCAGAGGGCTAACCTCCCCGGAGGTGTCAACAGCGCCTGGTCTCGGTATCATATTGAGGCGGGAACTTATCTCCCTCTTCATCCCTTTTTTGTGGGGGTGGCCAATTATTTTGGTGTCGCCCTCTTCCAAATAACTCCAAACGGATATAGGATGCTGGCCGCACTCTATATCCTGTATAAACTTAAGAAATGGACAGAACCTTCACCCCACGAGGTCAACTATCTCTTTGACCTCAAATCTAACCCGCAACAACACGGAACAGGTTTCTTCCATTTTTGTCACCAGGAAACCAATCGAACATTCCTGAGTGACACTACGCATATCTCGAATGTGGGGCAGTATAATAAGGAGTACTTCCTCACCCCGGACATATCCAGCAAGAATTTGGCCTTCGCACGAGGAGGTAAGCACCGTTTCTGACTGGTCGATACTTTTACTCAAGGTGTCTCCTTTCATTTTTCTTAAACTGTAATCTGTTTTTCAGGCCCTTGGTTATGTCCAACCCCAACACCAGACATGGTGTTGAGGTCTAATACTCTGGCCAGGATGTCTGACGAAGCAGAAAGCGTCAAGATCCTGGTGACTGAAGAAAACTTGAGGCGGTCTGGCCTCCTGGATCCTCGCCATGAAACTAGAGGGTCCGTGGTGGACGAAGCCACTGCCGAGGGGGTTCCTGAGCAGCAACCTCCTGTGTCTCCTCCTCGGAGGAGGCCAACGGGGATTACTATTAGGGAGCCCATGGGCAATCCTTCTGCAGAAAGGCCTTCTGCTCCCCAAGGAAAGGGGAAACAAAAGGCCAAAGAGCCAGCTGTGGACTTGGGAGAGTCCTCTGATGAGAACGGTAACACTATTTTACTTTTAAATGGTTTGCCAATTCCCTGTCATTTGTTCGACGGGGAAGGCAACTTTACGTATACTCCAAAATTAGGGCCAGACTTCTTCATGCCAGATAATGAGTATATGACTAATAGAGTCAATAGTGTAGCGACCAGTAGTTGTAGCTCGGGTATTCACTTTGTTGCCTTTCTTCTGTTGCATATAATATATTTTCATCTGCCTCTTATTCTTATCAGTTTCCTGTGTTTACTTGCATGCAGATACGGCCACTCCCAATATCTTTGACATGTACCAGGCCGAGGAGAAGAGGAGGTTCCCCAACTCCAGCGGAGATCCAAGAGGAGAACTGGCGAATCCAGCCGAGGCCCTCCAGCCAAGAAGGGTCGAACAGAATAACTTCCCAAGGACGCGCCAACTGGGCAAACTCCTGGGCCAACGGGGCAAACTCATGCACCAGCTCCTACTGAGAAGCAGACTCCTCCTGCCCCACCAAATCCTCTGGCTGCGCGCACTAGAGAGGAAATTACTCGTGAAGAAGCTCTCGGGGCCAAACTCATGAGCCGTACCCTTCGATTAGCCAGGGATCGCCTTGACCGCATTGGCAAAGGTGACCGTGTCAGAGATGCAATGGTCGAGGCTGAAAACATGGGGGCCGACCAGGTTCTGAACAGGGCCCTGAATGAAATCTCCAGTGTGGGTATTTCTTCACTTTTTTAAGTCTTAGTCTTTTATTCTTCACAGCAGGTTCTAACTCTTTCCTTTGTTCACAGGCCTTGCTATCTGCTATCACTGCTCGTACCCGTATCCAGGCTTCCATCGAGCAGGCCAAGGCAAAGGTCACTGAGAGGCATCAAGTGAAGGCGGCTGAGGAGCTTTTGGCTGCAGAGGCCAGGCACGCCAAGGAGTTGGAGGCAATGGCTCGAGAAAGGGATGCTGCGGTGACCAAATTGTCAGAGGCTGAAGCTGCAAAAGATGCTGTGGTAAAGTTGAGGCAGCAGTATCGAGAGTCCAACCAAACCCATCTTCACGAGATCAAGCATCTGGGAGAGACACTCAAGTCCAAGGACGAGGCTATTGTCACTCTTGAAGGCAAGGTGAAGCAGCTAGAGCTTGACAACTCCAAAAATCTTGAAAAGTACAAGAGGACGACGCTCCGATGTTTCTACAACTTCTGGAAACATAATCAGGGTGCCGACTTTAGCTATCTTTCAGAGGAAGTCAGGACTGCTGAGTTAGCTCACTGCACCTCTCAACTAGCCGAAGAGGAGGCAAGACTGAGGATCCCTGCTTCTCCAAGCATCGTCGGTGTAGAAGAAGAAGAAGTTGCTGAGGACGCAACCAACCAGGATGCTGCCCAGGACCCTCCGGCCCCGAATGCCTCTTAAACTTTCCCATTTATTTTTTCTCTCTTTTTGGCTATATGACCCACGGATCGTAATGTAAAGACAATAATTTCTTTTTAAACTTTGCTACACGGGCAGCAAATCTTTTTTCTTTTACTCGAACAGTTACATCCAAGCAGCGATGCTTGCGGTGTAAAAGCTTAAATCTTGATGCTATAATATCTTTATTTATTATAACATTTGTTCGTATGACCAAACTTAGCATAGTACTTTGGCATGATTTAACAAAACATAAATTTTGAAAAATACTCTAAGTACTACAGCATGCTTTCACTCATTTTGTTCATGTGTTTACATACCTTGCGAGTATGCTTTGCTATCGATGTGCCTTATATGCCCCCCAAGTGATCGAGGAGCTTTAGGTCCTAGGTCACTTGCCCTGACCATGGCCTGTTCGAACATTCCTGTTCATGCGGAAAAATGATACTTGTAGTACACAAAAACAACACACGTAATGAACAAATACTTGTAAATGTAAATTCACAAAGGTTGGCAAGAATGACTGGCTGCGCACAGTCCCTTATAATCTCGTATTAAAAATGGACTAAACATGTCTTTACAAGTGATTCTATAAATGAACCTTACATATACGAGCAGTTAGCCATACAACGTGGCTAACCCTCTTTGCAAAACTTGTAAAAATTAAAAATTTAATACAAGCCAGTCCTTTAAAAAGGGCTGTTTACTGATAATACTTGCGCATGTGTTCTCCATTCCAATAGCGGGGAACGAGATCTCCATTTAAGCGTGCAAGTTTGTATGTGCCTGGATGAAGGACTTCTTCAATTTGGTAAGGTCCTTCCCAATTGGGTCCGAGCACTCCAGCAGTAGGGTCGCAGGTATTTAAGAAAACTCGTCTTAACACCAAGTCACCGACGTTGAATTTTCTTTCTTTAACTTTGGAGTTAAAGTACCGGGCGACTTTTTGCTGATATGCAGCAACTCAGAGTTGAGATTTCTCTCGTATCTCATCAATTGAGTCTAGGGACTCCATCATTAGCTGGCTGTTCTGATCCTGGTCGTAAGTCAAACGCCGATGTGAGGGGGGATCTAACTCAACAGGAAACATGGCCTCATACCCATAGGCTAGGGAAAATGGAGTATGTCCTGTTGCTGTTCGGTGAGAAGTTCTATACGACCAGAGGACTTCAGGCAACTGCTCTGGCCACGCTCCTTTAGCTTCTTCAAGTCTTTTCTTCAGGGTGTCTTTAAGAGTCTTGTTTATGGCTTCGACCTGCCCGTTTTCTTGGGGGTGTGCAATTGAAGAAAAGCTTTTAATAACTCCATGCCTCTCGCAAAAATTGGTGAATAAGTCGCTGTCAAATTGGGTCCCGTTGTCTGAAACTATCTTCCTGGGCAAACCATATATGCATACAATGTTCTTGATGACGAAATCAAGAATTTCTTGGTCGTGATGGTTGCGAGTGGTTCAGCTTCGGCCCATTTGGTGAAGTAATCGACTGCCACAACTGCGTACTTTACTCCGCCTTTCCCTGTAGGCAGGGATCCAATCAAATCTATCCCCCATACCGCAAAAGGCCACGGGCTCTGCATCTGCTTCAGTTCGTTTGGAGCTGCTCGTGGAATCTTGGAGAACCTTTGACATTTATCACATCTTCGTACATACTCCATCGAATCCTCGTTCATCGTTGGCCAGAAGTAGCCTTGCCTTAGAATCTTTTTTGCCAAACTCTGCCCCCCAGTGTGATCCCCATAGAAGCCTTCGTGCACCTCCTTCATGAGCTCCTTAGCCTTTTCTAGTGTAACGCACCTGAGTAGTGGCATCGAGTATCCTCTTCGGTACATAACACCATCGACCAGTATGTACCTATCAGCCCGTCTTTGTAGAGTTCTGGCTTTGTTCCTATCTGTTGGCAGCGCACCATTTGTCAGATACTCCAAGTAAGGCGCCATCCATGTATCCTCCATTCGAATCTCCATACTGGACTCAGTTGCTTGATTGCTCGGCTTACTCAGTCTTTCAACTGGCACAATGTTCAAAGTGTCAGCATCCTTTGCGCTCGCGAGTTTGGCTAAGGCGTCCGCGTTTGAATTCTGATCTCGTGGGATCTGCTGGAGGGTGTACTTCGTGAATTGGGCTAGCAGGTCCTTTGTTTTATTTAAGTAGGCTACCATTTTCAAACCTCGCGCTTGATATTCTCCTAGGACCTGATTCACCACCAGCTGTGAATCACTGTAGATATCAAGCGTCTTTATGCTCATATCCTTTGCCATTCTCAATCCAGCGAGGAGTGCTTCGTATTCTGCTTCATTATTTGATGCAGTGAAGTCGAACCTGATGGCGCAGTGAAATCGATGCCCTTTCGGCGTTATCAATATCACTCCCGCTCCAGCGTGGGATTCGTTGGATGAACCATCCGTGAATAGTTTCCACGAAGGAGTTTTGTCTTGAGGCACGGGCGCCTCAGGCAGTTCGCACTGCTCACTGTCTGGGAGTTCGGTGAACTCCGCAATAAGATCGGCTAAGACTTGTCCCTTTACTGCTGCTCGCGGTGAATAGGTTATGTCGAACTGCCCTAGCTTGACTGCCCATTTCAACAATCGCCCAGCCGCCTTGGGTTTTTGGAGGATTTGCCGAAGGGGCTGATCAGTTAGAACTGTGATAGGATGGGCTTGGAAGTAGGGGCGTAGCTTTCTAGAGGCCAGGATCAAGCAATATGCTAACCTCTCGATTGGCGGATATCTCAGTTCTGCCCCGATCAATCTCTTGCTGACATAATAGACTGCTTTTTGTGCACCTTCTTCCTCTCGTACTAGCACCGCGCTGGCAGCAACTTCAGTAATCGCCAGATAAATAAACAAAGTTTCTCCTTCGATTGGCTTTGATAAGATGGGAGGCTGTGCCATATGAGCTTTCAACGCCTGGAATGCTTGCTCGCAGTCTTTTGTCCAATCAAACTTTTTATTTCCACTAAGTAGATTGAAGAATGGGACACACTTGTCTGTTGATTTTGAAATGAATCTACTTAGGGCTACGATTCTCCCGGTTAAACTTTGTACATCTTTGATCCTTTCTGGCGACTTCATGTCGATCAGGGCCTTTATCTTGTCGGGCTTGGCCTCGATTCCTCTTGAATTTACAATAAACCCCAAAAACTTCCCTGATCCGACTCCAAAGGAACACTTGAGGGGATTTAATTTCATTTTGTACTTGTTTAACAGATTAAAGCACTCTTGTAAATCCCTCACATGTCCTTCTGCCTTCTTATACTTTACCAGCATGTCATCCACGTATACCTCCATGTTTACATCGATTAGCTCCTTAAACATGTGGTTGACGAGCCGTTGGTAAGTCGCACCAGCGTTTTTCAGTCCGAAGGGCATTACTTTGTAACAGTACAAGCCCGTATCGGTCTGAAAGCTGGTGTGATCCTCATCAGGGGGATGCATGCTAATCTGGTTGTAGCCTGAGTATGCATCCATGAATGAGAGGATCTCATGCCCTGCAGTGGCATCGACCAGCTGGTCGATCCATGGGAGTGGGAAGCAGTCTTTTGGGCAGGCTTTATTGAGGTCTGTGAAATCCACACAGGCCCGCCACTTGCCGTTAGGCTTGGGGACCAGCACCGGATTGGAGACCCACGACGGATAAAAAGCCACCCTTATGAATCCATTCTCCTTTAACCTTTCGACTTCTTCTTTTAAGGCTCGTGATCTATCTTTATCGAGCTGCCTTCTCTTTTGTTACACGGGTGGAAAGGTCTTGTCTATATTCAGGACATGGCTGATTACTACAGGATCTATCCCAACCATGTCTTTATGCGACCAGGCGAAAACCTCCTGGTTCTCTCGCAAGAATTCCACCATTGCGTGCTTCGTGGCAGGCTCTAAGTTTTTCCCAACCTTTATGACTCTGGTTGGGTCTTCTTTGTCGAGTTGGACCTCCTCCAGGTCCTCGACGGGTCCAACATTTTCTTCAAAATCCCCAAAGCGAGGATCCAAATCTCCATCCTCACTTTGGGCAACACCCTATTTGGTGACTTCATCACCTGATTGGGCTTGCGTATCAACTGCCATCTGCAATCTATCTGGGGCAGTGCTCCTCGACGTTCCACTTTTCGCCTTTGTGATCGAGGCGTTGTAGCACTCCCTGGCTTCTGTAATGCCCCGAATTCTCTGATGTATTTAACGGCGTGAACAGTAGGCCGGGAGGGCCGTACTTGCTTAATTATGTTATTAATTGATAAAATGCACGTATATGTTGATTATATTATGATATGATGTGAAATGCATGCATGTGAGTCCATATTTGTTATTACAGGGGTGTGATGGTAATTTGGCCCGTTGAGGGTAAATTGATTATTTATTCGCATGTTGGTGATATAATTTGAGACCACATTATGATGTGGGTTTGTTCGAGCCATTTGACATGAGACGATCAAGGAATGTTTAATGTCGGTTTGGTCATAACGGGGTTAAGCTCGGGGCTCGGGGTGAGTCTCGGGGTGAGTCTCGGGGTGTTTTAATGATTAGAGTGTTACCGGGCATTAAAGGGTAACGGGAGGTGAAATATTGGTGTTTGAGGATATTGAGATTAGCAGGAAAAGGGAAGCGTTAACTATGATTAACGGGATTGGTGGAAAATACCAAAATTACCCTTGAGTTGATTTTAGAAGCTTTAAAGGACCTAGGGGTATAATGGTCTTTTGGCTTGGATATATATGAGCTTGGAAGGCTGTAGAGAAAACAGAACCAAAACAGAGTGTAAGCTTCTTCCTTCCCGTACCCTCACCTACCTTCATCTTCTTTGTGAGATTTGGTGATCTTGTTGAGGATTTGAGCTTAGGAGCTAAGCCTTGGTACTTTGGGAGAGTGTTCCACTGTGGAAGAGCACCATAACCTGAACTTGAGGTAAGTTTTTAGCCCTTAGTTTCCATGTTTGCTCTGTTTTCGTTTTAGGATTTCAGCTTTAGAATTTGATGTGGAAAGTGAGGATTAAAGGGAGTTTTCATGTTGTTTTTGATTGGGGTTTGATGAGGGTGAGCTATGGGTGTTATTTGGGGGTTTAATTGTGTGTTTGGAAGAAGTTTAGAGAGGGTTTGTAGGGCTAGTTTGAGAGGAAAGAGCTCAGGGAAGAAAACTGGTTCGTGTGGCCGACTTAGCCATTCTGGGCTGAGCGCTGCGGCGCAGCAGGGGAGCGCCGCGGCCCTTGGCGTCTGGCAGGGGAGGCCCCTTCTGTCTGAAGGGCGCGCCGCGGCGCAGCAGGGGAGGGCCGCGGCCCTTAAGGTCAATTTTTCCAAAAAAGGTGTTTTTAGCATGGGGATTCAAACCTAAGGCCTCGGGATTGAACCTACTACCCGGTTGAGTAGTGTTTGAGGTACCGAAGGTTAGGTTTTGGTTTGGGAACCTTTTATTATTCATTTTATTGATGGAATCCCATAATTTGGTTATGACCAGGTAACTGCTAAAGGACCAAAAGGTCGATCGTTCTCAGGGTCACTCTTTTGTTTGTTCTAGCTCGGACCAGAGGTAAGAAAACTGCACCCAAAGTGTGACATGCATGGATATTTGTAAAGCATGTTGATTGTATAAATATGGACATGGATTGAATACAGAATCGACAAAAGTGTTAGTATCAGCTGTGAGGCTGTGACTTATTTGTCAGGCTCGGCAGTGTTACTGGACACAGGCCAGGAAGCGCTGACTTACTTGTCAGAACGGCCTTAGCGTGAATCACGAAAGCCAACAGAGATTAGATCTAATCGATTACTAGCATTGAATGACTCAAGGAGCATTGATGCCTGACCGACCCTGAGGGTCGATGAACAAACAGAGCTTGGAGGCTAGTGGCTTACCTATCAGCCACTCTCCCGCTACAAAGCAGAGCTTGGAGGCTGGTGGCTTACCTAGCAGCCACTCTCCCGCTAGGAAAAGAGCCTGGAGGCTAATGGCTTACTTAACAGCCACTCTCTCCCGCTAAAATCATGTGTTATTCATTTGTTTGAAAGCTTTATGCTCAGTGTGATTATAATGATAATCATTTGATAATGTTTATGAAAAGTATTATGTTTTCTTGCTGGGCTTTGGCTCATGGGTGCTATGTGGTGTAGGTAAAGGGAAAGAAAAGCTCACCTAGCCTTGAGTGGGGAGCTGATGTGGTGGTGTGTACATATAAGGCCGCTTGACCACCATGGTCAAGGTGTTCTCAGAGGAACTAGGGGGTTTACCCTACTTTTGCCGCTTAGGTCGGCGGGATTGTAAATTTAAAACTGTAATGACCATTTTGTACTGAGAACCACTTGTAAATGTTTTGTTTAGCTCTGCAGAGCAGTTTGTAATAAAATCTCCATTTCCTTTTTATTGGTTTAATACCTTAACCTGTTAATCACACTTAGAGCACGTTTTTGACCAAAGGACTCAGGCAATGAGTCAAATTTCCGGTCCACCGTTCACCGTAACTGTTCTGGGGTAGCCAGGGCGGTACAACTTGGTATCAGAGCCATGCCAAGGTTAAGGTTCCTGTAGACTGGCTGGGCATGTACACACATCACTGAAGTCAAGCTCGACTCTTGGTTTGGTAACTCTTTATGTAGTTATTTGCATAACTGCCTAAATGTGGTGCAAATGCTTTACCTGTATGCATGTGATATTATAAACTGTTATGTGATACATGCTGAGTGCTGAGTGCCATAAACATGTATCTGCTTGTGCATATTGAATGACTGTGGAATATGATAATTGTCTGCTTGTTCTTGGACCGTGAGGCGGCAAGAGGTTTAGTTATTACTACCTGACTGGCCGTATTGGTTATTATTGTTTCAGTAAGGTATCAGTGATAGAATGAACCTAGAACAGACAGACACTACAGCTGGCCAGAGTGGTCAGGGTCAGAATAATGACAATAGTCAGGGTCAAGAGAATGACCAATCCCAGATTCCACAGCCAGCACCTGCAAACTGGCAGCAGTTGTTTAGTGATTTGCAGGCTATAGTGTTGAAACAGGGAGAGGAGCTTCGTCTCCTGAGGCAGCAACAAGTGCCTGCAGTGGTTAATTTACCAGAGGCACCTTCTGTGTCAGTGCCAGTTATTGGGCAGCAGCCTGGGGTTGAAAACAGATTGGAACCTCTTTATGAGCGGTTCAGGAAACAGCAACCTCCAGTTTTTGAAGGCAGCGCTGATCCTATTAAAGCTGAACAATGGATGAGCATGCTTAACACTATTCTTGACTTTATGAAGGTAGTGGGTAGTGAGAGGGTGGCCTGTGCTGCATATATGTTTCGGGAAGATGCCCGGATTTGGTGGGAAGTGGTTGGCCAGACCAAGGATGTTAATCTCCTGAGCTGGGAGGAATTTCAGACTTTGTTTAATGAGAAGTACTATAACGATGCTATAAGAGCGGCGAAGGCCGATGAGTTTATGAGGCTACTTCAGGGAAGCTTATCAGTTACTGAATATGCCTTAAGGTTTGACCGTTTGGCAAAGTTTGCCAAAGAGCTGGTGCCCACTGATGGGACCAGGAGAGAGAGATTCCTCCAGGGGCTACAGCCCAGGTTAGCCCGTGATGTTCGCATCACCACTGTGGCAGGAGTTACTACTTATGCACAGGTGGTGGAGAAGGCACTCACAGCTGAGAGTGCAGAGATTAAGATCTGGCGTGACAATGCAGCCAGAAGAGATTTCAGGAGGCCAGGTCCTCCATTTGTTGGTTCTGGTAGGGGTGTTGGCCCCAGTGACCAAAAGAGGAAGGTTCTTGATACCTTCCCAGTTCCAGGTTCTGACAGGAGACCTCGTGGTATTACAATAGGTCGTCCTGGGAGCAGTGAAGCCTGGAAGATTCGTCCTGAATGCCCTAAGTGCAAGAAGTGTCATTTGGGAGAGTGTAGGGCAAAGGCCTGCTATTTGTGTGGAGTAGTGGGACACCTTAGGAAAGATTGCCCTCAGATAGGGAAAGAAAAACCCAGAAAGGTGGACAGCTCGACCCCAGCTCGAGTGTTCACGTTGACTCAAGCAGAAGCTGAGGTTTCCCCCTCAGTGGTCGACCCCAACGCGTTCCTTGTGGTAGATACCATCGCCTCCAACATTATGAGCCAAGGAAGGGTCAATAAAATTATGCTAAGACATAATATAGAGGTCGGGTCTGGGGTCCTCATTGCCCGACCTCTGATTGAAGGGGAACGGAGCTGCGCGTCCCTCTAGGACGACTTCGTGGCCTGGAGTGATGAGCTCTTAAAAGCGGGGGCCTTCCTTCCCTTGGATCATTACTTCGTTGACTTACTTAACTACGTGAAGTTGGCACCTTTTTAGCTTCCCCAAATTCATACAGACTTTTGGCGGGGCTGAGGTATCTCTTTCTAAAGCACGAGCGGGAGGTCCCCACTCCGGCAGATATTCTATATAAGGCTAGCCCAGAGCGTAAAAGGCAAGGTGATGGATTCTACGACCTCACCATATTCCCGAACTCCGCTTCGGTCATTGAGCTCCCATGCCACCCCAACGTCTACAAGGACCAGTTCTTTATGTCGAATGGGTTCTGAAACTGTGAGCATCGATACTTCAACCATCCTCTTAAGTCTTCTTTCTTTTCTTAGCACGCAAAGTCATTCTTTTTTCTTTTTAAAGAATACTCTTGTACATATGTTAATTGAGTTTATTTTTCGTGCAGCCATATTCGCGAGGACGGAGAAGTCTGTGACCCTTGGGGGTCAGTATGACACATTATCTGGGCTCCCACCCTGCGAGAAGGATTATCGCAAGCTCGTGAATGACGTCACGATGCTGGCATGCAAATTGATTGGCAAGGGCTAGACTTTGGCCTTAAGAAGGACACGGGCTACCCTTCCGGTAGTCCACGAGCTCCCGCTTTCCCAAGAAGGAGACTTTGAGGCCACTGAAGGCGAGTAACAAAAAGAAGATGAAGTGCCTCTAGTGCGAAAGAGGCGGGCTCTCAAGGCTGCTTAGGGTCCCTCCGGCCAATTTAATCCATACCCTAATAGGGAATTAGATAGGGATGTTGCTGACTTTAGGCTAGTTAGATTTAACCTAAATCAGCTCGTCCACCGCCACCCTACCAATCCAGATCGTAACATAACCTTGCTCCAGTGCGTGGACCATTTAGTATTGCACCATGATATGAGTTACCCTAGTGGTACCATTGTTGTTGATAACACCTTAACCTTTAGGTCAGCCATTTTTGAGGAGTATGGGACCTATGGTAGGTCGTGGCCTCCTTTGCTCCATGGCGCTTTTGCCCCTAGATTCAGGCAATATGTAGAGGAGTCCAGCCCCAAAATAGAACCTGAGCCCGAACCTCCTATAATCCAAGAAATTGTGGACTTAGATTCCCCATCTTCTCCAGTAGTCCCAAGGCCGGAGGTCATGATAATAGACTCCTCCCCCAGCCCGGAGGGTAGGACTTTTATCTATTTCATTTATGTAAATTTCTGACTTTACTTGTGTATTAACTCCCTTCTTATTCTTTTCAGAAGAAGAAATGGAACAATCCAGAGCTCCTGACCTCTATACCGCTTAATAGGGCGGAAAGTCCTACTCGGGTCCTGTCGTAAAGAAGCCCCGTTTTACAAAGAAAACCCCCCTGCGGCAGGAAACACCTCCAAATCCCCTACTAAGGGGAAAGGTACGAGCTCAGCTGCTTCGACTTCCACCGTGATGGAGAAAAGGATTCCTCCTCCACCTCCTCCTCCTCGGTTTGCGCCTGCTCGGGATCAGGTAATACAAGTTGATCCCCCATCTCCTCTTGTCCCCACCGCTACTGTGTGTAACCCAGTCAATCCTCAGGATCTGGAGAAGATCCTCGATACCTTTCGGGGGTCCCTATACGAGACGAAAAACCATATGGTGTAGCACGTTTATAAATCCAACTCGAGGGATCTGAGGACGATAGAAGAACAGAGCCCAGAGAACATCCTGGAGTCAGCCTTGGGGATGACCCTCACAGTAAGATATCGTTCCTTAGTGAATTTATTCTTTTCATCCTGCATAAGTATGCGTCTAACTTGTCTTTTTATTTTGCAGTCGGCCCTGGCTCAACACCGCAGTATAGCTCGAGCTAGGGCTAGGAATGATGGATTCCAGGCTGAACTCCAAGCCGCCAAGACCGCCCTGACTACTGCTCAAGAAGGTGAGAAAACTGCCAAATATGCCTTTGTAGCTGCTCAAAAAGGCGAGCATGATGCCAAGGCTGCTCTTGCATCATCTCAAGAAATCGAGCAGGCCGCAAAGGTTTCCTTGGCTGCTCTTCAGGTTGAGGTTGCTGAGGCCAAAGCAAAGCAACTAGAGGCCTAGGCTGCGGTTAAGGAAGAGAAAGCGACCTCACTGTTTGCCATGGAAGACATGTTGTATCATTGCTGGGCTTTTAACCAGAATGGCAACTTTTCTTTCATGTTCCCCAAGCTGTGGGATGCATACCTTGAAAAATTCAAGGCCCGGATCTTGCAAGAGCCGTCAGAGACAGGGGACGCCTCTACAGTGGGCGAGCAGGAGATCGAGGAAGTCACGTCCTCAGAACGTCCTGGAGGGGCTTAATGAAGCCTTCGTTGTTTTACTCTTTCCTTTTTTTTTATGTTTGTAAACAATTGCCCTTGGGCTTAGTTCGAGGTTTTTTTTTCTCGGGACAACTTGAATTTCAATTCATATATCTAACTTTTAATCTATTTGTCATTTCCTTGATTATCTCTCATGTTTATGCTTTCTTAGACTTGCGCATTCGATATTTTAGGAATCGATTTTTAGATTGAGATAGATATTTTGAGTTTGGTTATATCCATATTTAATGTGTTGATTTATATTATACCTGTTAACTGTCAGGCCTTGGACCCGGTTGTATCTAGGATTTGAAATATTTTAAACTTAGTTCGTGTT
Source organism: Humulus lupulus (assembly GCF_963169125.1). Classification (NCBI taxonomy): domain Eukaryota; kingdom Viridiplantae; phylum Streptophyta; class Magnoliopsida; order Rosales; family Cannabaceae; genus Humulus; species Humulus lupulus. The sequence continues at coordinate 56,439,001 of NC_084799.1, forward strand.
AGGTTTATTGACATCTCGAGCTTCTAAAAATAAGCCATGGAATAGCCAATTTTGCTAACTTCTAAGTTTTATATCTGGTTGTATCCAGGATTTTATATGATTTGAACTTAGTTCGTGCTAGGTTTATTGACACCTCGATCTCTTAAAAAGGCGTCGGATAATAAATTTTCCAAGATTTTAAGTTTCTGACCTGGTTGTATCCAGGATTTCTAGTAGAATCACCTCGGGTTATATACCTGGTTGTATCCAGGATTTTATATGATTTGAAATTTGTTTGTGCTAGGTTTATTGACACCTCGAGCTCTTAAAAAGGCGTCGGATAATAAATTTTCCAAGATTCTAAGTTTCTGACTTGGTTGTATCCAGGATAGTTTTATACCTGGTTGTATCCAGGATTTCTAGTAGAATCACCTCGGGTTATATGCCCCCCAAGTAACTAGAATGTAGAGACTTTCTCGGTTGCTTTTATATACATCAATACACGAGCTAATTGATAAATAACCTTATAAATAAAAATGATTTAAAAACATGCTAAATGGAAAAAATTATATAATAATCCCCCGTTATTTAATTAAATGGCTTTTTTAAACTAAGCCTTACATAAGTGGTTGGTAATACTACTGGTAATACTTCTTTAAGTACATGGCATTCCAGGTCCATGGGGCTGCTTTTCCACTAAGTCCAGCTAATTTGAAAGTTCCCTCACGCAAAACTTCCACGATCTTATATGGTCCTTCCCAGTTCGGGCCTAAAGCGTCGTCCTTAGGATCCTTGTTTGCCAAAAAAACCCTTCGGAGAACTAGGTCGCCCAATCAAAAACTACGTCTTTTGACCTTAGAATTAAAATACGGAGTGATTTTCTGTTGATAGTGCGCAAGCTGTAACTGTGAATCCTCTCGCTTTTCATCGATCAGGTCGAGAGACGTATTAAGTAACTCATCATTCTGCTCCTGGCAAAATGTCCTTAGTCTGTGCGTGGCTACCTTTGCTTCGACGGGAAGGACGACCTCACTTTCGAAGGTCAAGGACAAATGAGTATGTCCCGTGGAAGTCCTGTGGGAAGTTCGGTATGCCCAAAGTACTTGCAGGATCTGCTCAGGCCATACTCCTTTGGCCTTATCTAACCTTTTCTTGAGGCTCGCCTTTAGGGTCTTATTCATAGCCTCGACCTGTCCATTGGCATGTGGATATGCAACCAAAGAAAAACTTTTAATAAATCCATATTTTTCACAGAAATCGGTGAAGAGATCACTGTTAAACTGGGTTCCATTATCTGACATGTTCTTTTTAGGAAACCCTAATTGACATACAGTGTTTTTCACCACAAAGTCTAGGACTCTCTTAGAAGTGACGGTTGTCAAAGGCTCGACCTCTGCCCTGCGTGATTCATCCCCAAGAAGTCTTTTGCTTATATAGTACACCAGTTTTTTAGTACGGTCTTTTTCCTGAACTAACACGGCGCTGGCTGCATTTTCTGTCATTGCCAAATATAGGAACAGGGGCTCTCCAGATATAGGCTTAGACAATATTGTGGGTTTGGCCAAATGCATCTTTAGGGTGAGGAATGCCTGCTCGCATTCTTCAGTCCATTCAAATTTCTTATTTCCTCTGAGCAAGTTGTAAAAGGGCAAACACTTGTCAATGAACTTTGAAATAAATCGGTTTAGCGCCGCCACTTTTCCAGTCAAGTTCTGAACTTATTTATGCGAGCTGGGTGAAGGCATCTCCAATTTTCTCTGGGTTCGCCTCTATCCCCCTTGTATTGACTATGAATCCCAGAAACTTTCCCGACGCTACTCCAAAAGTACATTTATGGGGATTTAGCCTCATATTGTATTACCTCAAGATTTCGAAACATTCCTTTAGATTGGAAACATGGTTATCGACAGTCTTGGATTTGACTAGCATATCGTCGACATACACTTCCATATTTTTCACGATCTGATCAACGAACATTCTGTTGACTAGCCGTTGGTAGGTAGTCCTGACGTTCTTCAGCCCGAAGGGCATAACTGTATAGCAGTATACATTCGTTGGAGTCTTAAAGATAGTATGCTCCTAATCCGTAGGATTCATCGCGATCTGGTCATATCTAGAGTACGCATCCATAAAGGACATGAACTTGTGTCTTGTGGTGGCATCTACCAATTGATCCATTCTCGGCAATGGGAAGAAATCCTTATGACAAGCTTTATCCTGGTCCGAGAAATCGATGCAGGTCCGCCACTTTCCATTCAGCTTCGGTACCAGAACAAGATTCGCGACCCAGATTGGGTATTTTGCTTCACGAATGAACCCACACTATAATAATCGAGCTATTTCTTCTACCAATGCCTCAGCTCGGACTGTTCCCAAACGTCTTTGTTTTTTGGATTTCGCAGGCATGCCTTTATCCAAGTTTAGGGTGTGCATGATCACACTCGGGCTTATTCCTACCAAGTCTTCATGAGACCAGGCGAAAACGTCTAGATTCTCTTCTAGAAATTTAACCAGCTCATTTTTCCTATCATCGACAAGAATTTTTCCTTAACTGCATGTTTTCTAGTTCTACTATAGTTAAGTAGTCTGGGTTTGGATTCAGCGGCAATGACGTCGAACTCCCAGTATCGTCGTGGCCCACTGGTTGCTTTCTCGGTCATTTCTGAACTTCAAGGCCGTGCTCATTTGAAATAGTGGTATGGTGGGGCCCATGCCCACCAGGCTGTTCCATCTCATTGTCGTGCATCGAGCGAGTGACCACCATGATGAGATTTGATTGGGATTTTGATGAAAGCACTGACTTTCCTCTCAATGAAAGCACCAAACTATTGACGCGGTTTTTCGCCAACAGTGAATTTAGAAAATAACAAGGATGAATTAGTGCTTGATGGTAAACCGAAGTAAGAAAATAACTCTCAACACTGGTCTTTTTACGTGGTTCAGTGGTTAAAATCCACCTTGTCCACGAGTCTATATTATTACTGCTTTTCTCTCTCTATTTTGACAGAGTTTCAGTATTATAGAATAATCGTCCCCTTTCCTGTCTAATATTCTCAATATTTATAGAGAAATTCCCTGCACAGGTTTGGGTAACCGCGTGAGTCAATCGCGGATTTGCGTATTTATTACATTTAATATGAAATATTCCCATTTATACTGGGATATGATCTGATCATGAAATAAATAGGCTCCTAATATCTAGGACATTAAATATCACAGGCTAGCCATAAGCGATTGTATAAAGTATCCAAGTCTTCAGGGATTCGCAGACACGCCATATTTTTAATTTACCACGAGCTGAATACACCGTCGAGCTCGTATCTTGGAGGTCGTGCCTTATAAATATTATAAGCTCGCGCTTATCAATTTATGCTTCCCTAACTCGCACAACCATCATGAGAACCATGCTGTCAATGTGGAGAATACCTGGACTCATAGGCTATTCCTTCCATGTAGTTATTTGCCAGCGGTACACGATCTGAGTAAAAGACCAGTGCTGAGATTAGGATACACAATTGTAATAATGTCTATATATTCTATATGATAGAAAATAGAAACAACTAGTGATAGCAAGCTTTTATAGAGAAGAAAAAACTGTCATCTTTTTCACAAAGCAAAACCTTTTCTCTCTAGCCTATAATCAAAAGTCTCATGAGTTGAGAATACTTTTGATTCACAAAATTGATCCTTGTTCACTATGTGCCCACCCACGTCTTGAGGTGCAGAGAACATCTTGGAAGATCTAGGTGTGAGTACTCCAACAAGGATAGGAAGATCGAAACATATACTAAAAGATTAAAGGATTATTGATAGGATACAAGAGGTAAATCGTTTCGTATTATTTTTTATATAAATTTGTATTGATTAACATATTGCATATTAAAAGATCCTCATATAAAGTTTTTTATATGAATTTTTTTGTTTTATACCATTACCACAACTTCTGTTGCACACTAGGAACCGTTCCTAACAATAATTAGTCAGGGTATATCAAAGAAAAAAATTGAGCAAGAACCCCACCCTCCGAGCTAGAGGAGGAAACTACTATGATCGGCTATGGGTTACAAACCAGACTTAGTAAAACCTCTAACTCTTGGACTATCAGAGGAAGGGGGACTTAAATATTATTACATTTTGGGTCCGACAGGGTTCAGGCTCTTCAACTAAACTAGACTCATACATGGTCTGCCTAATACCCAGGGAAAACACACCTTGATGAGGGAAGGCAACGATAAAAGATTTGTACCTCAAAGATGGTGGACCTAAAGCGAAGGGTGTTATCTACCACTATAGTACACCGGGGGTAGCTATATTCGTAGCGTACAATCAAGTGATCCTCACATTGGAGGAGGGTCACGTTCAAGTCCGGATCAATCGAATGATGACTCATGAGCTGTCGTGGGTTGAATCGAACTAGCCTAAAACTGGCAGAAGCTTGGTTTAATTCTCTATATGGGTTACCTTGGCCGGAAGTGTTGGCTGCTGCCCCTGATTTAGCTCAGTCTGACTCAGGATGTTGTCCATCTTCCGGGAACTTTTTTTTGCATACCAGCTGCTCGACCTCTGCCTCCTCTTTTGTATCATCAATGGTAGGGATGACTTCTTGAGGAGGAGGCTCGGGATGAGGACCTTGAGCTCTAATGGTTAGTGTCTGATCTTTCCGGATCAGTTTGCAGGCCACCATGGTAGCGTCATTAACTACCATTTGGAACTCCTTCTCCTTGGCAAGAATATGAGACAACGTCTCATATTGACCTTAAAGGGTCTCTGATTTTCCTGTTTCTTGTATATAGTTGCACAAAGTAACAACTCAATTAGAATATATTTAAACTTGGTCAAAAAAGAATTCAAGTACAAAACTCGAAGAGGTGAGAAACTTATGAGGACGGTTGAAATGCCGATGGGTGCAATTCTTGAACCCGTTTGACATGAAGAATTGATCTTTGTAGTCATTCGGGTGGCTGGGAAGGTCAATAACGGAGGCCGTGTTGGGGAATTTGGTGAGGTAGTAGAAACCATCACCTCGCCCCTTCTGTTCGGGGTTGGCTTTGAGGCTGTACATGATGTCGGCAGGGGTGGGGACCTCCCACTCGTGTTTCAAAAATAAATATTTTAGCCTCGCCAAATGCCAATATGAATTGGGGGAAGCTGGAATGGTGCTAGTTCAACGTAGTTAAAAAAAATCCACAAAATACTGGTCCAAAGGGTGAAAGGCACCTGCCTCTAGGTGCTCGTCACTTTAGGCCCCAAAGTTATCCTAAAGTTGAGTGTAGCTCTGCTCTCCTTCAAACGAGGCTCGAGAGACAAGGCCCTCAGACCCTAATTCGATCCCATGGCTCAGCAAAATTTTATTCACCTTCCTCTGAGTCTTTATTTGGGATTCGATGCACCCAACCTCAAAAAAGGCATCAGGGTCAACCACGATCTCCTTATCCACTATCAAGCCGAAGTGGGGAATAGGGGTCTCAAATGAAATCTTCTTGCCCTCGCTTTGGGAAGAAGAACTCACGACTGACTTCTTTTGATGGGCCATGATCTAGCTCGCCTGACAATAGAGCAGCCTGTTTGAGGCGACCTAAGATGAAACCTTGCTATGACGATAACGGTACAGTGGCCCGAGGATTTGAATTTGATACACAAGCTAAGTTATCTCCTAGTTGCATCACGTGTGTCCATGCAGATTCAGTAACCACATGCTGTAAACTTGGGAAATCCCTTGATACTTTGGGATTCATGTGTCAAACCCAATTCCTTTTTGAAGGCAGTTTATTGGAAAACTGCTCAGGGAATCGTAACCCTTAAGCTACCCAGGACTGAACCTAAATACCCTCAAATTTCTATGTATACAAAGGCGATCATCTTTCAAAACCCAGAAAATTACCCAATTTTTACGCACATTATTTCTAATTAAACCTAGTATTGTTGTTTTCGCCTATCAAAAACCCCTATTAAACTTGAACTTGGCCGATGTAAGACTCTATACTGGAAAATTTCGTAAAACTTATTGAAAAATAAGAGGGCAAAATTTAAACTGGGCATAGAAATACTTACAAATTAGACGTTTGATTGAGGGAAGTAATGATAGCTCCAAAGAGAGTAGCCTGAGAGCTTCTGAAGAATGGGAGTATGCAGAAGGTTTCTGAAAGTGCTCCGAGAAGAAAAGGAAAATGTTTTGAATGTAAAGGTCGTGAGGTTCACTTCTGTTTCTCCTATTTATATCTAAACTTCAAGAACCAATTTGGGTCACTCGATTAGGTTAGTTCGGGATCCAAAGGCCAAGAATAAATAACCCCTGCAGCGGCAAAAATTTGACAGGACAATTGTCACAGTACTCAAAATTTGTACAAGTACCTATTACAGACGATCACGTGTTTAACACGTGTAATGTCCCAAAAATGCAAATAAGGTTTACTACCTTGGTTATCGTGTCAGGAGGGCATAATTGGATATATGTGTGTGTGATTAATTGATTAGAAGCGTGATTACGTGGCATGCATGATTTATATGATAATATGAATGTATATGCTTGTTTATGAGTATTAAATGTGCATGTGGGCCCGTTCTTGTTTAAAGGGCATATTTGTAATTTTGGCCTGTTGAGAGCATAAATATGATTATATGTGTTAAATGATTGAGACCGCAGTATTATGAGGATATAATTGTAGTATTCGACTCGAGGCGATCCTAGTGAATGGATTAGCGAAATATTCACAACGGGGTCTAATACCCGACTTGGGGTGGGCCTAGGGGTATTTTGGGAAATTTAACGTATATTTGGGATTTGTTGAGTAACGGGTAAGTGTTTAGTAATTAGTTGGGCATGTCAGGATTAATTGGGAATTTGTAGGACGACTTGAGGAATTAGTGGGAAACGGAGCAAATGACCTTTTTTCCCTTAAGGGAAATAAAGGGCTGAGTTATCATTAGGGGAATTTTGGTCTTCATGATTAAGGGATATAGTAGAATAGGCTTCAGGAATAAGCCAGAACGTATTAGCACTCATTCAACAATTCGCTCTCTCTCACTTTCACGCTCTCTCTCTCTCTCTTGTGCCATAAGGACTTTGGAGTTTTGAAAAGAAGGCTTAGGAATTGAAGCTTGGGGACTGGAGAATTAAAGCTAGACTAGTTGAGGTGTAGCTTAGGGGTAGAATCATCATCAAGGTAAGGTTTAAGCTGTGAATACATGGTGGAATTTTGCTGTTAGTATAGGTGTTCTTAAGCTTTTATGTTTCAAAGGGGGGTTTTTGTTGAATTCTGAGTTCCTAGGAGGATTTTGGTTAGAGTTTTAGGTGGTTGTTTTGCTCTGAGTAGACTACTGAGGTATAGAGGCTCAATTTATTGTTTTGATGCATGTTATGTTGGATTTTGATGAGTTAGGCTAAGGAAAAATGTATAGAAAATATGCAGGTTTCTGGGTTTTTGGGCTTGAAGTGCGGCCATGTTCTTCAGGTGCCGTGGCCTGTGAGTGCGAAAAGGCTCGGAGCCTGTGAAATTTTGGCCAGGCATCATGGCGCATGTAGAGACGTGCTGCTGCTCGTGTCCCCAAGAAGAAAGCTTCGAGTCTCTCTGACTTGTAGCGCACCATGGCCCTAGGGGGAAGGCCGCGACACTAATTAAGAGAAATGGCCAAGTTAGATTTTTAGGCCCGGGAACTCAAACCTAAGTGCTCAGAAAGGATCCTACTACCCGATTTAGTAGAATTCAAGGTCTCAGAGGCTAGTATATTATTCTAAGGCTATTAATTGCTTTAGATTTCGATGGTTATCCATTATTGCGCTGTGACTAGGTTATACCACTATGGCTTGGGATTGAGGATCGTGCTCAAAATCGCTCTATGCCTTTCATTCGGGACTCGAGGTAAGAAAATTGCACCCGAGTTGTGTACGACTAAGATTCCCTGTAAATGAATATGTGTGAGATCATAAATGTATTTTTGAATGGAGATATCTGGATAGGCATGCTTGTTGGTGTAACTTTCGATTGCGTATTTCGCAATCTGTTTTTCTGTTATATTTGATGTGAAAGTCTGACCTAAGGAGATGGGGCTGATGTTAAGCGTGCGGAACGTACCTCGTCCTAAGCTTGCCGGGATCAGATAAATAACTAGAGGCTCAGCCTAAGGGAACAGACACCTAACTATTTGTATTGAGATTAAGTTATATGTTTGGATTAAACTATTTATTGTTGCCTAGTTTATTGCTTGTATTCTACGGTTGATTGAACTGGTTGATCTAAGTTTGCTATGCATATACTGTTGTTATCTATGCTTGTTGAGTTTAGTTTTCTTGTAGATCCTTGGCTTGTGGGTGCTACGTGGTCCAGGTAAATGCAAGGGAAAGTTGGACCAGCCTTGAGTTGGAGAGCTTTGGTGGCAGTGTGTGCATTGGAAAATGCTCGATCACCATAGCCAAGGGATGGACTGGGACTAGAGCCAAAATTTTATTTTGCCATTTAGGTTGGCTTCGGTTGTAATTTACTTTTGAGGGTTGTAACCGCCTTGTAAACATTACTTTTGGGATCCTGGGTACCAAACTCTTATTTTAATGAAAGTCAGTTGACTTTAGACACACATTTAACCCTAACCAGTCAGTTGACTTTAGACACACGTTAATGTCCAAATGACTTGATTAGCAACTCTTGCACTATTTAAAATACATAGTGTAATGGTCTTGTTTACCAAGGGCGTTACAACTTGGTATTAGAGCGGTCTAGGTTTAAGGGTTCTTGAAGGCTGGATGGGCATGTACACTCGCCGCTAAAGACAAGCTCAACTCAGGGTTTAAGTGATTAAATGAAATATAAATATCTTATCTGCATGTCTATTAGGAAGCATGAGATATGCTGATAGGGCCTGGCCCTTTTTTGCTATGTGCATATGATAAGGCATGCTTATTAGCATTGCCACTGTATGTGAATGACTGTTAAAATGCATGTTTGCATTATAATTGTGTACTATTGCTTAAGTGTTGGCATTAGACTGGTCGTTGATTGCAGATAAACTTGGAGAGTTATTCCTCCAAGGCGATCGATTCGACTAGCTAGCATCGGGGTCGGGGCTAGGGATGATGATCAGGTCCAGAACCCTTTGCCAGTCCCTAAGAACTGGCAGTAGTTTCTTTGCCAGCACCTGACTTGCCACCTGTTGTTGCACCAGTAGTACAACCACCTGAGATTGGTAATAGGTGGGAACCGCTGCATGAAAGATTTAGGAAGAATCATCCTCCAGTCCTTGAGGGAGGACCATATCCACTTAAGGCTGAACAATGGATGAGTTTAATCGCCTCCATCCTAGACTTCATAAAGGTGGAAGGTAATGATAGGGTGACCTGTGCCACCTATATGCTTCGAGATGATGCACGCATTTGGTGGGATGGGCATCCAAGACTCGAGATGTTTCTACCATGAGTTGGGATGAGTTCAGGGATCTGTTTAACCAGAAATACTACAATATTGCCATTAGGGCGGCAAAGATGAATGAGTTCATTGGGATGGTACAGGGTAGCAAGAAAGTTACTGAGTATGCTTTGAAGTTTATCAAACTAGCAAGATTTGCACTAGACCTAGTGCCTACAGATGCAACCAGGCAGGACAGGTTTGTTCGAGGGCTTAATGCTATGATAGCCCAAGATGTGCGAATCACATCAGTACCTGGGGTGACAACTTATGCCCAGGTGGTTGAGAAGGCCCTCACTACTGAGGAGGCAAAGAACAAGATATGGAGGGAGAGCGCTGCGAGACGGGATGTTCACAGGGCAGTGCCTACACTTACAGGGTATGGTAGGAGTGGAGGCCCCAATGATCAGAAGAGGAAGACCCCTAACATCTCGACCACTTCTGGTCCTGATAGGCGGGGTAGGGGTGTCCAGGTTGGCCGCCAGGGTGGTGGTGAGAAATGGAGAAGTTACCCAGAGTGTGCTAGATGCAGAAAGTGCCATCTGGGTGAATGCCGGGTGAAAGCCTGTTACCTGTGTAGGGTGGCTGGACACCTCAAGAAAGATTGCCCAACTTTGAAGAAAGAGGAACCAGGGAAGGCAGATAGCTTGACTCCAACTCGAGTGTTCGCCTTGGCACAGCAGAGGCTGTGGCTAGTCCCTCGGTAGTGACAGTTCAGCTTTCTAATGCTGGTTCTTTATATACTATATTGATTGACTCTAGTGCTACACATTCATTTGTTTCTAGCAAAGTGATTGATAGATTGTGTAGGCCTAGTAAGTTTTATACTGCGGGGTTTAGGACTATACTGCCTACATGGGAACTGGAAGTTTATAGGAGATGGATTATAACATTGCCACTGATTATGGATAGGAGGGAACTATCAGTAGACTTGATTGAGTTGGGTATGGATGATTTCGATGTGATCTTTGGAATGGATTGGTTAGTCATATATGGGGCAACTATAGAATGTATGAAAAAGATGGTGACTTTTGAGCCTGAGGGTGAGGACCCCTTCGTTTTTGTGGGTACTGCGCATGGACCTTGCATTTCCATGATATCAGCGTTGAGGGCTAGAGACCTATTACAAGGAGGTTGTATAGGTTTTCTAGCCAGTGTGGTTGATACCACTAGGGTCATGCTGGTGGGGCCAGGAAAGACTAGTTAGTGTGTGAATTCTCGGATGTGTTCCCTAAGGACTTACCGGGACTACCGCCGCATAGGGAGATCCAGTTCGTCATTGAGTTTATGCCGGGTACAGAACCAGTGTCGAAGGCACCATACATGATGGCTCTAGCAGAGCTGAAAGAGTTGAAGATACAATTACCGGAGTCATTGGATTTTGGATTTATCAAACCTAGCTTTTGCCATGGGGTGCTCCGATTTTGTTTGTGAAGAAGAAGGATGGGACCTTGAGGATGTGTATAGACTATAGGGAGTTGACTATCAAGAACAAGTACCCACTACCGAGGATAGATGATCTATTCGATTAGTTGCAGGGTAAGACAGTATTCTCAAAGATTGATCTTCAATCTGGTTATCACCAGTTGAGGATAGAGAACGAGGATATTCCAAAGATGTCCTTCTGCACAAGGTATGGGTATTATGAGTTCTTGGTCATGTCTTTTGGGTTCACCAATGCCCCAACAACATTTATGGATCTGATGAACAAGGTGTTCAAGGATTTCTTAGATCAGTTTATGATTGTCTTCATCGACGGCATCCTGGTTTACTCTCGTTCAGAGGCAGAGCATGAGCAGCATCGCTGACTGGTATTACAAAGGTTGAGGTAGCATCGATTGTATGCTAAATTTAAGAATTGTGAGTTTTGGCTGCTAGAGGTGACATTTCTTGGACATATTGTAAGTGGAGATGGGATTAAGGTAGATCTGTCCAAGGTAGAAGCAGTCAGGGATTGGCTGAGGCCAAGGACGCCTCGGAGGTTAAGAGTTTCCTTGCATTAGCAGGATATTACAGACGGTTCGTGGAAGGGTTTTCAAAGATCGCCACAATTGACTGAGTTGACGGGAAAGAATCTAAAGTTCACATGGTCAGAGAGATGTGAGGATAGTTCCCAAGAGCTGAAGCGACGATTGGTTACTGCTCTGGTGTTAAGTCTTCCTCCAGATGAGGACAAATTTATAATGTACTATGATGCGTCGAGACTGGGGTTAGGATGTTTGTTGATGGAAAGTGAGAAGGTTATTGCCTACGCATTGCGACAGCTGAAGCAATATGAGCAACGATACCCTACCTATGATTTGACTAGCAGCGGTGGTATTTTCGTTGAAGGTATGGCGACATTATTTGTATGGAGAGATGTGCAAGATATACACCGATCATAAGAGTTTGAAGTATTTCTTTACCAAGAATGACCTAAATATGAGACAGAGGCGTTGGCTAGAGTTGGTGAAGGACTATGACTATGACATCCTTTATCACCTAGGAAATGCCAAAGTAGTGGCAGATGCATTAAGCCGGAGGGGCCTAGGACAATTGTTTAGATAGAAGTAGATATCGAAGGAATTAGCATAGGAAATGACTAGAGCAAAGATAGAATTGGTAGTTGGCCAATTGGCCATTATTACTTTACAATCTACCCTCTTTGAGAGGATAAGAGAGGGCCAGATGGGTGATACGCAGTTGCAAGAGATTTGAGGGGATGTCCTAGCTGGGGTGGCTAAGGATTATTCCATTTTAGAGATGGGTTTACTGAGGTTTAAGGATCAGTTATGTGTTCTGATGGATATGGGTATTAGACGAGAGATTCTCAATGAATCTCATACTACACCATACTCACTCCTTCCAAGAAGCACGAAGATGTATCAGGATCTACAGACTTTGTATTGGTGGCCTGGGATGAAGAAGGACGGGGTTAAGTACGTAGCAAAGTGTTTAAACTGTCAGCAGGTAAAGGTTAAACACTAGCGGCCAGTGGGGTTGTTACAACCTTTAGGTATTCTCGAGTGGAAGTGGGAAGATATTACCATGGAATTTGTAGAGGGTTTTCCCAGGACGGTGGGGCAACATGACTCGGTGTGGGTGATAGAAGACATGTACACCAAGTTAGCTCACTTTCTTTCAGTGTGGACAACCTATACTGTGGATCAGTATGCAAAGCTGTATGTGAGGGTGATTGTATGTCTCCATGGGGTTCCAAAGTCTGTAGTATCGTATCGGGATCCCATATTTACCTCCAAGTTTTGGGGTTGTTTGCATAAGGCTATGGGGGCTCAGTTAAAGTTCAGTACAACTTTTCATCCTCAGACAGATGGACAGTTTGAGAGGACAATTTAGATATTGGAGGAAATGCTTAGAGCATGCGTGCTACACTTTGAGGGGTCTTGGAGTATGTACCTTTCGTTGATTGAGTTCTCGTACAACAATAGTTACCAGTCAACGATTGGACTTGCTCTATACGATATGATATGGAAGAAAGCGTAGATCACCCATTCATTGGGATGAGATGGGGGAAATGAAGTATTTGGAACCAGAGGTGGTTTAGAAGACTAATGAAGCTATTAAGAAGATTCGAGCTCGAATGCTCGCTTCGCAGAGTAGACAAAAAAACTACCCTGGCCCTAAGCGTAGGAATGTGGAGTTCCAGGTAGGGGACCACATATTTCTGCGAGTTTTTCCGTTACGAGGGGTAATAAGATTTAAGAAAAAGGGCAAGTTGAGCCCTAGATCAGTAGGACCTTTTGAGATCCTGGAGAGGATCGGGCAGATAGCCTACAGATTGGCTGTGCCCCCATCATTATCAGGAGCTCATGATGTGTTCCACATCTGAATGCTCTGGAAGTATGTGTCAAATATGACCCATGTATTAGAATATTAGGATATGAGACTACAAATGAGGACTTGTTGTATGAGGAGTGACCAGTTCAGATTCTAGACAAAAAAGACAATGTTCTAAGGAACAAGACGATCCCTCTAGTCAAAGTCCTATGGAGGAAAAGCAAGGTTGAGGAGGCAACCTGGAAGCTAGAGTCGGTTATGTGGGATCAATATCCCGAGCTATTCAGGTAAATTTCGAGGATGAAATTTTCAGTAGGAAGGGATAGTTGTAACGTCCCAAAAATGCAAATAAGGTTTAGTGCCTTGGTTAGTGTCCTGGGAGGGCATAATTGGATATATGTGTGTGTGATTAATTGATTAGATGCGTAACTACGTGGCGTGCATGATATATATGATAATATTAATGTATATCCATGTTTATGAGTATTAAATGTGTATGTGGGCTCGTTCTTGTTTTAAGGGTATATTTGTAATTTTGGCCCATTAAGGGCATAAATGTGATTATATGCGTTAAATGATTGAGACCACATTATTATGTGGATATATTTGCAGTATTCGGCTCGAGGCAATCCTAGTGAGCGGTTGAGCGAAATACTCACAACGGGGTCTGAAACCCAACTTGGGGTGAGCCTATGGATATTTTGGGAAACTTAACATATATTTGGGATTTGTTGAGTAACAGGTAAGTGTTTGGTAATCAGTTGGGCATGTTGGGATTAATTGGGAATTCGTAGGACGACTCGAGGAATTCGCGGGAAAAGGGGAAAATGCCCATTTTGCCCTTAAGGGCAAACAAGGGATGAGTTATCATTAGGGGGATTTTGGTCTTCATGATTAAGGGATATAGTAGAATAAGCTTCAGGAATAAGCCAGAACATACTAGCACTCATTCAACAGTTCTCTCTCTCACTTTCACGTTCTCTGTCCCTCTTTCTCTCTCTCTTGTGCCTTAAGGACTTTGGAGTTTTGAAGAGAAGGCTTAGGAATTGAAGCTTGGGGACTGGAGAATTAAAGCTAGGACTGGTTGAGGTGCAGCTTAGGGGCAGAGTCATCATCAAGGTAAGATTTGAGCTGTGAATACATGGTAGAATTCTGCTGTTAGTATAGGTGTTCTTAAGCTTTTAAGTTTCAATGGGGGGTTTTGCTGAATTCTTAGTTCCTAGGAGGATTTTGGTTAGAATTTTAGGTGGTTGTGTTGCTCTGAGTAGACTACTGAGGTATAAAGGCTCAATTTGTGGTTTTGATGCATGTTATGTAGGATTTTGATGTGTTAGGCTGAGGAAAGACGTATAGAAAATATGCAAGTTTCTCGGTTTTTGGGCTTGAGGCGCGACCCTGTTCTTCAGGTGCCGCGGCCCGTGAGTGCGAAGAGGCTGGGAGCCTCTAAATTTTGGCCAGTCCCCGCAGTGCAAGTAGAGGTGTGCTGCGGCCTGCGTCCCCAAGAAGAGGGCCTTGGGGTTCTCTAACTTGTAGCGTTCCATGGCCGTAGGAGGCACGCCGTGGCACTAATTGAGAGAAATAGCCAAGTTAGGTTTTTAGTTTCGGGAACTTATACCTAAGTGCCCGGGAAGGATCCTACTACTCGATTTAATAGAATTCGAGGTTCTGGAGGCTAGTATATTTTTCTAAGCCTATTAATTGGTTTATATTTTGATGGTTATCAATTATTGCGGTTTGACTAGGTTATATTGCTAAGGCTTGAGATTGAGGATCATGCTCGGGACTGCTCTACGTTCTTTGCTCGGGACTCGAGGTAAGAAAAATGCACCCGAGTTATGAATGGGGTTGAGATTCCTTGTAAATGAATACGTGTGAGATCATAAATGTATTTGTGATTCGAGATATCTGGATATGCATGTTTGTTCATGCTGCTTTCGATTGCGTGTTTCACAATCTGTATTTTTGATATATTTGATGTGAATGTCCAGCCTAAGGGAGCTTGGGCTGATGTTAAGCTTGTAGAACGTACTGGGCCTAAGCGATCCAGGATCATCTAAATAACTAGAGGGCTCGGCCTAAGGACGCTGACACCGAACTAATTGTATTGAGATTGAGTTATATGTTTGGATTAAACTGTTTATTGTTGCCTAGCATATTGCTTGTATTCTTCTGTTGATTGAACTGGCTGACCTAAGTTTGCTATGAATATACTGTTGTTATCTATGCTTGTTGAGTTTAGTTTTCTTGCTGAGCCTTGGCTCATAGTTGCTATGTTGTGCTGGTAAAGGCAAGGGAAAACTGGATCATCCATGAGTTGGAGAGTTTTGGGGGCGGTGTGTATATCGGCAGTTGCTCGACCGCCACGACAGAGGGATTGACAGGGACTTGAGCCAAAATTGTATTTTTCCATTTAGGCTGGCTTCGGTTGTAATATACTTTTGAGGGATGTGACCGCCTTGTAAACATTACTTCTGGGATCCCGTGCTTAAAACTCTTATTTTAATGAAAGTCAACTATTTTACGTTCAAACTCTTTTAACCCTAACCCGTCAGTTGACTTTAGAAACACGTTTTTGTCCAAATGAATTTTTTAGCAAGTCTTGCACTATTTAAAATACATAGTGTAACGGTCTTGGTTACCCAGGGTGTGCCGATTTCTACTTCTAAGATGAGTAGGAGTAGGAGTGAAGCCACTCGAATGAATGTGAGAGGAGCGAAAGTCGGAGAAGTCATTAGTCGTCTAAGTCGGGCTGGCATGTCTCTCTTTCCTCACTTTTGAACTAAAGATAGTTCGTACAAAGGTCCATGATCCATGATCTTTCGTCCCCTCAACTTTGGTCTACTAAGCTTACTAAAAGGCCCGCTTTCCTCGCTCCATGAATGAGAGAGAAACTCAGAGGAAAAAACACGTTCTCTCTTTGCGAGGCCCGAAAGTGGAGAACGTTTAGCCTTATCTAGTCTTGGGAAATTGAAGTGACCCATCCACATAAGCACAATATTTTTTCCCGAGCAAGTCATTCTTCATCGCATAAGCCCATGACAAGTCATTTCCAGATGCTTCTTTCGGAAGAGCACGGGAAAAGCCTATGGAATCCATTGTAACTTTTCTTTCTTTTTAGTCACGATAAGAAGATAGTAGAGCTGGAGTAGTGGGTGGGCACAATTTCACATAACAGATGCCTAAAGGCCCCTTCTGTGTGTGTTAGAGGTGACATCATGCACGAGCAGGAGCTTGGGGGGAAAAGTATGTACCCCAAAATAAACACAAACTAAATCACTTAGCACGCGGCACAACTTGCAGATAAGTGCATGGAGAAAGAAAATAGGTAAAACATCTAGTTAACTCTTGTGTGAGTAGTTCGAGTTAGACTTGGAAGTATGACAACCAAATAATCTCCAGATCACCTCTTGAGCCAATAACCTAGTTCGCGATGCATGATGGCTATGTCACATTCTAGATACTTTGAACTTAGCCCGTGTCCAGTTCCGTTCATTCTTTGACATCCTGCTCGAGGGAAGTGTTCAGCTAGTGAAAGCCTGATCATAGGGCACAATGAAGGATGCTAAAAGACTCGGAGATCCCTTATGCACTCATTAATGCCCATATTTAATTACACATTTATTACCCGAGATAATGGAAGTAAATTCCATAGGCAATCATATCCTTAACTAAATGAGAGATTATTCTGATTTATTATTTACCATTTGTATAAATATTAGATGAATGGATTGAAAAACGGGCAGCTTCTTGATATATAGAAACTCTGCTGAAACTGTAAGAAATAATTTCATCCAGAGCCTTAAAGAGATGATTAAGATTGTCTTGTGGACTAGGTGGATTTTAACAACTGAACCACATTAAAGTGTGAGTATTTGAGACATTGTTCATTTGACTAATTACGGTTTAGAGAGAAAGCACTAATATCTCTGTTGTTGGATTTCTTAATCCATTGTTGGCGAAAAACTGCCTCAACATAGTCAAATTATAAAGCCCAATCGTTGAGTACATATTTTGATATTGTTTGGGCCAAGTGTAGGTGAACCCAGGTAAGGTCTACCAAATTGACTGATGGGTGAAAATTTTGAGTTGATCAATTAATGTCGAGTGAGTAAAGAACATTAAAAAAATTATGTGTACTGAAGAGTAATTTTCCCAGGGAAAAAATATGTAGCTAAATTTATGTTCCATGTATGATTTGTATGTACATTACGTAGATGTAGAAAATTTCGCTAATCATGTTACCAAATTGAACACAATAGTTTTCAAAACATATTATAGCTAACTAAATAAAAAGTTTTGTTGTACAAAATTACGTGTTCTTTGAGGATTGGGTTTCATTAAAAAACATCAGTGATTTTAATGAAAATACACAATAGTATAGAAGATTAGTTCATTAAAGTTTAAAGTTCATGCATGGAAATTTCAAAACTAAGAAAGCCAGTGTTCATTAAAGTTACTAAACATTGAAGCTTCAAAAGGGGTACATTAAAATAAAACACGAGATTGGTTCCATATTAGTAACAGTACCATTTTCCACCATGCATGGCACAATGAGAGCAATACAAAGGAATAAAACATAGAACTACAAAAGAAAAACAACTAAAACAACAAAGTTAAACCATACATTTAAAAACATATTAAAAATAAAATAAGAAGAAGTTGGTTGTGCAGTTAAGTGCATGATGTAGATGGTGCCAATATGTTCATTCTCCACTGGGTGAACCTTAGTCAAGATCGATGATCTCGCTGGGCATAGCCTCACTACAGAGGTAGTCTGTCGCCGCCTCCACAAAGGCTTCAATGGTTTTCACCTGGTCATTTCCTTGTGTTTGGAGTTTATTCTGTTGGCACTGAGTCGATACCAAGTCTATGCACCGCTTATGAGCCTCGACCAACAATTCAATGCATATTCTCTTCGAATTGTTACCATCCATCAACGTTCTTTCCACAACAACACAATTTGGGCATGTGTGAGCCACACCAATGTCCCCTGGAACAGGTTGTCTGATTAGGGCTATTTTTGCAAGACGAACCTGGGGTGCTGAAGGTCATTGGGGTTACATGGTCTGGGCTACGACCATCAATTACAGTAGGTGATTTTTTGGAAGAAGAGAATAAGTTTTTAGTAATTAATTTCTTTGTCATTTTTCAGAAACCTATTGTTTTGCATTAGAGAAGTTAATATTTATATTGCTACAAGTAATGTGTACTATAAGGTGAAATAAATAATATATTATTGCCATCTAATGGTCAAATTGGAGCTAAACCATTATATGAATTTAGTTTTTTTTTCCACGAGGATTTCTCATGTTTTAAGTGAATCAATAGAGACCTTACATGGATAATGATTATTAATGATTGTCCTTGTTGGAGACATAGAAATCTTCTCCATTTTCTTTTCCAATATAGTATTGCGTTGTCACATCAACGTTTACCATATCACTTTTATAAAATAACATAAAAATGGCTTCTTTTACTTCATCTGTCCTTTTAGGGTATTAACTAAAGAGATGAACTTAAAAATGACAGAGTACTATAACACGTGTGCCTTTCATTTTTATAGGAAATATTAAAAATGTTAGAAATAACCTCTACTACTAAATATTATGAAAGATTATTAAGGTTAGAGACAAACTCTACTACTAAATATTTAGTTTGTTTTCAAATGGATGACAACAAAAGAAGAATTTTTAATAATGAACTCTAATGGCAGATCAGATATTTTATTTCGCTGGAGGTATGTTTTTTTTTCTTGAAACACGATTATGGTTTGCACATACACTATAATGGGAAAAATGACAATTGATTTTAATGGATATATTTATTTAAAGATTACATTTTCTCATAATAGGCCATGTTGATAGTACAAATTTAAAAGCTCCAAGTACTATGACAATGAAAAGTTAGACTCTTTGCGAAGACTTTCTTATTAATATAGGGACTGGTTGACCGGTTGGATTGATCGGACCAACGATCATGTCTTGTTTAATCACCGAAGCTTGTCCTAAAATGAAATATGGTGGGATCCACCCTGGTTGGAAAAGATCACATGATTCAGGTAATCGATTGCCCAACAGAGACCCTTTGCGAAGACTTCCCTATTTAAATAGGAACCAGATGACAAGTTTGATTGATCGGACCAACGATAACGTCATGTTTGAGAAATTTGGCCTGACCTATAATGAAATATTATGGGATCCACTCCTTTATAAATATCACATGGCTCAGCTACCCGATCGCCTCATGGAGACCCTTTTCAAAGGCTTCCCTATTTAAACTGGGGCCAGATGACCGGTTGGATTGATTGGTCCAACCATTATGTCTTGTTTGAGAACCAGGGCCTGTCTTAAGACGACATATGGTGGGATCCTTCTAGTGGGGAAAGATAACATGGCTTAGCTACCTGATTTCTCCACGGAGATCGTTTGCGAAGAATTCTTGATTTAAATAGGGATCGGATGATTGGTTGGATCGATCAGACTGACGATCATGTCTTGTATGAGCATCGGGGTCTATCCTATGATTACATATGGCTTGATCCACCCCGGTTGGGAAAGATCACATGGCTCAGTTACCCGATCGCCCCATAGAGACCCTTTCTGAAGGCTTCCCAATTTTAAAAAGGGATCAAATTACTTGTTGGATCGATCGTACCAATGATCATGTCTTGTTTGAGCACAAGGGCCCGATCTGAGTCAAAATATGTTGGGATCCAACTTGGTTGGGAAAGATCACATGACTTACCTACTTGATCGCCAAACAGAGAACCTTTATAAAGACTTCCTTATTTAAATAGGGAATGGATGGCTGGTTGGACAGAATAGACCAATGATCAAGTTTTATTCAAGCATTGAGGCTTGTCCTAAGATGAAATATTGTGGGATCCACCCTTTTTGGGAAAGATAACATGGCTCAGTTACCCGATTGTCCCACGAAGAACCTTTGTGAAGAATTCCATATTCAAATTAGGACAAAATAATCGGTTGGATTGATTGGATCAATGATCATGTCTTGTTTAAGCATCGGGGCTTGTCTAGATGAAATATGGTGGGATCCTCCAAAGTTGAGAAATATCATATGGCACAGAAACTCGATTTCCCCCTGGAGACCCTTTGCGATTACTTCCTTCTTAAATAGAACTAGATGACTGGTTGGATCGATCGGACTAACGATCATGTCTTTTTTGGGCAATGGGACCTGTCCTACCCGATTGCCTAATAGAGACCCTTTGGTAAGACTTCCTATTAAAATAGGGACAAGATAACAGGTTGGATTAATCAGACCAATGGTCATTTCTTGTTTGAGCTCCAGGGCTTTTCCTAAATAAAAATATGGTGGGATCCACCCCAGTTGGGAAAGGTCACATGGCTTAGGTACATGATCTGCCCATGGAGACCCTTTGCGAAGACTTTTTCTATTTAAATAGGGGCTGGATGATTAGTTGGATTAATCAGATCAACGATCAAGTCATGTTTAGGCACGGGGGCCTGTCCAAAGACAAAATATGGTGGGGTCCACCGTAGTTGCAAAAGATCACATTGCTCAACTACCTGATCGCCCCATTGAGACCCTTTGTGAAGACTTCCCTATTTATATAGGGGCCGAATGACTAGTTGGATCTAACGGAACAACTATCATGTCTTGTTTGAACACGAAAGCCTGTCTTGAAATGAAATATGGTGGGATCCAATTCGCCTGGAAAAGATCAAACGTCTTTACTAATCGATCGCCCAATGGAGACCCTTTGTAGAGATTTCCTTATTTAAATAGGAACTGGATGATAGTTTGGCTCGATAAGACCAACGATAATGTCTTGTTTGAGCACTAGGGCCTGTCCTACGATGAAATATAGTGGGATCCACCCATGTTTGGAAAGACCACAAGCCACAACTACCCGATCGTTTCAAGGAAACCCTTTGCGAAGACATCCCTATTTAAATAGGGACCGGAAGAGCGGATGGATTGATCAGTCCAATGATAAGGCCTTGTTTGAGAACAAGGGCCTGTCATAAGATGACATACGGTGGGATCCACCCAGTTGGGAAAGATTACATGGCTTAGCTACTCGATCACCCAATGGAGGCCCTTTGCAAAGACTTCCCAATTTAAATAGGGACTGGATGAACAATTGAATTAATCGGTGGAACAATCCTGTCCTGTTTATGATCCACCTTAGTAGGGAAAGATCACATCTATAATGCCCTAGATAGCCAGGACCGTTACACTGTGTATTTGTAAAGGTGCGGGACTTGCTAATCAAGTCATTTAGTTAGAAACGTGCTTGCTAAAGTCATTAATGCGCTAGGGTTAAAAGGCTTTGGTCTCAAAAGATTCTTTTCATATAATTAAACATTTAAGACATGGTATCCAGAAAGAGACAGCATTTAAAAGTCTATTTACAAAATTTCTGGTGTACAGACAACCACTAGCCATTCTAAAGGAAAAACAGAAGTTTATGGTTCTCCTGTCCCTGTCTTCCCTCAACCGTGGCGGCTGAGCAGCTGTTCATGTACATTCTGCTTCCAGAACTCTCTAAATTAGGGCTGATCAAGCTTGCCCTTACCTTTACCTGCACCACGAAGCACCCGTGAGCCAAGGCCCAACAAGAAAACGTAATATCACAATACAAGTACTGATAATAATCATAAACCCTTTAAGCATGTTTAAACGTTTAGCAATCCCTAATAAACATATAGCTCATTGACATAAATATGAATTCACAAGCTAACAACTAGCCATTCAGCATATCATAATCGACAATCAACCACAACAACCAGATTACACAATAAATAGGGTCGACACCCTTAGGTCGCATCCTCTGTTTACCCCACTGACTCCGACTCACTTAAACCGAGCTTAGTGCATAATAAGTTGTCCTCAGCTACCAGTGGCCGAGCCGCGCCCTATGCGCTAATGTAAACCCCGACACTCGTAGGTCGTTTGTCTACTATTTATATGGCATAATACCATCCTCTATAAAGCATACAAGGCAGGGAACCCTTAGTCCCATTATGAATCCACAATCGGGTGCAGTTTTCTTACCTTTAATTTCCAAATTTACTGATTATGAGCGACACCTCTCGAGCACGATCTGCTTCTCGAGCCCTAGCTTAATACCTAGTCATAACCAAGATAAGGGATTCCATTAATATTCTAATAAAGGTTTCTGGGTGAAGTTCTAGCTTCCGAGACATCGAATACCACCAAACACGGTGGTGGAATTGATCACGAGCACCCTAGGTTAGGTTCCCGTGCTTAAAACCTTCAAATAACCAAAAATACCCCTAAGGACCGCGGCCCCTAAGACCTGCGCCGTGGCCCGCCCCCAAAAACAGAGGCCAGGCCTCTCTGACCATAGACACGAGCCGCGACCCTGCCCTGTGGCGCCGTGGCGCTCCCCTACTGTAGAGCCTCGTTGGCTCTTCTTTGCTTCGCAGGGCCGCGACACTCTAGAACAGACCCGTGGCCCAGCCCTTCATGCCCAGAAAATCCACCATTCCTAACATCCAAACCTTGCTCAAAACCACCCCAAAGCACGCTAATTCCAAAACCCATTGGTCACAAAACTTCTAACATGATTCTAGCAATACAATACAGCAAAAACCTAGCTTAAAACCTCATTAAAATCCCATTTCAATTTCTGAAACCCAGAAACTCAAGAACACAAAAACCAGCAATGAAACACCAGAATTCAACCATTAAATCTTAGATTCAAGCTTACCTCCACTGCAGAACCAACTCCCTTAACAATTCCTGAGCTAAAACCCAAGCTTTTCATCTTCAATTCGATCCTTAAATTTCAAAACCATAAACAATTTAAAACCCAGCCAAAACACAGAATTAATCATCATGCACAAAGCTTATATCTTACCTCAGTTCTTGATTGAACTCCTTAGCTGGACACTGGACTAATCTTCAAGATTCCAGCCCAAACCACTAAAACCCAGCCAAATCCCCTTAGTTTTCAGTAGTTTTCTTGAGAGAGAAAAGAGAAGGAAGAATGGAGCAAAAAGGGTCGGTTTGGGTTTTTGTTCTACTGTTTTCTATTTTACTTAGTCTAACCTTAGTTAGTTAAGTCAATCCCGAGGCTCGGGGTACCGGAAACGTCCCCGAGGGCAAAATGGTAAAATTCCCCAATATTCCCGCCTAAGCTTCCTAACCTCAAATATATCTCCAATTATTTATTTCCATAACCCGATAGCCCAAATAATCATCTAATACCCGAAATACCCCTTGACTTGCCCCAAGTCAAGTATTAAGCCCCGTTGTGATTTTCCCGTTAACTAGCTCCCTAGGATTGGTTCAAGTCTCATGCTTCAGATTTATCCACATAATAATGTGGTTCTCACAAATACAACATATAATCACATTTTAAATTAATAAATTCACACATAAACCAATTATGCCCTCCCGACACACTAATCAAGGCCCTTAAGCCATATTAGTGATTTTGGGTCGTTACAACTATCCCCTCTTACTGAGAATTTCGTCCTCGAAATCTACCTGAATAGCTTAGGATACTGATCCCGCATAACCGTCTCTAGCTCCCATATCGTTTCCTCGACCTTGCTATTTCTCAACAACACTTTAACTAATAGAATCGTCTTGTTCCGTAGTACTTTATCCTTCTGGTCCAAAATCTGAACCAGTCGCTCCTCATAGGAAAAATCTGTCTGTAACTCTAAGTCCTCATACTTCAGTACATGCGTCGAATTTGAGACATACTTCTGCAACATAGAGACATGGAATACATCATGAACTCCCAACAGCGACGGTGGCAAGGCCAACCTGTAAGCCACCTGTCCAATCCTCTCTAGAATCTTGAAAGGTCCAAAAAATCGAGGGCTCAACTTACCCTTTACTTCGAATCTTCTCACCCCTCGCAGTGGTGAAACTCACAGAAACACATTGTCCCCAACCTAGAACTCCACGTCTCTACGCTTAGGATCAGCGTAGCTTTTCTGTCTACTCTACGAAGCAAGCATTCTGGCTCGAATCTTCTCAATAGTATCATTTGTCTTTTGAACCATATCTGGCCCCAAATATTTTCTCTCACCCATCTCATCCCAATGAATGGGTGATCTACACTTCCTTTCGTATAACATCTCGTAAGGAGCCACTCCAATTGTGGATTGATAACTATTGTTATACGAGAATTCAATCAACAGAAGACACTTACTCCAAGATCCCTCGAAATCAATCACACACGCCCTAAGCATGTCTTCCAACACCTGAATCGTCCTCTCAGACTTTCCATCAGTCTGAGGATGAAAGGCTATGCTAAACTTCAACTGAGTCCCCATGGCTCTCTGCAGAGCTCCCCAGAACTTATAGGTAAAGATAGGGTCTTGATCAAATACAATAAACTTGGGAACCCCATGGAGACGAACTATCTCCCTCACATACAACTCTACATACTGTTCCACTGTATAAGTCAACTTTACTGGCAGAAAATGAGCTGATTTGGTGTATCTATCCACTATCACCCCCACCGAGTCACAAAGTCCCATTGTCCTTGGTAGACCTCCCACAAAATCCATCATAATGTCTTCCCACTTCCACTCAGGAATACCCAAAGGCTGAAGCAACCCTGCTGGTCACTGATGCTCAGCCTTCACCTATTGACATGTCAAACATTAGGCCACATACTCTACCACATCCTTCTTCATCCCAGGCCACCAATATAATGTTCGTGGATCTTGATACATATTCGTGGTACCCGGATGAAGCGAGTATGGAATAGTGTGAGACTCATCTAGTATCTCTCATCTGATCCCCTCATCTACCGGAACACAAATTCACCCCTGATATCAAAGCATACCTGCCTCTGAAACAGAATAATCCTTAGCTACCCCTGCTAAGACATGTTGTCGAACTTCTTGTAGTTGTGCGTCTACCATTTGATCCTCCTTGATCCGCTCTAGCAGGGTCGACTGCATGGTAATATTGGCTAACCGGCCCACCACCAGCTCTATCCTCGCCCTGGTCATCTCATCAGCTAACTCTTTGGAGATCTGAAAAGAGCTAAATAACTGCCCCGAGCCCCTCCGGCTCAAATCTGCTACAACATTGGGTTCCCTGGGTGGTAAAGAATGTCACAATCATAATCCTTAACCAACTCTAACCAACGCCTTTGCCCTATGTTCAGATCCTTCTGGGGTGAAGAAATACTTCAAACTCTTATGGTCAGTGTATATTTCGCACTTCTCTCCATACAGATAATGCCGCCAAACCTTTAGTGCGAACAACACTACCACCAACTCCAAATCATCGGCAGGATACCGCTGTTCATACTCCTTCAACTATCGCGATGCATAAGCTATAACCTTCTCATTCTGCATCAACACACAGCCCAAACACATCCTCGATGCATCACAGTATACTACAAAGTTTCCTTCTTCCAAAGGAAGACTCAGAACATGTGCAGTAACAAATCGTCACTTTAATTCTTGGAAACTGTGCTCACACTTCTCTAACCAAGCGAACTTCTGGTTCTTCCATGTCAACTCTGTCAATGGTGAAGCAATCTTTGAGAATCCTTCTACAAACCGCCTGTAATAACCTGCTAACCCGAGGAAACTCCGCACCTCTGAGGCGTCCCTTGGCCAATCTCTCACCGCTTCCTCCTTGGACGGATCCACCTTAATCCCTTCTGCGCCAACTGTATGCCCAAGACAAGTGACCTCTGGCAACCAAAACTCACACTTCTTAAACTTGGCATATAACCAATGCTCCCTTAATCTCTGTAGGACATGTCGAAGATGTCACTCGTGCTCTGCCTTTGAATTGGAGTACACTAAGATGTCGTCGATGATGACAATGATGAACTGATCCAAGAAGTCCTTGAACACCCTGTTCATTAGATCCATGAAAGCTGCTGGGGCGTTGGTCAAACCAAAGACATGACCAAGAAATCATAATGCCCATACCGCGTTTGGAAGGCCGTCTTCGGTATGTCCTCATCCTTGATCCTTACCTGGTGATAACCAGATTGAAGATCAATCTTTGAGAACACCGTCTTTCGCTGCAGCTGATCGAACAAGTCATCAATCCTTGGTAGAGGATACTTATTCTTAATGGTCAATTTGTTCAATTCCCTATACTCTATACACATCCTCAAAGTCCCGTCCTTCTTCTTAACAAACAAAACTGGAGCGCCCCATGGAGAGTAACTAGGTCTGATGAATCCCAACTCCAGAAGTTCCTGTAATTGTATCTTCAACTCTTTCAACTTTGCTGGTGGCATCCTATATGGCGCTCTTGATACTGGTTTCATCCCTTGTGCCAACTCAATAACAAACTGAATCTCCCTGCATGGCGGCAACCCCAGTAGCTCCTCAGGAAATACATCCAAAAACTCACAAACCACTATGGTCTCACCCAGCCCCACTGACAACATCCTGGTAGTGTCCACCACACTAGCCAGAAAACATATACACCCACCTTGCAACAGGTCTCTGGCTCTCAATGTTGAAATCTTGGGTACGTGGGGTCCACATACCGTACCCATGAAGACAAAAGGATCCTCGCCCTCAGGCTCAAAAGTCACCATCTTCTTCCTACAGTCAATGGTAGCCCCATACCTGACCAGCTAATCCATTCCTAGGATCATGTCAAAATCCTCCATATCTAACTCAATCATGTCAACCGAAAGTTCCCTACTATCAACCATCACTGGCAGTGCCCTAATCCACCTCCTAGAAACTACCAGTTCCCAAGTAGGCACTAAAGTCCCAAACCCCGCAGTCTGATACTCACTAGGTCTACACAATCTATCAATCACTTTACTAGAAACAAAGGAATATGTAGCACCAGAATCAATCACTACAGAACAAGGAGAGCCAGCGCTAGAAAGCTGACATGTCACTACCGAGGGACTAGCCTCGGCCTCTGCCTGCATCAAGGTGAACACTCGAGCTGAAGTCAAGCTATCCACCTTTCCTGCTTCCCATTTCTTCACTGTTGGGCAATCCTTCTTGAGATGCCCCACTGTCCCACACACATAACTAGCCTTGGCCCGACATTCACCCTGATGGCGTCTTCTACACCTCGGGCACTCTAGATAACTCCTCCATGGTTCACTGCCGCCCTGACAGCCACCCTAACCCCTCCTATTAGGACCAGCATCGGTCGAAGTGTCAGGAGTCTTCCTCTTGAAATCACCGGGGCCTCCGCCCCTACCTAACCCAGAATAAGGAGGCATCACTCTGCGACCCTCCCGCCTTACTGCACTTTCCTTCCAAATCTTGTTCTTCGCTTCCTCAGCGGTAAGAGCCTTCTCAACGGCCTGGGCATAAGTTATTCCCCGAGTTACCGTTGTGATCCTAACATCCCGGGCTATCATAGCATTAATCCCTCGAATAAACGTGTCTTCTTGCCTAGCTGCATTTGTAGGCACAAGGTATGGCGCAAACTTCGCAAGTCTGTCAAACTTTAGGGCATATTCTGTAACTGTCATGCTTCCCTGAACCAACCCTACAAACTCAATTACCTTTGCTGCCCGGATAGCAACATTATAGTATTTTTGGTTGAACAAGTCCTTAAATCCCTCCCAAATCAAAGAAGTGACGTCCCTGGTCTGTGATGCCACTTCCCACCAAATGCGGGCATCCTCTCTTAACATATATGTGGCATAGGCCACTCTATCATGCCCCTCTATCCTCATAAAATCCTGAATAGTAGTAATCATAGTCAGCCATTGCTCGGCCTTTAGTGGGTCAGGTCCTCCCTCAAAGATTGGGGGCTGCAACTTCCTGAACCGCTCATATAACGGCTCCCACCTATTCCTAACCTCTCCAGGTGGTACAACTGGTACCACTTCAGGTGGCACAATAGGGGCAGCACTCCCTGATGGAGCTTGCTATCACAACAAACGAATCTGTTCATCTTGACTCTGTAATCGCGCTTGCATATCTGCCATAAGTTGCTGCCATTTCTCAGGGACTGGCGGAGGAATCTGGCCCTGGTCATCACCCTTGGTCCCAGACCTAGTGCCGGCTAGTCGCGTAGATTTTCTTGGACACATATCTATCCAAGTTAATCTGCAATCAACGACGCAGTATTCAGACCATGATGACAGGGTAAAAGCTTCTCTAAAATCCACCAAAGGAACATAACAAATCACAAACAATCAAGATATAAGCATTTGTCCACATGCAGTGGCATTGCTAATAAGCATGCCCCAACCCTACCACACAACAGCTAAAGTAAAAGCATTCACCCATACACAATATGCAGTTAATCATCCAAATATTCATTTACATGCACGACGATGCTAATATGCATGCCTCAATATCTTCACACAACAGTCAAGGGCCAGACTCTATCAGTATCTCATGCTTCCTATTAATCCAACAAATGACAACATTCATAAGTCATTCCAAGCATACCAGTATATAAGCATATATACACCTTACAAAACCTGAATCAAGCTTGTCTCTTGCAGGGAATGTACATGTCCAGCCGATCTTCAGGAACCCTTAAACCTAGGGCACTCTGATACCAAGTTGTAATGCCCTGGATAGCCAAGACCATTACATTGTATATTTCTAAAGGGGCGGGACTTGCTAATCAAGTCATTTAGTTAAAAAAGTGCTTGCTAAAGTCATTAATGCGCTAGGGTTAAAAGGTTTTAGTCTCAAAAGATACTTTTCATATAATTAAACATTTAAGACATGGGATCCCAAAAGAGACAGCATTTAAAAGTCTGTTTATAAAATTTCCAGTGTACAGACAACCACTAGCCATTCTAAAGGCAAAACAGATGTTTATAGTTCTCCTGTCCCTGTCTTCCCTCAACCGTGGCGGCTGAGCAGCTGTTCATGAACATTCTGCTTCCAGAGCTCTCTAAATCAGGGCTGATCAAGCTTTCCCTTGCCTTTATCTGCACCACGAAGCACTCGTGAGCCAATGCCCAACAAGAAAACGTAATATCACAACACAAGTACTAATAATAATAATCATAAACCCTTTAAGCATGTTTAAACATTTAGCAATCCCTAATAAGCATATAACTCATTGACATAAATATGAATTCACAAGCTAACAACTAGCCATTCAGCATATCATAATCAACAATCAACCACAACAACCATATTACACAATAAATAGAGTCGACAACCTTAGGTCGAACCCTTTGTTTACCCCACGGACTCCGGTTCACTTAAACTGAGCTGAGTGCATAATAAGCTGTCCTCAGATACCAATGGCTGAGTCGCGCCCTATGTGCTAATGTAAACCCCGACACTCTTAGGTCATTTGTCTACTATTTATATGGCATAATACCATCCTCTATAAAGCATACAAGGCAGGGAACCCTTAGTCCCGTTATGAATCCACAACCGGGTGCAGTTTTCTTACCTTTAATTTCCAAATTTACTGATTACGAGCGACGCCTCTCGAGCACGATCCGTTTCTTGAGCCCTAGCTTAATACCTACTCACAACCAAGATAAGGGATTCCATTAATATTCAAATAAAGGATTCTGGATGAAGTTCTTGCTTCCGGTACATCGAATTCAACCAAACACGGTGGTGGAATTAATCCCGAGAACCCTACGTTAGGTTCCCATGCTTAAAACCTTCAAATAACCAAAAGTGCCCTTAAGGGTCGCGGCCCCTAAGACTTGTGCCGCGGCCCGCCCCCTAAAATAGAGGCTAGGCCTCTTTGACCACAGACACGCGCTGCGACCCTGCCCTGTGGTGCCGCGGGGCTCCCCTACTGTAGAGCCTCCTTGGCTCTTCTTTGCTTCGCAGGGCCGCGACACTCTAGAATAAAACCACGGCCCAGCCCTTCGTGCCTAGAAAATCCACCCTTCCTAACATCCCAACCTTGCTCAAAACCACCCCAAAGCACCCTAATTCCAAAACGCATTGATCACAAAACTTCTAACATGATTCTAGCAATACAATCAAGCAAAATCCTAGCTTAAAAACTCATTAAAATCCCATTTTAATTTCTGAAACCCAGAAACTCAAGAACACAAAAACCAGCAATGAAACACCATAATTCAACCATTAAATCTTAGATTCAAGCTTACCTCCACTGCAGAACCAACTCCCTAAAACCCAAGCTTTTCAGCTTCAATTCTATCCATAAATTTCAAAACCATAAACACTTTAAAACCCAGCAAAAACACATAATTAATCATCATTCACAAAGCTTATATCTTACCTCAGTTCTTGATTGAACTCCTTAGCAGGACACTGGACTAATCCTTCAAGATTCCAGCCCAAACCACTAAATTCCCAGCCAAATCCCCTTAGTTTTCAGTAGTTTTCTTGAGAGAGAGAAGAGAAGGAAGAAAGGAGCAAAAAGGGTCGGTTTGGGTTTTTGTTCTACTGTTTTCTATTTTACTTAGTCTAACCTTAGTTAGTTAAGTCAATCCCGAGGCTCGGGGTACCGGAAACGTCCCCAAGGGTAAATTGGTAAAATTCCCCAATATTCCCGCCTAAGCTTCCTAACCTCAAATATATCTCCAATTATTTATTTCCATAACCCGATAACCAAAATAATCATCTAATACCCGAAATACCCCTTGACTTGCCCAAGTCAAGTATTAAGCCCCGTTGTGACTTTCCCGTTAACTAGCTCCCTAGGATCGCCTCAAGTCGCATGCTGCAGATTTACCCACATAATAATGTGGTTTTCACAAATATAACATATAATCACATTTTAAATTAATAAATTTACACATAAAACAATTATGCCCTCCTAGCACACTAATCAAGGCCCTTAAGCAATATTAGTGATTTTGGGTCGTTACAACATCGCTCAGCAACCCGATCGTCCAACGGAGACTCTATGTGAAGACTTCCCTATTTAAATAGGGACCAGCTGACCGGGTGGATCAATCGAACCAATGATCATATCTTGTTTGAGCACCTATGCTTGTCCTAAGATGAAATATGGTGGGATCCACCTCGTTTGGGAAAGATCACTTTGCTCAGCTACCTGATCGCCCCACAGAGATGTTTTCCAAGGGCTTCTGTATTTAAATATGGATCGAATGACCGGTTGGATTGATAGGACCAACGATCATATCTTATTTGTGGTCCAGAGCCTGACATAAGATGAAATATGGTGGGATCCACCTTGGTTGGTGTAATGACTTCCTAATCTAGGATTGTTACACTGTGTAGTTTAAATAGTGCCACTGTAACGACCCAAAATTGCTAATAAGGCTTAAGGGCCTTGATTAGTGTGTAAGGAGGGCATAATTGTTACACGTGCGATTACATGGTTAAATACATGATTATATGATTATATGGATATGTGATAAGCATATTTAAGAATATTAATTATGCATGTCGGCCCTTTCAAGATTATAAAGGCATATTTGTAATTTGGCCCGTTGAGGGCATAAAGGCATCATTATGTGGATATATTTGTAGCTTATGGCTTGAGACGGTCCTAGTGAGCAGATTGGCGAAATAGTCACAACGTGGATTAATACCCGGCTCGGGGGAAGTCTGGGGGTAATATTGGGAATTTAGAGAATATATCGGGGATTATTAGGTATTGAACAAAATATTGGCGGTTAGTTGGATGACGAGAATAATAGACAAAGATTAGGAACATTTGAGGAGTTAGTGGGAACCGGGGGAAAATGACCAATTTACCCTTAGAATAATTAAAGGATTTAGTATAGCGAGGAGGGGTAAAAAAATCTTTTGACTATCAAAGGATAAACTCAGTAAAAATTAGAACTAAATAGAAAGAGGTAGAAACAACTTAAGGAAGCCTCTCTCTCTCTCTCTCTCATCTGTCACGCGATTTCTCTTCTCTCTCTCTCTCTTGGTGAATGAGTTTGAGTTGCTGTAGGAAGTTAAGGAGTTGAACAAGTTGGGTTTGAAGTTGGAATCTTGGTTGGAGTTTGGGTGGATTATAGCTCTGGAACTAGGGGATTTAGCTGAGACTTAAGCTCAGGATTTGGTTGTTTAAGCCTCTGAGAAGTTAATCATAATTGAGGTAAAATTTTGAATCTTCATTTTTGGGATTTTGGTTGGATTTTGATAGAGTTTTGGGTGCTTGGTTAATTCTGACTTGGCTGATGAATTGGAATAGAAAATTTAGTGTATTGAGGTAATTTTATTGTTAAAATATGTGGATTAATGTCTTGAACTCGTAGTTAACTTG
This sequence comes from Humulus lupulus, assembly GCF_963169125.1. Taxonomy (NCBI): domain Eukaryota; kingdom Viridiplantae; phylum Streptophyta; class Magnoliopsida; order Rosales; family Cannabaceae; genus Humulus; species Humulus lupulus. The sequence continues at coordinate 56,471,289 of NC_084799.1, forward strand.
ACTGTGGATTGGGCGTTTGTTAAGGAGAAGATTTTAGAGAATTTGGCTGGAAAGAGTTTGAGAAAACCTAGATTTTCTGGGTTCGAAGGAGGCGCACCGCGACCCAGCCTTTGGGTGCCGCGGCGCGTGTGGCCTTTTGGCCCTGGGAATGCTTTCTGAGATGGGGGCGCATCGCGACTCACTAAGTCAAGTCACGACCCGCCACCTCTTTGGCTTGGGTACTTGCTCTCTGACTTGGGGGCAAGTCGCGACTCACTAAGCCAAGTCGTGACTCGCTTGGGGATTTTAGCATTAGAATTGTTTCTAGAATTGGTAAGGCCCGGGGGTTCGACCTAGGCGCTCGGTATAATTTCTACTACCCGGTTTAGTAGAAATTGGGGACCTGGAGGCGAGTTTCTGTCTCCTAAATATTTATTTGGATTGGAAGTTAACAATTATCCATTGGACACTGTGACTAGGTTTATCACCAAGGCTTGAGGCTAAGGATTGTGCTTGGAACCATTTCATTTTATCTGTTCGAAATTAAAGGTAAGAAAACTGCACCCTTGTGTGGCTATGTTGGGACTGAGATTCCTTGTATTTGAATACATATGTTGTATAACTGTGATAATGCCATGCGAGCATGAAATGAACGACCTAAGAGTGTCGAGGCTGATAATTTGCGCACAGGACGCGACTCGACCACTATGAGCTGGGGTCAGCTAAATAAACACTGGACTCAGCCTAAGCAAGCCGGAGTTAGTGGATTAAACAAAGGTTGGGGCCTAAGGGTGTCGACCCTGAATATTGTATGATGAATGTGATAAACTGTTGAATATAAATATGTTTTCTGTTGTTCATCTGATGCTTATGGCTAGATGATTATCTTGATGATTGAGTTGTGATTCATTGATTGTCATCACTGATTATGTGTCTGCTATGCTGTTATGGTTTTCTTGCTGGGCCTTTGCTCACGGGTTCTACATGGTGCAAGTAAAGGCAAGGGTAAGATGTATCAACCATGAGTTGGAGAGCTCTCGGGGCGAGGTGTACATTGTCAGCTGCTCGTCCGCCATGACAGACGGATGGTACAGGGATAAAAACCTAAAACATGTATTTTGCCATTAGAGTCGCCTTTGATTGTATATAACTATTTTGGAAGTTTGTAAATTTGTCCTTTACACCTTACTTTTGGGATCCCATGTGCTAAACATTTATTTTAATGAAAATTGTCTGTTTATGACCAAAATCTTTTAACCCCAACATGATTATGACTTTAGGATCACATCTTTATTCAAATGACTTGATTATAAGGTCTTGCACTATTTTAAACACACAGTGTAATGGTCTTGGTTATCCAGGGTGTTACAACTTGGTATTAGAGTGGTCTACGTTTAAGGGTTCCTGAAGACTGTCTAGACATGTACACTCCCCGCTAAAGACAAGCTCGAATAAGGGTTTGGTAATTGAATATATGTGATTATATGTTTAAATGAGTGAAAGGAATATGAATGCTTTACTACATGATTAATAGGGAGCAATGGATACTGATAGGGCCTGGCCCTTGATTATTGTGTGATGATATTAAGGCGTGCTTATTAGCATTGCTGTACATATCGATGAATATTTGAATTATTGTATGTATATTGATTGCTTGTGGTTGGTTGAGTTCCAATGGTGGATCATGGAAAGATTGTTACCCTGTCATCATAGTCTGACCGCCGAGTCGTTGATTGCAGATAAACTTGGGTATCTATGCGTCCAAGGCGATCCATATGACTAGCTGGCACAGAGTTTGAGGCTAGAGCTGATGACCAGGGTCAGAACCCTCCGCCAGTCCCTGAGAACTGGTGGCAAATACTTGCGGACATGCAAGCTCGATTGCAGAGTCAGGAAGAGCAGATCCATCTTTTGAGATAGCAAGCTCTGTCAGGGAGTGCTGCACCTATTTTGCCACCTTTTGTGGCACCAGTTGTTTAGGCACCTAAGATTGGAAATAGGTGGGAGCCCTTGTATGAAAAGTTCAGGAGGCAGCATCCTCCAACCTTTGAGGGAGGAACGGATCCACTAAAGGCCGAATAGTGGAAGAGTATGATTACTTCTATCCTGGATTTCATGAGGTTGGAAGGTAATGACAGGGTGGCATGTGCCACCTATATGCTGAGAGAGGATGCTCGCATTTGGTTGGAGGTGGAATCACAGAGTAGGGATATTTCTACTTGGACTTGGGATAGGTTCAGAGACTTGTTCAGCCAGAAGTACTATAATGTTACCGTCAGGGCGGCGAAGGTGCATGAGTTTATGGGGTTAGTACAGGGAAACATGATGATTGTAGAATACGCCTTGAAGTTTGTCAAGCTTGCAAAGTTCGCACCAGATCTAGTGCCTACTGATACAGTCAGACATGATAGATTTATTAGAGGGCTTAATGCTATGATAGCCCGAGATGTGATTACAACGATACCTTGGGGGACGACTTATGCCCAGGTCGTTGAGAAGGCTCTTACTGCTGAGGAATTGGAGAATAAGATCAGGAGGGAGAACGCTGCAAGTTGGGAGATTTGCAGGGCATTGCCTCCATATTCAGAGTCTGGTAGGGGCGGAGGCCCCAGTGATTTGAAGAGGAAGACCCCTGGCACTTCGTCCACTGCTGGTCCTAATATGAGGGGTTGGCGTGCCCAGGGTGGCCGCCAAGGAGGCAGTGAGACATGGATAAGCTACCCAACAAAGAACGAGGAAGCAGGGAAGGTAAGCATCTTGACTCTATCTCGAGTGTTCACCCTGACGCTGACAGAGGCCAAGGCTAGTCCCTTGGTGGTGACAAGTCAGATTTCTAGCGTTGGCTCTCCTTTTACTGTATTGATTGACTCTGGTGCTACATATTCGTTTGTTTCTAGTAAGGTGATTGATAGATTGTGTAGACCTAATGAGTATAATACTGTGGGGTTTGGGATTATACTGCCTACAGGGGAACTGGTGTTGTCTAGGAGATGGATTAGAGCACTGCAAGTGATGGTTGATGGTAGGGAGCTATCAGTAGACTTGATTGAGTTAGGTATGGAGGATTTTGACCTTATTCTTGGGATGGATTGGTCGGTCAAATATGGGGCTACCATTGATCGCAGGAAGAAGATGGTGACTTTTGTGCCTAAGGGAGACGATCCCTTTATTTTTGTGGGTGCGATACATGGACCCCGCATACCCATGATATCAGCATTGAGACCTAGAGACCTATTACAGGGAGGTTGTATAGGTCTCCTAACTAGTGTGGTGGATACTGCCAGAGTTTTTCCAATAGGCTCGGGAGAGACTAGATTAGTGCGTGAGTTCTTGGATATGTTCCTTGAGGAATTACCAGGTTGCCGCTGCACAGGGAGATTCAGTTCATCATTGAGTTAGCACCTGGGATGGAGCCAGTGTCAAGGGTACCATATAGGATGGCTCTAGCAGAACTGAAAGAATTGAAGATACAGTTGCAGGAACGAAGATATACCGAAGACGACCAGATGAGGATGAAGGACGAAGATATACCGAAGACGACCTTCCGAATGAGGTATGCGGATTATAAATTTTTGTTCATGTCGTTTGGTTTCCCCAATGCCCTAGCATCATTCGTGGACTTGATGAACAGGGTGTTCAAGGACTTCTTTGATGAGTTTGTGATTGTCTTCATCGACGACATCCTAGTGTACTCCAGTTCAGAGGCAGAGCATCAATAGCATCTCCGACAGGTCCTGCAAAGGTTGAGAGAGGACCGGTTGTACGCCAAGTTTAAGAAGTGTGAGTTTCGCCTACTAGAAGTAACATTCCTTGGACAAATTGTTGGTGAGAATGGGATTAAGGTGGATCCATCTAACGTGGAGGCAGTGAGAGAATGACCGAGGCTAAGGAACGCCTCAGAGATTAGGAGCGTTCTTGGATTAGCGGGTTATTACAGGCGGTTTGTGGAAGGGTTCTTGAATATTGCTGCATCGATGATAGAATTGGCATGGAAGAATATGAAGTTTGTCTAGTCAGACAAGTGTGAGAATAGCTTCCAGGAATTGAAGGGACGACTGATTTCGACACTTGTGTTGAGTCTCCCTTATGATAGAGGGAAGTTTATGGTATTTTGTGATGCATCGAGACCGGGACTGGGCTGCGTGTTGATGCAGAATGAGAAGGTTATAGCTTATGCATCACAACAGTTGAAGGAGTATGAGCAGCGGTACCTTACCGATGATATGGAGTTAGCAGCGGTGGTATTCACATTGAAAGTGTGGCGACCTTACCTGTATGGAGAGAAGTGCGAGATATGCACTGATCACAAGAGTTTGAAGTACTTCTTCACTAAGAAGGATCTGAACATGAGGCAAAGGCATTGGCTGGAGTTGGTGAAGGACTACGATTGTGACATTCTTTACCACCCAGGGAAAGCCAATGTAGTGGAAGATGCGTTGAGCCGGAGAGGCCTGGGATAGTTGTTTAGCTTTGCACAGATAGCGAGAGAGTTGGTTGTTGGCCGGTTGGCCAATATTATTTTACAGTCGACCCTGCTAGAGAGGATTAAGGAGGGTCAGCGGGTTGATGCACAACTACATGAAGTTAGAGGGAATGTCTTGGCGAGAATGGCTATGGACTATTCCATTTCTGAGATTGGTCTTCTATGGTATAAGGGTCAGATCTGTGTTCCAACAGATATGGGAATTAGACGTGAAATATTGGATGAATCTCATACTACACCGTACTCACTCCATCCAGGCATCACGAAGATGTATCAAGATATACGGACGTTGTATTGGTGGCCGGGGTTGAAGAAGGATGTAGTAGAGTACGTGGCCAAGTGTTCGACTTGTCAGCAAGTGAAGGCTGAGCATCTGCTGCCAGTGGGATTGCTACAGCCTTTGGGTATTCCCGAGTAGAAATGGGAGGATATTAGGATGGATTTTGTGGGGGGTTTACCCAGGATAGTGGGGCTACATGACTCAGTGTGGGCGATAGTAGACAGATACACCAAGTCAGCTCACTTTCTACCTGTGAAGACGACTTATACTGTGAATCAGTATGTGGAGCTGTATGTGAGGGAGATTTTATGTCTCCATGGGGTTCCCAGATCTATAGTGTCAGACCGGGATCCTATATTTACCTCCAAGTTTTGGGGTGGATTGTAGAAGGCAATGGGGACTCAGTTGAAGTTCAGCACGACTTTTCATCCTCATACTGATGGACAGTCTAAGAGAACGATTTAGGTATTGGAGGACATGCTCAGAACGTGCGTAATTGACTTTGAGGGCTCTTGGAGTAAGTATCTCCCATTGATTGAGTTTTTGTACAACAACAATTATCAATAATCGGTTGAGTAGCTCCATATGAGAAGTTATATGGGAGGAGGTGTAGATCGCCCATTCATTGGGATGAGATGGGTATGAGGAAGTATTTAGAACCGGACATGGTTTAGAAGACTAATGAGGCTACCGAGAAGATCCGAGCTTGAATGCTCGCTTCGCAGAGTTGACAGAAGAGCAACGCTTATCCTAAGTGTAGGGACGTGGAGTTCCAAGTAGGGAACCACGTGTTTCTATGAGTCTCACCTCTGCAAGGGGTGAGAAGGTTTTGGAATAAGGGCAAGCTAAGCCCTAGATTCATTGGACCTTTCGAGATCTTAGAGAGGATCGAACAGGTGGCCTATAGATTAGTGCTTCCACCGTCGTTGTTGGGAGTTCATGACGTATTCCACATTTCTATGCTTTGGAATTACGTCTCAGATACGACTCATGTTTTGAAGTATGAGGACTTAGAATTGCAGACAGATTTGTCATATAAGGAAAGACTGGTTCATGTCTTAGATAGGAAATACAAGGTTCTGCGGAACAAAACAATTCTTCTTGTTAAAGTGTTATGGAGGAATAACAAGGTCGAGGAAGCGACTTGGGAGCTTGAGTCAGCGAAGCGGAATCAGTATCCTGAGTTGTTCAGGAAAATTTCGAGGAAAAAATTGTTAGTAGGAGGGGATAGTTGTAACGACCCAAAATTTCCAATAAGGCTTAAGGGCATTGATTAGTGTGCCGTGAGGGCATAATTGGTACATGTGTGATTAAATGGATAAATGCATGATTATGTGGCAGGCATGATTATATGGATATGTGAGGAGCATGTTTATGAGTATTAATTATGCAAGTGGACCCTTTCTAGCTTATAAGGGCATATTTATAATTTTGGCCCGTTGAGGGCATAAATGTGGTTATATTTGATCAATTGTTGAGACCACATTATTATGTGGATATATTTGCAGCTTATGGCTCGAGACAGTCCTAGTGAGTGGATTGGCGAAATAGTCACAACGGGGATTAATACCCGGCTCGGGGGAAGCCTGGGGTATTTTTGGGAATTTAGAGAATATATCGGGGATTATTAGGTATTGAATAAATAATTGGTGGTTAGTTGGATGACGGGATTAATAGGCAATTATTAGGAAAATATGAGGAGTTAGTGGGAACTTGGGGAAAATGACTAATTTACCCTTAGAATAATTAAGGGATTTAGTATAGCAAGGAGGGGTAAAAGAGTCTTTTGACTATCAAAGGACAAACTCAGTAACAATTAGAACTAAACAGAAAGAGGTAGAAACAATTTAAGGAAAACTCTTTCTCTCTCATCTCTCACACGATTTCTCTTCTCTCTCTCTCTCTCTCTTGGTGATTGAGTTTGAGCTGCTGAAGGAAGTTAAGGAGTTGAAGAACTTGGGTTTGAAGCTGGAATCTTGGTTGGAGTTTGGGTGAATTAAAGCTCTGGAACTAGGGGATTTAGCTGAGACTTAAGCTTAGGATTTGGAGGTTGAAGCCTCTGAGAAGTCAGTCATAATTAAGGTAAAATTTTGAATCTTCATTTTTGAGTTTCTAGTTGGATTATGATAGAGTTTTGGGTGGTTGATTATTTCTGACTTGGCTGATGAATTAGGATAGAAACTTTAGTATCTTGAGGTAATTTTATGGTTAAAATATGTGGATTAATGTCTTTATCTCGTAGTTTACATGACTGTGGATTGGGAGTTTGTTAATGTGATGATTTTTGAGAATTTGGCTGGAAAGAATTGGAGAAAACCCAGATTTTCTGGGTTCGAAGGAGGCGCGCCGCGATCCAGCCCTGGGGCACCACGGTGCATGTGGTCTTTTGGCCCTGGGGATGCCTTCTGACATGGGGGCGCGCTGCGACTCACTAAGCCAAGTCGCGGCCCGCCACCCCTTTGGCTTGGGTACTTGCTCTCTGACTTGGGGGCAAGTCGCGACCCACTATGCCAACTCGCGACCCGCTTGGGGATTTTAGCCTTAGAATTGTTTCTAGAATTGGTAAGGTTCGTGGGTTCAAACCGAGGCACTTGGGACAATTTCTACTACCCGGTTTAGTAGAAATTGGGGTCCCAGAGGCTAGTTTCTATCTCCTAAACATTTATTCTGATTGGAAGTTAACAATTATTCATTGGACACTGTGACTAGGTTTATTGCCAAGGCTCGAGGCTATTATTTCATTTTATCTGTTCAAAATTAAAGGAAAGAAAACCGCACCCTTGTGTGGCTATGTTGAGGCTGAGATTCCTTGTATTTGAATACATATGTTGTAATCTGTGATAATGCCATGTGAGAATGAAATGAACGACCTAAGAGTGACGGGGCTGATAATTTGCGCACAGGATGCGGCTCGAACACTGTGAGTTGGAGTCAGCTAGATAAACATTGGACTCGGCCTAAGCGAGCCGGAGTCAGTGGATCAAACAGAGGGTGCCGCCTAACATCGATGACCCTGAATATTTTATGATGATTGTGATAAACTCTTGAATATAAATATTTTTTATGTTGTTAGTCTGATGCTTATGGCTAGTTGAATATCTAGAGGATTGACTTGTGATTCATTGATTGTCATCACTGATTATGTGTCTGCTATGGTGTTATGGTTTTCTTGCTGAGTCTTGGCTCACGGGTGTTACGTGGTCCAAGTAAAGGCAAGGGTAAGATGGATCAACCATGAGTTAGAGAGCTCTGTGGGCGAAGTGTACACTGTCAGCTACTCGTTCGCCACGGCCGAGGGATGGTACAGGGGCAGAAGCCTAAAACGTGTATTTTTCCATTAGAGTGTCCTTTGATTGTATATAAATGTTTTGGAAGTTTGTAAATTTGTCCTTTAAACCTTGTTTTTGGGATCCCATATCCTAAAAATTTATTTTAATGAAAATTGTCCATTTATGACCAAAATCTTTTTTCTCTAACTTGATTATGACTTTAGGATCACATCTTTATTCAAATGACTTGATTAGCAAGTCTTGCACTATTTTAAACACACAATTTAATGGTCTTTGTTATCTAGGGTGTTACGACCAGACTTGCTAATTAAATCCCTTGGTTATAAATGTGTAATTAAGCTTAGTGACAAGTGATAGGGTCAAGATTTTTGGTCAAGAGAAATGTTAACTTTTCATTTAAAAGTTTAGTAAAAACAATGAATCCCATAAATAGATAAACATACGCTTAAAAGGGTTATATATAGTTAAAAAGTTACAAGCCAAGTCGACATAGGCGATAAAATAGGGGATACGACACTAGTTCCACCAAGATAACCCACGACTGTGGTGGTCGAGCAGCCAGATATGTACACACCGCTACCAAAGCTCTCCAACTCATGGCTGGTACAGTAGTATGCCCAGTAGAAATAACTTACTAATGCATGCATAAAATTATAAATAAAAGATTATAGGATCATTCTGGGGCACACTGCCCTGAATAGATGACCAAGAATCAACCCTGGGCCTTATGCCCTAACTATGTGACCACAGAGTGACCCGGGGCCCTTTCTGCTAGCTCTAAGTAACTTTCCATGGAGCTAGCCAAGCTCTTTGATTCTTTTGCAAACATCCATAGGGTTAGCCAACATAATCGTATGTCCCTAATTAGGCCTGAGCCTCTCGACCAGTGCACAACGCGCTATTGCCGCCTTTGACTAATAAGTCAATGCATTAACCAGATATCTAGACAACTAGATAAATAGATAACTAGATACAGATAAGCATACCTCAGACAATACAAGTATTCATACATGTTAATAATATATCTCAATCAATTAACTATGTTCCTTTACGGGGTCGAGACCTAATTTCGTAGATAATGCAAACAAGCGTATATCATTTAACAATTTTCCGGATACAGAACATTCAAGCATGCATAATCAACGATCACAATCATAATCTTAATCATGTTCATTCTCAGGGGCCCGAGCCCTATTCATAATTATATTTAACAACTCGGCCAAGTCCAAATCAAATATATCACGTATTGGGTGCAGTTTTCTTACCTCAAGGTCCAGTTGCAACGTATAATAAGAACAAACCTCAGGCACGATCCTTAATCTGATACCCTAGCGCTAACTTAGTCACAACCATAATATAAAATCTCATTAATAACGAGCGAATAAAGGCTTCCGGACTGAGTCCTAGCCTTTGGGGCGTTGTATTCTACCAAACTGAGTAGTAGAATCAATCCCGAGCTGTTAGGTTTGAGTACCCATCACTTAAAACCTTTCCAGGCCATTTCGACTTATGTGCGTCACGACGCCCCCTAATGGGTCGGGGCATTCCTCAATTAAGAGTCTCCCAGCCCTTGCAGTTCCTGGTATACACACCGCGACTCAGACCTGCTAGGTCACGCGCCCCTTTGCGAAAAAAAATCCCTTGGGCCCTGGGTTCACGCGGGTCTCGGTGTCCCAAGAAAAGGGTCGTGACGTGACCCTACGAACCCAGATTTTCTGAATTTCTTCCTCAGCCAACTCCTACCAAAACCATCCCAGAAAATTCATAAAACAATGATTCAGTCCCCAGAACAGAATCAACATAATCCTAGCAACAAAACCCAACTTTAAGTTCACCTTAAACCCCCACAAATCTCCAATTCAATTCCTAGAGCCACAAGCTCAAGAACATTCAAAACAAAAACAGAAATGAATCAAAATAGGGATTATAATTTACCACAGTTGTGATTCAAGACCTCATAGCTGCAGCCAAGCAAGCTCTAGACCTAAGACTTCAATTTTCCAAGTTTCCTCCTTTAAATACCTTAGTTTCCTCAAGGATTCACCAACAAAGATGAGAGAGAAAGAGAGGAGAGAGAGAGAGGAAGCTGGGAGTGTTTTGTAATTTGTGAGGTTACTTAGAGTTCAAGTAACTCTAAGTAAATCTCGAGGCTTGGGGCACCAAAAACGTCCATGAGGGTAAAATGGTCAAAATTGCCAGAATTCCCTTCTAATCTCACTAACTCCGAATATATCCTCAAATATTTATTTCCATTACCCGATATCCTAATAATGTACTAAATAACAAAAATACCCCTTGACTCACCTCGAGTTAGTATTTGGTCCCGTTGTGACTTTTCCGCTAACTTGCACCCTAGGATCGCGTCGTGCCGAGTAACCCAAATATATCCACATAATAATGTGGTCTCACACATATATCACATATATGGACATATATTCCAAATATACTCATAACGTGCCCAATTTCGAAAATTTCCCTTCGAATAAGAAACACACCCACATGCATATTTATTTCGCCTAAACATGCATATCTAGTCATATTATAGTATAACTCACGTAATCATATAATGATACGCATATATATCACATAAACACATATTTCATAATTAAATCATATATATTCAAATAATTTCCATAATTCGCCATCCTGGCCCCCTAATCAAGGCCCTAAGCCTTATTAGGTAATTTGGGGCGTTACAACTATCCCTTCCTTGCAGGAATTTCATCCTCGAAATTTTACCTGAACAACTCAGGATACTGATCTCGCATATCTGACTGTAACTCCCAGGTTGCTTCCTCGATCTTGGTGCTCCTCCATAATAACTTAACAAAAAGTTATAGTTTTGTTCCTCAGGACCTTCTCCTTCTTGTCTAAGATCTGTACTGAATACTCTTCATAGGATAAGTCTAACTCTAGTTCCAGATCCTTGTAACTTAATACATGAGTCTCCTCTGATACATACTTTCTCAACATGGAAATATGTAGTGAAGGCGTACTATCAGTGCACACTAGACAATGCCGGGGGTAAGTCACACCTATAGGCCACCTAACCGATTCTCTTCAAGATATCAAATGGTCCAACAAACCAAGGGTTCAACTTGCCCTTCTTCCCATTTCCTTCTATAAACTTCCCCCAAACTTGGAAGTAAAGATAAGGTCTTTATCCGACACGATAGATCTCGGAGTCCCATGAAGGTATACTATCTCTCTCACATAGAGATCTGCATATTGGTCAACTGTAGTTCGTCCTCGTTGGTAAGAAGTGGGCTGACTTTGTATACCGGTCCACAATAACCTAGACTGAATCGTGCTGGCCCACTGTCCTGGGCAACCCCACCATGAAATTCATTGTGATGTCCTCCCACTTCCACTCTGGGATATCTAGAGGCTGTAATAGCCCTGCTGGTCTCTGATGCTTTGCCTTGACCTTCTGAATGGTCAAACACTTTTCCACATACTCAGTCACATCCTTCTTCATCATAGGCCACCAATATAATGCTTTCAGATCCTGGTACATCTTTGTGGTGCCTGGATGTGGAGAATAAGGGGTAAAATGAGATTCATCTAGAATCTACCGTTTGATCCCAGTGTTCATCAGAGCACAAATCCGATCCTTGTATCTCAATAAACCCATGTATGAAACTGTATAGTCCTTAGCAACTCCAGCTAGGACGTCCCCTCTAATCTTTCCCAGATGTGGGTCACTCAACTGTTTCTCTTTGATCCTTTCTAAAAGAATAGACTGCAGGGTCATGTTGGCTAATTGTCCCACTACTAACTCAATGTCTGCTTTAGTCATATCCTCTGGCAACTCTTTGGATATCTACCTAGCACTGTACAACTACCTCGGTCCTTTCCAGCTTAAGGCATCTGCCATCACGTTGGCTTTTCCTGGGTGGTAGAAGATCTCACAATCATAATCCTTCACCAGCTCTAACCAACGTATCTGCCTCATGTTCAAGTCCTTTTGGGTTAAGAAGTATTTGAAACTCATGTGATAAGTGTATATCTCACACTTCTCACCATACAAGTAGTGTCGTCACACCTTTAGTGCAAAAACTATTCCTGCAATTTCTAAATCATGTGTGGGGTACCTTTGCTCATACTCCTTTAGCAAACGTGATGCATAGGAAACCGCCTTTCCTGTCTGCATAAGGACACAACCTAGAACCTGTCTCGAGGCGTCACAATAAACCACAAACTTGTCCTTATCTGTAGGAAGACTCAGAACTGGAGTGGTGATCAGAATCATCTTCAGTCTATGGAAGCTGTCCTCACACCTATCTGACCACATGAACCTCTGATTATTGCGTGTCAACTCTGTCAGTGGTGATACAATCTTGAAAAACCCCTCCACCAAGCGTCTGTAATAACCTGCCAATCCCAAGAAACTTCTATTCTCTGAAGCATTCTTCAACTTTGGCCAATCTCGGATCGCCTCAATCATCGCTGGATGTACCATAATTCCATCTTTACTGACTATGTTACCTAATAAAGTTAAGTGTTGCAACCAAAACTCGCACTTCTTGAATTCCGCTTAAAACCTGTGCTCTCTTAGCCTATGTAGTACTAATATGAGATTATACTTGTGCTCCGTCTCTGAATGAGACTATATTAGTATATCGTCGATAAAGACGATCACGAACCGATCCAGGTAATCTTTGAACATTGTGTTCATTAGATGCATAAATGCTGCTATGGAATTAGTCAATCCAAATGACATCAATTGAAACTCATAATGCTCATACCTAATTCGAAAAGCTATCTTCGGTATGTCATCCTACTTGATCCTCAACTGGTGATAACTAGTTCCAAGATCTATCTTGGAGAATACCGTCTTACCCTGTAACTGATCAAACAAATCATCAATCATTTGCAGAGGAAACCTGTTCTTGATAATTAACTTGTTCAGTTCTCTATAATCGATACACATCCTCAGAGAACCATCTTTATTCTTCACGAAGAGATTTGGTGCTCCCCATGGCAAGAAACTCGGCCTAATAAAATCCAAGTCCAGTAATTCCTGTAACTTATCCTTTAGTTCCTTCAACTTTGCTGGATCCATCCTATACGGCGCCCTAGACACTGGCTCTGTCCTTGGCACTGATTCAATCACAAACTCTATCTACCTGTGTGGAGGTAACCCTGGTAGATCCTCTAGAAACACGTCCAGAAACTCACACACCAATCTGGTCTTTTCAAGTCCCACTGGCATGACCTGAGTGGTATCCATGACACTAGCTAAGAATCCTATGCATCCCCCCTCAATAGGTCTCTAGCTCTACGTACAAATATCATAGGTATACGAGGTCCATGCACAATGCCAACAAATACAAAGGGATCCTCACCCTTAGGCTCAAAGGTTACCATCTTCTTCTTGCAATCTATCATTGCCTCATACTTCTCTAACAATTACATACCCATAATTATGTCAAAGTCAGTCATAATCAACTCTATCAAGTCAACTGACAACTCCCTACCATCCACTGGCACTGGCAGTGATCTAATCCATATTCTAGAAACTACCCAGTCCCCAGTGGGAAATAGGTTACCAAACCCCATAGGATAAAAGTAACAAAGTCTACACAATCTATCAATAATACTACTAGAAACAAAAGAATGTGTAGCACCAGAATCTATCAAAACAATATAAAGGGTCCCAACACTAGAAAGCCTACCTATAACCACTGAGGGACTAGCCTCGGCCTTTGCCTGAGTTAGGGTGAACACCCGAGTTGGCGTCAGGCTGTCCACTTTCTTGGGCTCTTCCTTCCTAACTTTCGGGCAATCCTTCTTCAGGTGTCCCACAAACCCGTAGACGAAGCAGGCCTTTGCCCGACATTTCCCCAATATGATGCCTCTTGCACCGAGTACATTCTAGGAATGCTTTCCAGGTCTCACCGCCACCCCGGCGGCCTAATTGTACGCCCCATGGCCTCCTATCTAGCCCTGAAGGTGACAGTGTATCTTAAGTCTTTCTCTTTTGGTCATTAGGGCCTCATCCCCCACCAAAACCTGCAAATGGAGGTCCTGGCCTCCTAGAGTCCCTTCTGGCCGCATTCTCGCGCTAGATCTTGTTTTCTGCACTTTTAGCTGTGAGTGCCTTCTCAACAACATGTGCATAAGTAGTCATTCCTGGCATAATAGTGATGCGAACATCCCGGGCTATCATAGGCTATAGCCCCTGGAGAAACCTCTCCCTTCTAGTTTAATCAATTGACACTAGATCCCCAACAACCTTTGCCAATCTATCAAACTTCAAAGCATAATCGATCACTGACATGTTGCCTTGAAGTAACTTGCTGAACTTTTTGGCCTCTGTAGATCTAATTGCAACATTGTAGTATTTCTCATTGAATAGAGTTATGAAGTATTCCAATTCCAGATTTGGGACACCACCTCCCACCATATTCGGGCATCCTCTCGAAGCATATAAGTGGCACATGCCACTCTTTCATTACCACCTACCCTCATGAAATCCATGATGGTGGTGATCATTGTCATCCACAGCTCAGCCTTCAGTGGGTCTGACTTGCCCTAAAAAATTGGAGAGTGTTGTTTCCTGAACTTCTCATACAGTTGCTCCCACTTGTTTTCCACTGCCTGAGGTTGTACTGCCGCTAGTACCACTGGCTGTATAATTGCCAGTACTGTGGGCTGTAGGTTCCCTTCTGGAACTTGTTGCTGTCTCAAGAGGCGAATCTTATCTTCTTGCCTCTGTAACTTGGCTTGCATATTAGCAAGCACCTATTGCTAGTTTTCTGGAGTTGGTGGTGGGGCCTGGCCATGGTCATTCTCTTCCTTGGCCTGTATTTCTTGGCCAACCGACCTCTCTAACCTTCGAGGAAGCATACTGACATTTATCCCACTTTGTAGTGATCGATTCGCCCGTTAGGTAAGTAATAACTATACCTCGTGCTGCCTAGCAGTCCAAGACTGAACGAACAAACAGATGCAATGCTAATAAGCATGCCAACACATAATATATTCAATCATGATGCTAATAAGCACTTCCTAATATTCATCAGCAAATAGCGATGCTAATAAGAGTTTCTCACATACATAAGTAATTAACGATGCAAATAAGCATGTTTAAGCATTTATACATGTATAACAATGATAATAAGCATGTTCTTTAATCCCTGCCAGTATTAACAGTGCTAATAAGCATCTCCTAAGATACATGTATTTATAATAGTGCTAATAAGCGTGTCCTGACTTGCTAATAAGCGGTTCATTTGCATTCATAAGCAATAACAATGCTAATAAGTATTTCTTTAATATTCATGCAACAGTTAAGGGTCAGGCCCTATCAAAATATCTCATGCTCCCTATTAAGGCATGCAAATAAGGCATATACATTTATTTAAATAATTAAGCACTTAATCACATTAGTAGTTACCAAACCCTAAGTTGAGTATGCCTTTAGTTGCGAGTGTACATGTACGACCAGTCTTCAAGAATCCTTAAACATTGGCAACATTGATACCAAGTTGTAACGTCCTCCTAATCAAGGATCGTTGCACTGTGTACTTCAAATAGCGCCAAAGTTGCTAATCAAGTCCCTTGGTTATAAATGTGTAACTAAGGTTAGTGACAAGGGTTAGGTTTAAAAAATTTCGTCAAGAGAACATTAACTTTTCATTTAAAAGTTTAGTAAATACATGGGATCTCAAAAATACATAAAGATATGTTTAAAAGGGTTATATACAGTACAAAAGTTACAAGCCAAGCTGACCAAGGCGGCAGTCGCATATGTACACGCCGCCACCGATGCTCTCCAGCTCATGGCTGGTCTAGCTTCTCTTTTCCCTTTACCTGCACCGCATAGCACATGTGAGCCAAGGTTGAGAAAGAAAACTTAAACATGTGAATGAATAGTAAATACAGATTCCAGTTTCATATCTAGTATGCCAAACAATAATAACCTACTCATGCATGTATACAATTTCAAATAAATGATTATAGGATCATTTTGGGGCTCGCTTCCCTAAATAGATGACCATAGAGTGAACCCGAGGCCCTATGCCCTAGCTATTAAACCATTGAGTCACCTGAGGCCCTTTGCCCTAGCTCTGAGTAACTAGCCAAAGAGTTGTCCAAACAATTTGTTTCTTTTCCAAAGGACCATAGGGTCGGCCAAGGTAATAGTACGTCCGTGATTAGTCCTGAGCCTCTCGACCAGCGCACAGCGCGCTATTGCCACCTTTAACTAATAAGTCAATGCTTTAACTAGATATCCAGAAAACTAGAAAAATAGATAACTAGACATAGATAAGAATACCTTAGACAATACAAGTGTGCATACATATTAATCATATATCTCAATTGATTAAATACAAACACAGTATTAATTATGTTCCTTAACGGGGTCGAGCCCTAATTTCGCAGATAAGGCAAACAAGCATATATCATTTAACAATTATTTGGATATAGAACATTCAAGCATGCATAATCGACGATCACAATCATAATCTTGATAATGTTCATTCCTAGGCCAAGCCCTAATCATAAGTATCATGTATTGGGTGCAGTTTTCTTACCTCAGGTCCGAGTGCAACGTACAATAAGAACGACCCTCGAGCATGATCCTGAATCGAGTTATTGCCTTTGGGATGTCGAATTCTACTAAACCAAGTATAAGAATCGATCCCGATCCCTTAGGTTTGAGTTCCCGTCACTCAAAACCCTTCCTAGCCATTTCTGCCTATGCGCGCCATGCCACCCCCTAATGGGTCACGACGTGCATCAGGGCAGAGGCTCCCAGCCCCTACATTTCTTGGGACACGCGCCGTGACTCAGACCTGATGGGTTGCGACGAGCCTCTGCGAAACAAAATCCCTTGGGCCCTGGGTTCACAAGGGTCGCGACGCCCCTAGAACTCAGATTTTACAACTTTCTTTATCAACCAAATCCTACCAAAAACATTCCAAACAATTCCTAAAACCATAATTCAGTCCCAGAACAGATTCAACATAATCCAAGAAACAAAACCCAACCTTAAGTTCACCTAAAAATCCGACAAAACTTCAATTGAATTTCTTGAGCCACAAGCTCAAGAACACTTAAAACCAAAAATAGAAATGAATCAAAACAGGGATTAGAGTTTACCTCAGTTGTAATTCAAGACATCCTAGTTCCAGCTAAGCAAGCTCTAGACCTAAGCCTTCAATTTACCAAGTTTTCCTCCTTTAATTCTCTTAGTTTCCTCAAGGATTCACTAGCAAAGATGAGAGAGAGAGAGAGAGGAGAAAGAGTGACAGGGAGAGAGAGATAGAGAGAGAGAGAGAGAGGAAGCTGAGAGTGTTTTGTGTTTTGTGAGGTTACTTAGAGTTCAAGTAACTCTAAGTAAATCCTGAGGCTCGGGGTACTAGAAACGTCCTCGATGGTAAAATTGTCAAAATTCTTGAAATTCCCTCTTAATCTCACTAACTCCGAATATATCCTCAAATATTTATTCCCATTACCCAATATCCCGGTGATGTACTAAATACCAAAAATACCCCTTTGACTCACCCCGAGTCGGGTATTTGGTCCCGTTGTGACTCTCCAGCTAACTTGCACCCTAGGATCATTTCGTACCGAGTAACCCATATATATCCAGATAATAATGTGGTATCATACATATATATCATATATTAAATATACCCTTAAATGACCAAATTACGAAAATTGCCATTCTAATAAGAAATAGGACCACATGCATATTTAATTCACATAGACATGCATATCTAGTCATATTATAATATATCTCACATAATCATATAATGATACACATATATATATCACATAAACGCATATTTCATAATTAAATCACATATATGCAACTAATATCCATAATTTGCCATCCTAGCCCCCTAATCATGGCCCTAATCCATATTAGATAATTTGGGCCGTTACAGTTGGGAAAGTTCACATGGCTCACCTACCGATCGACCAACAGAGATTATTTACGAAGATTTCCCTATTTAAATAGGGACAAGATGACTGGTTGGATCGATAAGACCAATGATAATTTCTTGTTTATTAATCGGAGCTTGTCCTAAGACGAAATATGGTGGGCTCCACTACTGGTGGCAAAATAAACATGGCTCAGCTACCTGATCGCCCCACGGAGACCCTTTGTATAGAATTCCCTATATAAATAGGGACCGAATAATAGGTTGGATCAATTGGACCCTCTAACATGTCTTCTTTGAGCTCTAGGGCCTGTCCTAAGACGAAATATGGTGGGATCCACCCTAGTTGGGAAAGACCACATGGCTCAGCTACACGATCTCCCCATGGAGACCATTTGTCAAGACTTCCCTATTTAAATAAAGGCCAAATGAACAGTTTAATCGATCGAGCCAACGATCATGTCTTGTTTTGTCCATGGCGATATCCACCTTGGTTGAGAAAGATCACATGGCTCACCTACCCGATCGCTCAACTGAGAACCTTTGCGAAGACTTGCCTATTTAAATAGGGATGGATATCTGGATGGATCAATCAGACCAATAGTCATGTCTTATTTAAGCAACGAGGATTGTCCTAAGATGAAAATGGTGGGATCCACCCCATTGGGGAAACAAAACTTGGCTCTGCAACGTGATCACACAACGGAGACCCTTTGTGATGGCTTTCCTATATAAATTTGGACCGGATGAGAGTTTGGTTTGATGGGACCAATGATAATTTATTGTTTGAGCAATGGGTCCTCTCCTAAGATGAGATATGGTGGGATCCACCCAAGATGGGAAATATCAAATGGCTTAGCTACCTAATCTCCCCATGGAATTATTTAAAGAAGACTTCCCCATATAAATAGCAACCGGATGACCGGTTGGAAAGATAAAACCAACGATAATGTCTTGTTTGAGCACTGGGGCCTGTCCTAAGTGGAAATATAGAGGGATTCTCCCAGGTTGGGAAAGATCACATGTATCAACTTTCTGATCGCCTCAAGGAGACCCTTTGTGAAGACTTTCCAATTTATATTGGGATTGGATGACCGTTTTGATTGATCGGACCAATGAATATGTCTTGTTTGAGCACAGGGGTCTGTCCTAGGACGAAATATGCTGGGATCCACCCCAGCCGAGAAAGATCATATTGCTTAGCTACCCGATCACCCCATAAAGACCACTTGCAAAGATTTCCCTATTTAAATAAGGACCAGATGACCGGTTGGATCTAACAGAACAACTATCATGTCTTGTTTGAACACCGAAGCCTGTCCTAAGACAAAATATGGTGAGAACCACCCTAGGTTTGAAAGATAACATGGGTCAGCTACCCGATCACCCCACGGAGTCCTTTTAAGAATAATACTCTATTTAAATAGGGATCGGATGATTGGTTTGATCGACTAGACAACGTATCATGTCTTGTTTAAGCATCGAGGCTTGTCCTAATATGAAAAATGGAGGGATCCACCCAATTTGGGACAAATCACATGGCTCAGCTACCCGATCGCCCCATAGAGACCCTTTGCAAAGACTTCCCTATTAAATCAGTGATAGGATGACAGGTTGGATCTATTGGAACAACGATCATGCTTGTTTGAACAACACAAGATGTCCTAAAATGAAATATGGTGGGATCCACCTTGCTTGGGAAACATCTCATGGATTTGCTGCGCGATTGCACAACATAGACCCTTTGCGAAGACTTTCCTATATAAATAGGGACCGGATGAGAGGTTGGATCGATAAGACATATGATAATGTCTTGTTCGGGCACTGGGACTCTCCTAAGAAGAAATATGGTGGGCTCCACCCCAGTTGGGAAATATCACATGGCTCAACTACACAGATCGCCTCACAGAGATCCTTTGCAATGATTTCCCTATTTAAATGGGGGCCTAATGAACGATTTCATCGATCAGAGCAATGATCATTCCTTGTTTGAGCACCAGGGTTTGTCCTTAGAAGAAGTATGGTGGGATCCATCAGTGTTGGGAAAGACACATAGCTCACCTACCTGATCGCATAACGAAAACCCTTTCCAAAGACTTCACTATGTAAATAGGGTATAGATAGCCAGTTAGATTGATCGGACAAGCTATCACGTCTTGTTTGAGCATTAGGGCCTTATCTAAGATGAAATATGGTGGGATCCTCCGTGGTTGGGAATGATCTTATGGCTCAGCTACCAGATCGCCCAACATATAGCCTTTGCGAGGACTTCCCTATTTAAATAAGGACCGAATGACCTGTTGGATCGATTAGACTAATGATCATGTCTTGTTTGAGCACCTGGGCTTGTCCTAAGATGAAATATGGTGGGATCCACCCTTGTTAGGAAAGATCACATGGGTCAGTTCTACAATCGCCCCACAGAGACCATTTATGAAGACTTCCCTATTTAAATAAGGATCAGATGACTGGTTAGATTGATAGGACCAACGATAATGTCTTATTTTACCATTGGGGCTTGTCCTAAGATGAAATATGGTTGGATCCACCCCGGTTGGAAAAGATCACAAGGTTGAGCTACACGATCGCGCCACGGATACCCTTTGCGAAGTCGTTCTTATTTAATAATGGATTGGATGAGTGGTTGGATCGAACAGACCAATGATAATGTCTTGTTTGAAAACTGATGCATGTCCTAAGATGAAATATGGTGAGATCCACCTTGGTTAGGAAAGATCACATGGCCCATCTACTTAATCGCCCCACGTAGACCATTTGCGAACACTTATTTAAATAGGGACTTGATAACCAATTGGATCGATCGGACAAACAATGATGTCTTGTTTGACCAGCTAGCCCTATCATAAGATGAAATATGGTAGGATCCACACATGTCGGGATAGATTATTTTGTTTAACTACCTGATCGCCTCACGGAGAACCTTTGCAAAGAATTCCATATTTAAATAGGGACTAGATGACAGGTGTGATCGATCAGACCAACGATCATTTCTTGTTTGAGCACCAGTGCTTGATCTAAGATGAAATATGGTGGGATCCATCCAGGTTGGGAAAGGTAAAATCACTTAGCTAGCCGATTGTCCCACGTATTATGTTTATGAAGGTTTCCATATTTAAATAGAGATCCGATGACCGGCTGGATCGAATGGACAACCAACCATGTCTTGTTTGAGCACCAACGCCTGAACTAAGACAAAATATGGTGGGATCAACCTTGGTTGCGAAAGATCACTTGGCTCATTTACCCAATCGCCCAATGAAGACCCTTTGAGAAGACTTCCTTATTTCAATAGGGACCAGATGACCGATTGGATTGAGGTACAAAGCCTGTCCTAAGATTAAATATGGAGGGATCTACCTCGGATGGGAAAGACCACATGGTGCAGCAACCCGATCGCCTCACGGAGACCATTTGTGATGAATTCCCCATTTAAATAGGGACTTGATATCGATTGGACCAACGATCATGTATAGTTTAAGCATCAGTGCTTATCCTAAGATGAAACATGGTGGGATCAACCCAAGATGGAAAATATTACATGGTTGTGCTACCCGATCTTCCCATGGGGACCTTTTGCAAATACTTACCTAATTAAACAATGATTGGATGATTGGATGGATTGCTCGGACAAACGATATTGTCTTGTTTGAGCACCAGAGCCTGTCCTAAGATGAAATATTATGAGCTCCACACTGGTTTGATTGAATAGATCAATGATTCTGTCTTGTTCGAGTACTAAGGCATGTACTGAGACGAAATATGGTGGCATCCACCCTGATTGGGAACTATAAAAAGGGTCAGCTACCCGATCACCCCAAACGATAATGATTTGTATGAGCACTGGGCCTGTCCAAAGATGAAATATGGTAGGATCCACTACGGTTGGAAAAGATCTAATGGTTGACCTACCCAATCACCCCACGTAGACCCTTAGCGAAGGCCTCCCTATTTAAATAGTGACCTGATGAACAGTTTGATCGATCAGCCAACAATCATGCCTTGTTTGAGCACTAGGGCCTGACCTAAGATGAAATATGGTGGGATCCACCTTAGTTGGGAAAGATCACATGGTTCAGTTCCTCGATCGCAGAACAGGGACCCTTTGCGAAAACTTCCCTATTTACATAGGGACGGGAGGGCCGGTTGGATCGATCAAACCAATTATCTTGTCTTGTTTATGCAACGGGGACTGTCCTAAGATGAAATATGGTGGGATCCACCCCCATTAGGAAAAATAACATGGCTCAGCTACCCGATCACTCCACCGAGACCCTTTGCGAAGAATTCGCCATTTAAATAGGGACCCGAAGATCTGTTGGATCGATTGGGCCAACGATCATGTCTAGTCTACGCATCAGGGCTTGCCCTAAGATGAAATATTGTCGGACCCACCCGAGTTGGGAAATATCACATTGCTCAACTACCCGATCCCCCCACAGAGACCCTTTACGGTGACTTCCTTATTTAAATATTGACCAGATGACCGACTAGATCGATCAGACCAACAATAATGTCTTGTTTGAGCACCAGGGCCTATCCTAAGAGGAAAGATGGTGGGATCCACCTCGGTTGGCAAATATGACATGGCTCAACCACACGATCGCGTCACAGAGACCATTTGTAAGACCTTCCTATTAAAATAGGGACCAAATGACTGATTGGATTGATCAGCCAATGATAATTTCTCTATTGAGCATGGCTTCTATCCTAAGACAAAATATGGTGGTATCCACCCCAATTAAGATATATCACATGGTTTAACTAACTGATTGACTCATGGAGACCCTTTATAAAGATTTTCCTATTTAAATAGGAATAATTTGACTGGTTTTATCGATCGGACCAACGATAATTTCTTGTTTTAGAACTGGGGTGATGCAAGATTAAACATGGTGGGATCCACCCTGGTTGGGAAAGATCACAGGGGTCAGCTACCCGATCGCCCAATGGATGTCCTTTGAGGATAATTCACTATTTATGTTGGGACTGGATGACTGGTTTGATCGACCAGAGCAACGTTCATGTCTTGTTTGAGCACCAGGCTAGTCGTAATATGAAATATTGTGGGATCAACCTCGGTTGGGAAACATCAAATGGCTCAGCTAGTCGATCGACCCATGGAGACCTTTTGCGAAGGCTTCCAAATTTAAATAGGGACTGGATGATCGGTTGGATCGATTGGACCGACAATCGTATCTTGTTCTTGCACCAAGTCCTGAACTAAGATAAAATATGTTGGGACAACCTTGGTTGGAAAAGATCACCTGGCTTAACTACCATATCGCCTAATAGAGACCCTTTGCGAAGACTTCCCTGTTAAAATAGGGACCAGATGACTGGTTGGATCGATTAGATCCATAATCATGTCTTGTTTGAGGACCAAGGCCTATACTAAGATGAAATATGGTGGGATCCACTGCAGTTGGGAATGATCAAATGGCTCAGCTACTTGATCGGCCCACGGAGACCCTTTGTGAAATCTTCCATATTTAAATAGGGACGAGATGACTGGGTGGATCAATCAGAGAAATAATAATGTCTTGTTTAAGCACCGGGGCTTGTCCTAAGATGAAATATGGTGAGATCTACCCCTGGTTGGAAAGATAACATGGCTCTTCTACCCGATCGCCCCACAAATTTCCTTTGAGAAGAACTCTCTATTTAAATAGGGACGGGATAATTAGTTGGATTGATTGGACCAACAATCATGTCTTGTTTAAGCATCGTTGCCCCACGGAGACCCTTTACGAAGATTTCTCTTTTTAAATTGGGACCGTATGACCGATGTTTAAGCACCGGGGTCTGTCCTAAGACGAAATTATTTTGTCAACACTAGTTTGGAAAGATCACATGCCTCAATCACCAGATTGCCTCACAGAGACCCTTTGTGAATACTTCCCTATTTAAATAGAGACCGGATGATCGATTGAAATTAGACCAATGATCATGTATTTTTTAAGCTACAAGGCTTGTCCTATGATGAAATATGGTTGGATCCAAACCAGTTGACAAAGATAACATGGCTTAGCTACCCGATCGCCCTTCGAAGACCCTTTGCGAAGACTTCCCTATTGAAATAGGGGCCAGATGATCGGTTGGATCGATTGGACCAAAATAATGTCTTATTTCAACATTGGGGCTTGTCCTAAGACAAAATATAGTATGATACGCCTATGTTGAGAAAGATCACATGGCTTAGCTACCTAATCTCCCCATGGAGAGCCTTTGCAAAATCTTCCCTTTTTAAATTGGGACTGGATGACCGGTGGGATCGATCTGACCAAAGATGATGTCTTGTTTGAGAACCAGGCTCTATACTAAGACAAAATATTATTTGATCCACCCTGGTTATGAAAGATCCCATGGCTAAAAAACCTGATCACCTCACGGAGATCTTTTGGGAAGACTTCCCTATTTAAATAGGGACCGGATTACCAGTTGAATTGATCAGACCAATGATCATGTCTTGTTAAAGCTACAGGGCTTGTCCTAAGAAAAATTATGGTGGGATCCAACCTTGTTGGGAAACCTAACATGGCTTAGTTACCCCATCTCCCCACAAAGACCCTTTGCTAAGACTTTCCTATTGAAAAAAGGGCTGAACGATCGGTTGGATTGATTGGACCAACGATCATGTCTTGTTTCATAATCGGATTACCTAAGATGAAATATGGTATGATCCACCTAAGTTGAGAAAGATCACTTGGCTCATCTACCCGATCGCCCCGTGGAGACCCTTTGCGAAGTCTTCCCTATTTAAATAGCGGCCAAATGACCGGTTGAATCTATCAGAACAATGATCATGTCATGTTTGAACACCAAGGTCTGTCCTAAATTGAATTATTGTGGGATCCACCTAGCTTAGGAAAGATCACATGGATAATTACCCGATCGACCAACACAAACTCTTTGCAAAAGAATTTCCTATTTAAATAGGGACCGAATGACATGTTGGATTGAACCTACCAACGATAATGTCTTGTTTGAGCACCGCAGCTTGTCCTAAGACGAAATATGGTGTGATCCAATCCGGTTAGGAAAGATCACATGATTTAACTACCTGATCGCCTCTTAGAGACCCTTTGCAAAAGCTTATCCATTTCAATAGGGATAAGATGACAAGTTGGATTAATTAGATGAACGATAATGTATTTTTTAAGCTCCGGGGCCTGAGCTAAGATGAATCATGGTGGGATCCTCCCCGGTTAAGAAAGATCAAATGGCTCATCCACATGAATGCCCCACAAAGATCCTTTGAGAAGACTTCACTCTTTAAGTAGCTACCAGATGAACAATGGGATTGATCTGACCAACGATGATATCTTGTTTGAGCGTCGGGGTCTGTCCTAAGAGGAAAAATGTTTTGTCCCTTAGGAAAGATCACATGGCTCAACTATCCAATTGCCTTATGGAGAGCCTTTGCAAAGACTCCCCTATTTAAATAGGGATCGAATGACTAGTTGAATTGATCAGACCAATGATCATGTCCTGTTTATGCTATGGGGCTTGTCCTATGATGTAATATGGTGGGATCCAACTCTTTTGGGAAAGATATAATGACTTAGCTACTTGATCGCCACACGAAAACCCTTTGTGAAGACTTCCCTATTGAAATAGGGAACCTATGATTGGTTGGATCAATTGGACAAATGATCATGTTTTGTTTCAACTTCGAGGCCTGTCCTAAGACAAAATATGGTATGATCAACCTAAGTTTAGAAGGATTACATGGCTTATCTTCCCGATCGCCCCACATAGACCATTGGCGAAGTCTTCCCTATCTAAATAACAACTTGA
This sequence comes from Humulus lupulus, assembly GCF_963169125.1. NCBI lineage: Eukaryota > Viridiplantae > Streptophyta > Magnoliopsida > Rosales > Cannabaceae > Humulus > Humulus lupulus. Next base: position 56,497,038 of record NC_084799.1, read on the forward strand.
TGACCGATTGGATCTATAGGAACAATGATCATGTCGTGTTTGAACACCAAGGCCTGCCCTAAAACAAAATATTGTGGGATCCACCTCTCTTGGGAAAGATCACATGGCACAGCTACCCGATCGACCAACAAAGACCCTTTGCCAAGAGTTTCCTTTTTAAATAGGGACTAAATGATAGGTTGGATTGATTGGAGCAACGATGATGTCTTGTTTAAGCATCGGGGCCTGTCCTAAGACAATATATGTTTTGATCCACCCTAGTTGGGAAAGATCACACGTCAAAACAACCCGATCACCTCACCTAGACCTTTTTCAAAGACTTCCCTATTTAAATAGGGACCGAATGACCGATTGGATTGATCTGACCTATGATCTATTCATGTTTAAGCTTCGCAGCTTGTCCCGAGACAAAATATGGTGGGCTCCAACTTTGTTGGGAAAGATAACATTTCTTAGTTACCTGATCGCCCCACGAAGACCTTTTTTTTCTAAGACTTCCCTATTGAAGTAGGGACTGAATGATCGATTGGATCGACTGAACCAACGATTGTGTCTTGTTTCAGCGTCAGGGATTGTCCTAAGAAGAAATATGGTATGATCAACCTAAGTTGAGAAGATCACAAGGCTCATCTACCCGATCGCCACATAGAGACCCTTCACAAAGTATTCCTTATTTAAATAGCAAACGGATGAAATGTTTGGACCGAAGCCTGTCCTAAGAAGAAATATGGTGTAATCCACCCTGGTTACTAAATATCACATGGCTTAACTACCCGATCACCTCAGAGAGACCCTTTGCAAAAACTTCCCTATTTTAATAAGGACAAGATGATAAGTTTGATCGATTAGACATACGATAATGCCTGGTTTGAGCATTGGCGCCTGAGCTTAGATGAAATATGGTGGGATCCACCGGGGTTAGGATAGATCAAATGACTCAGCCACTATGAATAACCCACAGAGACCCTTTTCGAAGACTTCCTTCTTTAAAAAGGGGCATGATGACCGATTTGATCGATCAGACTAACGATAATGTCTTGTTTCAGCATTGATGCCTGTCTTAAAATAAAATATGGTGGGATCCACCCCGGTTAGAAAATATCATATTTCTTAGCTACCTGATCCCCCAACAGAGACCCCTTGTGAATAATTCCCTATTTAAATAGGTATCGTATGACTTGTTGGATAGATCGGACCAACGACCATGTCTATTTTTAGCTCTAGGGTATGTCCAAAGATGAAATATGGTGGGATCCACACCGGTTGGGAATGATAACATGGGTCAACTACCTGATTGCTCCATGGATACTGTTGACGCGGTTCTTCGCCAACAGGTAATTAAGAAAATAATGAACCGAAACAGATGAATGATCTTAAAATGAACTGATGATACAAATAATTTTTTTAGGTGGTTCAAAGGTTAAAATCCTTCTACTCCACCAGCCAATATTATTTCCATATTTCTGGTATTCTTTACACGGTATTTTGTTACACAATAGAATCCAACCCTTTGCAACTCCCAGGGTCTCCATATTTATAGGAGAGGGCACCTAGGAGTTGGTAAGGGGGGTCATCCCGTGACCTTCTTACCCATCACGTCACTTCTGTGACATTCATGATTAATTCCTAAAACCTGACAGATGAAGTGTGGTCTAATCAATAGGTAAGGGGGATAATGGGCCGCACGGCCCAACCCAGTCGTGGGTGCCTGAACACGCACGTTCATGCTCCGTGTCCGAGAATTCAGGGATATATCAGACACGTGATGTCTGATATATGCACGTTTACATTGCGTGGTTGACTTTATAAGGGGTGACAGACGCCAGCTCAAGCCCGTACCTCGAGCTGGACTTCTTCTTAGTCCGCGGTGTACGTCCTCTAGATCCGACTCCAGAGCAGCTCCAGCCAACATGTGGTTACCTCGGGCTAAAGAGGTAGGTCCTGACAACAGCAGCTCCGGCCACGTGGTATCCATGTGGCTGATATAATTATGCAATATCTCAGCTCGCTAATAGCCCGTGGAAAATTAGGGCGTACAGATACCCTTTGCGAATACTTATCTATTCAAATAGGGATAGAATGACTGGTTGGATCGATCGTACCAATGATCGTGTCTTTTTTTAGCACAGGGTCTTGACTTAAGACAAAATATGGTGGGATCTACCCTTGTTGGGAAATATCACATGGCTCAGCTACCAGATCGCCCTAGAGAGACCCTCTGCATAGGCTTCCCTATTTTTATAGGTTCCAAATGACCAGTTGGATCGATCAAACCAATGATCATTTCTTGTTTGAGCACTAGGGCTTTTTCTAAGATGAACTATGGAGGGATCCACCCTGGTTGGGAGAGATCACAAGGCTCAGTTACCCGATCTCCTCACTAAGACCTTCTGCAACGCATTTCCTATCTAAATAGGGATCGAAGGACTTGTTGGATTGATCAGACCATTGATCATGTCTTAATTGACCAACAGGGTCTGTCCTAGAAAGAAACACTACAAAATTTTTGACCAAATATTACGGCAAAATCTTACATAACTTTAGAAGTGCTATTAATACATCCCAAAAAAAAAAAAATACACAGACATTATCGGTGCCAAATGAAAAGTAACAGGCTCCAAATGAAATTTTACTTCACAAATAAAAAAGCAAAATAAAAAATGAAGAAGGGTTTTCTCTATTCTCTCTATTCTCTCGTTCTCTTAGTCTGAATCCCTAATCTCTCTCAATCTCTTCCCTCTCTCCCTTAGGCTGAGACCCTTCATCTTTGAGCTTCCAACCCATTCCCCTTCATCTTGTTCTGTCCGAATAGTTGAGCCCAAACGTCATTCATTGCTGATTTTAACGGTAAGGTGACGGCAACGAGGTGTATGCCGTCGGGTCGAGGTAGATATGGCGTCTCAGAATTGGATTTCGGGACGAGAAGGTTTGTTTATGGAGGTGGAGATTCAAATTGGAGGGGTTGTAGGATTACGGTGAGTTCTTCGGATAGGGATGCCAATGGCGGAGGAAGAAGTCGGAGTTCGAGCTCGAGCTCGATTTCGAGTACCGAGTCTAGCTCGTTTCTTTCTCAGAGCCAAACTTATGCTCTGTTGAAGCACCAAATGGAAGTGGCGGCAAAATCTGAGGTCAGGGTTCGGGGTATTCTCCACTCTTTCTATTAGGATTTTATTGGATGCCAATCAGAGAGTTATGTATTTATATGTTTTGGAAGTTATAGGACTATGAAGAGGCTGGGAGGATTCACGACTTGTTGAAGTTATTCGAAGAAGAGGAGCTGGTTTTGTGACTAAGAAGGTTGATTAAGGAGGCAGTTGCAGATGAAAGGTTCAAGGTAAATCACCTGCTCCCTTTGAAAAAGCTTATTCTTTTAGGATTCAAATTATTAGTTTCTACTTAATTATTTCATTGGGTTTGAAACAGAATAGTAGTTTTTTGATCCAAATTAGTAGTTTTATACAGAGCTATTGTTTTTCTTAATGTAATTTACGTTTTTCTTATTGTTGGTTGTGTCGGTATCTTTTCCCTTTTTCCTTAAGAATGGAGATTTTGAGCTAATAGAGACATCTAAACGTTTAAAACCGATTATGGGATTAAGGGGAATCAAGAAGTTTAAAAGATGTACAAACTTAAGCTTTTTGCCCTAATATAACTTTGTTGTTTGTAGTACATGTGCTTTTGGTTCAGAAGTTGAGAAAAGATGAAAAATTTAGAGTGAAATGGGAAAAAGCTAGGATGCATTGTAACTTTCATTTATGCCCATATGAAAGGCTTGGACCTGGTATTTTATGTTTCTGTGTGCACTGATACTACTAAACCAATAGTTGGTACTATTGGTTTCACATTAAAGATAGTGTTTGCCCTGCCAGTAAAACAGGCTTTGCTGCTTTTCTTTTTTGATCTATGTAGTGTTGAAGTAAATTTTTGGAGAGGCGTGAGGAGAATTAGAAGGATAGAGATTGTTGCTAAGTTGTTTTGCTGTTGGTGAGGATTCAAAACAATTGTGAGATGATGCTGAAGTTAATTTCCTCTTTATTGTTTGTTTGGTTTCTCTTCTTAATTATTTTGTTTTCCTCTCTTGACTGTTGACGGCGCTCCACTATTCATTCCTTCTTTATTCTTATTATTTTTGCTATGTTGCTTTATTGAGTTCAGAAATCAGTTAACTATATAGCAGATTCTGACATTTCAAACTTATTCTCAGGATGCAGCTAACTATCGCGATGAGATGAGAGAAATTGCGCCCCACTCTCTTTTGAAATGCTCAAGTGATGCAACAACCTTGGTACTGTTGTGAACTTATGCTTCATCAAATCATTAGATTTTTATTAGTATTTCAATCATTTTTTAATATAATATTAACGTTGCTGCTTATATTTGGTTTATCTAGCTTCTAACTCCTATTTTAACTTCAAGATTATCCATTTCAATTCTCCTTAGTTTGGGGAGGATTTTTAATAATAAGTATATTTATGATTTTGTATGTTGGATGTTGGAGCAAGTTAAAGTGATGTTTGATTGTTTTCTAATGAATTACTCCAATAATTAGACAGACTTGATAAGCTTCTAACATAAGTGATCAGATTATTTCATCAATGTTAAATATTAAATTTGAAACCTATGATTTTTCAGGGAATCAGGGTTCAAGTGAGGTGTGTGTATATTGAGGGCCGGAGTCAGCCTTCAAAGGGTCGCTATTTCTTTGCATACCGAATACAAATTACCAATAACTCAGAACGCTCTGTCCAACTTCTTAGAAGACATTGGATTATAACCGATGCCCATGGAAAAACTGAGAATGTCTGGTCAGTTATTTCTACCTTTCGATGCCATCTGCTATTAATGTGCATTTTTCAGCTTCTATTTCCAAGTTAATCAAATTCTCTACACCCTTTGAATTGTTGTCATTTTCTAATTGTAGGGGGATTGGTGTTATTGGTGAACTGCCATCCATTGTCCAAGCTGCTGCCATTCGTGGGTGTTGTTTTTTATTTTTCTTCTCTGATGTGTTGTAAATCATTAAAGCAGAAAGGCAGAAAGAGACCATGGCTTCTCCTTCTCCTTCTCACCTCACAGCTATCCCACAACGCCTCTCAAAACCCTCCCTTTCCCAATGTAAGTAAATCTCTCTCTTTCTCTCTGTATATATAATATATATATACGTATATATATGACACTACTAGTACCCTTAAGATGAATTAGTATGAGAAATAACTTAAACCCTTAATTTCATTGCTAAATTTGGTAGTAAACTCGAAGCCAGCTGAGGATTCTGGTCACTCATCATAAAAACCTCTGAAGGTAAGGGCTTCATGCATTTTGGTATCTAGCTAATTATCTCTGATTATATTGTTTATTATCTTTTACTTGCAAATCACTTATGTTTTCTTAAGAACATGGTCTTAGTAGCTAGCATTGGGACATGCTATTGTGTTATTTTGGGCAATTTTCATGCTGTTTAAACTTCATGATACAATTTGATTGGCATTCATACTGATATTGATTGGCATTGTGGCTGTTAAGTTGTCAGTTGCAATTTGGTACAAAAGAATAATGCAATTTGGTACTCGTTGGCTTGCTATAGTAGTATAAACCATGCACGAATATAATAATTATGTCCTTTAATATTAATAGTGCTTTAATATTGTTGTTGTTTAATTTGGTGATGTCATATTGCTAATATATGTATCTATCTCTGTATTTTTTTTCACCCAAGCTGAGCTTCGTAGCTTGAAATCTCACATGAGTCATGGCCTTGATATTCTCGTGTGATTTTCTTCTTTTAATAGAATTTTAAAAGATTGATGCTCTCTCTATATATATTTTTTATGTTCACTAGCAAAAGGAAAGTGATATCTTTGAGTTTGGATTACAATTCACTCATATAGAATTGGAAGATAATTATGTAACTCTTTTTTCTTGACTTTTCTTTGAACTTTTTTTGTTTCATGACAAACCTTGTTGTTTCTTTTTCATAGTTTAGTTAGCAAGAGATGAAATAAAAGGTTGTTCTTTTTATGATTGTTGTTGTTTAATTTGATGAATGTGTATATATGTCTATTTGCTAACTCAGGTAGCTGGAATTTATAGTGGTTATCTCTTGTTTATTTCTCTGAATTGGTATATTTTTTGAGTTATTTTATTTTGTTTCTTAGTCATTGAGTTGTTATAATATATGGCTTCAGTGTATTCTAGTTTCTTGTTTGGCCTTTTATTTTCTTGAGTTATTTGATTCCTTCTAGCTTTTCCTTTATTCCGAAGTTGTTTAGAGAGCAATATAAGGGAATTATTTTCTAAGTAGTTGCAAAGAGCAACAATAGAAATAGAAAACAAATTAAGAAAACAGGGCATAAAAAACAACTAGATGATTCTTTTTACTGCAATATGTGGAAACTTTTCGTTTGAGCATTAGTTTTTATTCTCCTGCCCCATACGTTATTCTCATAATAGAGGGGATTTAGAGCAGTGATTGGTGATCCACCGCTTCAAAATAAAACCAAAACTTCCCCATTAGTTAGTTACAATGCCCCATCACTCGTACTTTCTCTCTCATTCATCACCACTATCCTATCTTTGTTTACTTCTTTGAGTCATTTTCATTATCTTTTTAAATGGAGGTGTTACTTATGAAGGAAGGGGTCAGATTTGTTGTGATGACATCTATCATGACATATATGTCCACATTCAACTTATCATCCCTCACAATTTTATCCACTTTTATAGGATGCACTTGTGCATGCCCAGCCTACTAATCAATAGTCTTATTATCATTTTTAATTAGTATTTTAGAATTTTAATCTGTGCATAAGTTTTTTTTTAAAAAAAAAAAAACAGGCATGTACTTTCTTTTAGGCCTCTAATGGCCACTGGTCTCAAGTAAAGTCCAAACCTAACAGTCTAGCTTCCTAAAAATATTTTGGCAAAACTTTGGGAACTGTAAAGGGCTAGGAAGAATCTATAAGTCTAATATATATCTTTCCATTCTAAATTTTAATCAATTCAACTTGGTTTGGTAATATGTAACACACTAGGAAGCTCACATAGAAATATGAAAATCATAACTGTAATTGACAAAAATACACAAATTTAAGTTGTAGAATTGGTGTTAGGGAAGATACCTTTCCACCAGCTTCATGAACACATATCATTCCAACAGCGTGATCCCAAGCCTGTAGTCATGAATCATGATAACTTATATTAACCAATGCTACAGAAACTTCTGAATTCGATGACTATACAGAGATATGAAAAACCTTGATAAGCTGCATAAACTAAAAGTAAACGTAACTGGTCAATAATACAATAGTCAAAGCGAACAGTAGCCCAAACATTGTTGATCGTGTGAAGGAACCATGAAATTGCTAAAACAGTAAATTTGGCCACAAACTTGATAAATATTATATATATGCAGTAAGATTATGTATATTTACAAAGGCAATCCATGTATTTGTTCTATCTATACTCTAGAATGTCATTCATTAATAGAAGAAGAAAAAGGGTATAAACGTCATAGATGATGTACTATAGTAAGGTATATCTATATTATATAATGGTGAGTAGTGGGTTTGATGATTTTTCTGAATTTTAAATTAGAAAGAATGTTTGATGATTAAAACTTCACTAAAATATGTCAAAAACCAATGTTAATTCTTATGTTTGATTACTCAATGAATAAACATAATATTTGAAATGAAACATGTTTCAACCCACTCTTACTGCCAAATTTGTTTTATGCATTATAGAGTGTAGTTTTTGAGTTTGAATAATGGATTGGTTATATACATGCATTTTCAATCCTTTTTGGAGTATGGCTTCTGCCTTTTATCTACTCAAATAAAGTTATGTGTTTTTCTACTTAAAATTCCAGTCACTTTTATATAGAATTAGTAGCACGTTGAAATTTGAATACTTAAATTACTTTTATGGACAATGATAATAGATTCGATGAGATTATTGGAATGGATCGTGTTATGGTGTCACATATAAGCTATCTATGACAGTTGTAAATTTTCCATCTATTAAATTTAAGGAGATTATGGCAACTAACATGATTCGACTTATTTTTGTTTGTGATTAGTTCTGTATAAAATTCTTCTCAAGATTGTATTTAAGTTTGAAAGAGAATCACTTAATTATTGATACTATGGTCTTATAGTTACTTTTTTTATTATTATTATTATGCATGCTCACTTCTTTCAGCATAACCCCATTAAATTCTTGATGACACGTTTACGTCTACATTTGAAAGAGAAACTTAACATAGTTGGTTATGAATATCTTAATTAACATACCTACTCTAATTTATTTTGGTGTATCTTCATTGTTTTTTTTTTCTTTCAGATATTTGATTTTGGACTAGCAAACTGGTTGATATCTCAATAGACTAATCATTCATTTGTTCCTATAGATGCAACTTTATGCATGGTTTCTTTGCCAATACTTTTATCAAAACAATGTAGTATTAATCTTCAAACTATTTTTTCATTTCTTAACATGTATACCATGCCTTGTTGTTGCTGTTGCCTATTAAAAAATGTTGTGTTGCTGCTTGTAAATAAGCCAATTAGGTATAGTTCAGAACCAGATGGAGCACCATGCCCTGTTGCTTTTATTGTACGTAATGCTTTATTTATTTTCTTATATTATTTATATAATAAACTTTTGTTTTACAAATAACATTATTATATATAGTATATGTAATTGATTAGAAGACTTGCGTAATTGTTTCTTCGTGTTTACAGAGAACACTTTGAGGAAAATAGTTTGGAAAAAGATCCAACAAGGAGCTCTCACGATATTTCTCTGACCGGCCTTATCATCAACAAGGTATATTATTATATTGTGATCTCATTTTCATTCTATCCATATTTACACTTACCTTGTGTTGTATGCACAAGCAGTATGTTGCATGCTTCTTTATTCCCCAGATTGTGTGCAAGAGAATTTGTTTTTGTCTTGCTACTACCCGCTGAGAAATTATTATATATGATGTGTGTTTCAATTGCTTATAAACATCAATGTTCAACTGAATTGATGTTCAATTATGCCTTTGCTACACTTTTTTTCTCTATATATCTTTACTGAGTTTAGCTTTCTCTTTTCTATATATATTACTATAATAAATATATGCTTCTGGCTCAACCGCTTAAAACAAAAGTAGTAACTTAAGAGAATAGAAAATAGAGATCTCATTTTGTAGTGTCACATATATAGGCGGTGATGGTATAATTTCATTTATTAGATAGAAGGTTCTCACTCACATCCATTCAACAAACACCTTTAAGCTAGTCCTAATGACTTTAGTGTAGACCATTGCGTATTCAAAATCTCAATGCTCTTATACGGTGTACTATTAACTGGTTTTTGCAGGCATTATTAAAGAAAGGTGCAAAGTATTCAAAATCTCAGTGCTCTTGCTGATCACTTTTCATGCCAGCTACTTCTGAAGTTACCCAACAAACTTTCGAGTACATCAGAAAGACAGGAACTCAACTTCAAGTGATAGGAAAATTTGGCTCAAAATGCTCTAGGATTATGAGACTTTAGACACATTAAAGGTAGTGTTTATGGCTGCATGATTTACACCAAATACATGGTTGTGTGTTAATATGATATGTAGAAAGGTCTTCTAATTCTTTTTAGCTATTACTTCATTTGAGACATATTTATAACAAATGGTTTGTTGAAATTTGCTAAAGTTGATTTACTTCTGTCTATCACCATTCTACTCTAGTGATTGCTTGATTTCCCCAATTGAGTATATTAGGCCAATTCTATTGGTACTGGGTTCTCTTTTTCATTTAGCATTAAATGCATATACAGTACAAGAACTTTTTCATGTATGAGGTTCAAGTGGTGGAGCTATTGTCTCTCTTTGATGTTTTTGATGTTTTCCTTCAACTCAGTGGCAGTTTGAGCTCTTGTATCTTTCATTTCATATGAGCATGCTTTTTTGGTAAAAAAAAAACCGTGAATGTTTAGACATATTCCTGTCCCTCTCATATTAGTGATGCTTTTAATTTGTCTCATTCTAGGTTGATGAATACTTAATTCTTACTTTTGGCACTTTTTATTAATAATTTTGTCAACTATATTTTTTGTTTTTATATTGATGGGCTCCTTGAAGATCCTTTGCTGGGACTATATTCTTTGTTTTATAGATGATTCATATTTAATTTTGTTAATTGCAATAAAAAGGTGTACTGTAGGTTTTTTTGCATTCAGTAAGAAGAACATAATGCAAGAGTGCATTTCTTGAACTACTCTTAGATTCTACCAATGCTATTAGAGCATAATGGAATATTTTATTTGTGTAGATATTTCTGCTTGGTCTCTTGGTAGCAGACAGTTTAATGTGATTTAATTATTAATGGGCTTATTCTCTCCATACTCTGTTAGTTTACTATTAACTTTAAGTTGAAGCATTATTTATTTAAATTTTGTTGTAGCTAAGCAAATGGACTCACAACAAAGACAAGTGCACAAAGGATGATGAATTGAAGGATGGAGCAAGTTTCATGTATGGTTTACCTTTGTGTATCTTGTAATGGTTCTGTTTTTCATTTTATGAAGTAAAAAATGTTCAAGATTATAAAACTTTATTATGTTATGCTTTCAAACTTAAAGTTAGAACTAAGATCTCATGAAGTAGACACATTCATGATTTGAATTAGTTATTGTTTAATGTAATACTTACGTTTTATCAATCTATTGAGAATTATATTTTATGATTAATTTTGATTTTTTTGATCAAAATACAATAATGAAAATATTTTAATTAAAAAAAACTTTGTAAGTATACTTATCAAAATAAAATTTAAAATATACTATCCACACTAAAGTAACAAAATTTTATTACTAGACTTTTAATATGTTATGATTTAGAAAAATATTACAAGCGTAACAAATCGTTATGATTTATATAATATAACAAATTAAAAATGCTATCAAAATAATCAAATGTAACAGTTGAAAAGTGTTATGCAAAAAGTATAAGATTAAATGTCAAATTTATAATCAAATACTCTAACTAAATGTTATTATTTGAATATTATAGCAACTAAAAATATGTTATTGAATAGTTTAAGATAACATCGAACATAACATTCAAATACTGTTATAGAAAAGACAGGACTTTTAATAATAGGGGCTATGTTAGCATTTTCAGAAGCGTTATCAATACTCCCGGTTATCAGTTTTTAAGTGTTATGAATACTGTTTTTTCTTGTAGTGAAATATGGTAGAATCCACCCCAGTTTGGAAAGATCACATTGCTCAGCTACCCAATCGCGCCACAAATACCTTTGCGAAGATTTCCCAATAGAAATAGGGATCGAAAGAAATGTTTGGTCGATTGGTCCAACAATCATGTCTAGTTTGAGCTCTGGGGCCTGTCCTAAGATGAAATATGATGGGATCCAACTAGGTTGGGGAAGATCACATTGGCCAGCTACCTGATCGCTTAACGGAGACCCTTTGCGAAGAATATCCTATTTAAATATGGACTAGATGACCGGTTGGATGGATTTGAGCAATGATCATGTCTTGTTTGAGCACCGAGTCCTGTCCTAAGATGGAATATGGTGGGATCCACCATTGTTGGGTTAGATCACATGGCTTAGCTAATTGAATGCCTAACAGAGACCCTTTGCGAAGACTTCCCTAGTTTAATTGGGACCAGATGATAGGTAGGATCGATCGGTCCAATGATCTAGTCTTGTTTGAGCACCGGAGCCTCACCTAAGATGAAATATAATGGGATCCTCCTCGGTTGGGAAAGATCACATGGATCAGCTACCAGATCACCCAACGGAGAACCTTTATGAAGACTTCCCTATTTAAATATGCACCAGACGACCGGTTGGATTGATCAGACCAACGATCATGTCTTATTTGAGCACCGGGTCCCATCACAAAATATGGAGGATCCTTATGTTAGGAAATGTCAAGCCTCGTAGCAAAATAGTATTACATGAAAAACGATAAACAATTTTTCCATCTCCAACGACTTAAGTCGATAAAAGCAAGGTAGATTTAGAAACCACTAATCCAAAGCAGAAAGTTACCGTGCCTCTTCGTAGTGGGAGGGTTTCTCGGAACCCGGTTCCTATGAGATGGATAGTGAAACCCACAAGCTGGGTGGGGACACAAGTAGCGATGATCTATTGCCCTTTAAAGAGGCAATGGGTAGGTCTGAAATGGATATTTAACTTGAAGCCAAGTACCAGGAAATTGAGTCTAAGTACTCTAAATGTATCTGAGAACTTGTAAATGCACCATTGGACTTTGGACCCATGTTGTAACCTGTAACAATAAACTGGCCACCTGGCCCACCAGAAACTCTACACTAATTCTGGTCAGATACTTTAACCAACATGTTGCTTACGCAATTACTTTTCTCTGTCACTGAGATGTCGTAACAACCTCCAAACTGATTCTGATCTGTAAGAGGACTTAGAACTATTTTCCAAGGTACCTGTAATATCCTTACCACCCAAGGACACTCCTGCCTCTAAGGCATTCCCTTACCTTGGCATATTTCAGCTGAGAAAATACCACAAGCCATTGTTCGAGTAAATCACAAATCTCATTCAAATATTCCTTTGTATACATTGTTCATCTAATTCACAAACACTTGGTATTAAACCAATTCTCAAGACATATTCAGCACTCTCAGTGTTCTTTTCCAATTCGATCACAATCTCTTATACCACTTCCTCTCTGATCCCTAACTGGTCCTAACCAGATCCAAGATCCATCTTAGAGAATTCCAATTTACTCAATACCTAAGCCTTGAGTTCTTACAACCCTACTAAGCCATTCAATACAGTGCCCTTAATTCAACTCTATCCCTGACACTACTCAAACCACCATTTTATATCTTCATATTACAAAAATCCTGACTAATCCCCTGGAAACCCATCCAAGAACTCACAGACTAGTCCAGTCTGTCCTGATCCCACTGTCACAAACTAAGTGGTATCCATCACACTAGCTTGGAGTTCCATGATTTTCCCCGCCATAAAACTCTAGCTCTCAAACCCAAGAGATGCAATTCTTTCCTTACCATTTAGCATTGCCATTCGAAACCAGCTTTATCAAAATCACTGATGAGTCATTTCCATAACCCAACTTATCTCTTAAGTTGCCAATACCATATTGTGTTCCCATCACAACATGACCATGTGATCATCATATCAACTTTATGCCTCTCTATCTGCAGCAAACAAAGGAACAACATGGCACTAAAACCAATTTGCAGAACTTAGAAATCAGAACTAGAAAAGTGACCTACCACTCCCGAGGAGGTAGTCTCGGTCTCAGACTCTAACTGCCTTGGGATAAACTCTCGAACTGGAGTCGAGCTGTCTATCCTCTTTTGCTCAAGCTCTGTTAGCCTTGGGAAATTCTTCTTGAAATGCCCAACCATGCCACAAGCAAAACATGACCTTGCTCGGCATTCTCCCAGATGATGCCTCTTACACCGAGCGCATTCTGGGTAAGGCTTCCAGCTTTTCTTCTTGCTTGCTCCAATAAATGGAGATACCATCATTTGAGCTCCATACTCCGTGGCACTCTTTTTCTCATCTCTGATGCTCTCAACAGTAAGAGCCTTCTTTACCACCTGAGCATAGGTAGAGACTTCATGCATTGAACACATCTTTCCTTCCGAGCCACATCTGTGGGTACCATGTCTAAAGCAAACTTGGTCAACCGATTAAATCTGTTAACATACTCGGATACTGATGCTTTTCCCTGAACGAGATTCAGAAACTCATTCATCTTGGTAGTCCTAGCTACATCACAATAATACTTTTCATTAAACAACTACCTAAATTCTTTCCAATCCATCACAGCTATGTCTCGTGTCTGGGATATCACTTCCCACCACATCTGAGCATCATCCCGCAATACAAATGTCGCACAGATCACCCTATCGTGACCCACCAGCCCCATACTATCAAGAATGGAACTGATCATGCCCATCCATTGCTACGCTCCGAATGGATCTAGGCCTCCCTAAAAAACTGGAGGGTTATACTCCTGGAATCTTCCACAGAGAAATTCCCATCTGCTCTCAACCCTAGGCTGAGCCAATCCTGGTGCCACTCCTGGCACAACATAGGAAGAGGTGCTCCCCAACAGATTCCGCTGTTGCCTCAGACACTTGATCTCTTCCTCATGCCTCTGCAATCTTGATTGCAAATCTGTGACTATCTGGTGAAAACTCTGAGGGGCAGATGAAGAACTCAACCCTTGGCTGAAATTCCCAGCCTCTGAATAACCACCACCAGGCCTCATTACCTGCCTTGGCTATAAACCTGCTGTTTGGATCTGCAGTCAATAACTTGACCCATTAATCATAATGAGCATATCAAGAGTTTTCCCCCACGGATCAATGTTACCGCACCACAATCACAAATCACTTGTTGTGCTAAAACATGCCCACGACATTCACACATCAATCATGTTCCCTGCTCTTTGATCATTCACACCATGCCTCAACTCCAGCATGCAAATATCACAATTATGTAATCATGGAGCAGGTAATCAAATGATCATGTTCATAGATATATTCACGGAGCATATAATCACATAGTCAAGAGCCAGGCTCTATCAGAATCTCATGCTCCCTAATACAATGTGCACGTAAAGCATTTACAATCTATTTAAGCAGCTAAACACTTAACTACAGAAATAGTTACCATTCCTTGAGTTAAGCTATCATCAGTGATGAGTGTACATGCCGTCTTCAGGAACACATAAACCTTGGCATGCTCTGATACCAAAATTGTAACGCCCCAACTTCAGGGACTGCTACAGTGCACATTGCAAACAGTGCTAAACCCGCTAATCGAGTCATTTGGTCATAAACGTGTAACTAATTATGATTAGCGGTTTAGGGATTAAAAATTTTGGTTAAGATATAACGTTTCATTAGAACGTTTACTATATACATTGGGATCCCAAAAATATGATTTAAAGGTCTATTACAAGAAAATATTTACATCAAGCCGTTCTAAGCGGCAAAACAGGGTTTAACCCTAGTTCCTCTTTCAAACCTTGCCCAAGTATTGGTCGAGCAACTACATATGTACACCTCATAACCTAAGCTCTCCAACTCAAGGATGGTCCAGCTTCCTTTTGCCTTTACCTGCACCACAAAGCACCCGTGAGCCAAAGCCCAGCAAGAAAACTCATATGCTCATAAACAGTCATATCGTGATATCATATCATATCTGGCATGCCTATCAAACATAGCTTTATTCAACAAGCAAATGAGTTCAAACAATGCTGGGGTATCCAGGATAAGAAATCCTACCCTTCTGATTGGAGGACTATCAAGTCAATCCTAATCAGATAAGTGTCTCAACACTTGAGGTCCTGGTAAACCATACTGAGTGACCAACAAGCAAGTCACTACGGGGCCGGTGCCCATAGCCATGCATATGATGATCAAAATGAACATACAGAGCTCATAGCTCTGATCAGATGAGTGAATATCACTTGAGGTTCTGGTAAACCAGACTGAGTGACTGACAAGCAGGTCACTAATTCAAATGGAAGAGTGGTTGCTGGGTAAGCCACTAGCCTTCAACAGGTTCTGGTAAACCATACTGAGTGACTGACAAGCAGGTCACTAATTCAAATGGAAGAGTGGCTGCTACATAAGTCACTAGCCTTCAAGCGCTTATAATATTCATCAAACTTGAGGTCGGTCCGACATTAATGCTCTTTGAGTCATCCAATGCAGATAGTCGATTATATCTAATCTTTATTGGCTTGCGTTGAACACGCTAAGGCCGTCCTGACTAATGAGTCAGTGCAATGTGACCAGTGCCCAGTACCACTGCCGAACCTGACTAGTGAGTCACAACTTCACAGTTGATACTAGCACCTTTGCCAAATCTGACTAATTAGTCAGAGCCATGCACAAGTAAGCAATGCTATCAATATGTATCGTATGTCATCTATCCAAGAGTAGAGCATTCGACATGCTTACCTAACAGTTGTGAGCATAATATTGATCATGCACAAACACAGAGACTCAAGCTCTGACCAATCTCATATTCATCATTCATGGCATGCCCTAATCTCATGTTTCTCGTTCATCACATGCGTCACACTTAATCATCCAGCATGCCTCAGCAATAATCATATGCAAATGAGCAAGATTGCTAAGCATTCATTATGCTATCAATGTTTACATTTAAACATCCAACATGCATCAATAATAGCCATGCATGTCACGCATGGGGTGCAGTTTTTCTTACCTCTGCTCCGAGTGAGAATTAAAACAAGAACGACCCTTGAGAACGATCGATCCTTTAATCCCTTAGCGGTCACCTAGTCATAACCAAATACAATCTCCAATTAATGAAATCAACAATGATAGGGTCTTGGTCTAAACCCCACTCTCGGGACCTCGAAACATGCCCACACGGTGAGTAGATTCGATCTCGGCCTTAAGGATTGAAACCCCGAGCCACAAACCCTTAAAAACACCCAAAACAGTGTTATGAAGGAACAGGGTAACGCTACAGCGCTGCCCTCCTAGCGCCCCAGCACTCTACTCAGAACCACAACTGCCCAACCTCCTCTGCAGGTAGCACTGTAGCGCCCTACACTGGGCACTGTAGCGCTACCTTCAGCCAGCTTCAGTCCAGAAATTTCCTCCTTTGATTCTACCATTTCCAACCCAAATAAAAAGCTTCCAAACATAAAATTCAGTCCCAAATGAACCTAAAAACCATCCTCACATGCCCCAAGCATCACAACCCAAAGAACCCTAGCCAAAACACTCGTTGAAACCCAACTTTCCAACTCAAAAACCAGCTAGAACTTAACTCAGAAAACAGAGTGAAAGCTATAGTTCTAATGGCTAAAAACTCACCTCAATCACAGAAACACACCCTCTTCAATGGTGGAGCATAACCCTAGCTTATCCCGGCTTGATTCCTTGGCTTGATTTCTCAAACAAAGCTTGAAAATCCAGAGAGAAATGAAGGAGAAAGGAAACTCTATTTTTGCTTCTCTTCTACAGCCTTAATGGTTTATATAAATCCTTTAGGGGAAAAGACCCAAATGCCCTTAAGGGCAAAACAAGGGCAAAACCGTCCTTTCGCACCTATTTCGTTAATCATAATTAACACTCTCCAATCCCTGCTATTCTCAATATTCTCAAACACCAATAATCCATATCCCATTACCCTTTAATTCCCGGTAATGCTCTAATCATTAAAACCACCCCGAGACTCACCCTGAGCCCAGAACTTAAAACCGTTATGACTAGACTGAACACTTGCATTTCATGATCGTCTCATGCCGAAAAGCTCGAACATATCTCCATAATGATGGGATCTCATTCACAAATCACAAAATGCACCCAAATCGCAATTATGCTCTAAACGGCCCAAATTTCCAAAACAGTTTAATAAACACTTGTGAACCCACATGTATGTATATAACATCATATCATAATATAATTCACATAGGCATGCATATAATCATTGAGTAGCATAGTAAATCAATTATGGCCCTCCCGGCCTCCTAATCAAGGTCCAAAACCTTATTAGGAAATTTGGGGCATTACAGTAACGCCCTTCTACCCCAAATTCTTTACCATGTGATTTTAAAATGGGCCCTTAATTCGCTAATCGAAGTTTTAGACCAAAAAGTGTGATTAAATTAAGGTGAAAACTCATTAAATGAAACTTTAACATGAAAGGTTTGGATATTCAATGAAAACATAAAAGTGTTACATTGGGATCCCAAAATATTTTTTAAAACATATTTACAACTCAAAAGTTATTTATAGTCGACCTTGGCGACAAAATCAAGAATTTATAACATGTTACTAAAATCTACCCCAGCCGTGGCGGCCAGGTAAGCCAAACATGTACGTGTCGCTCCATGCCTTCCAACTCATTCTTGGTCAACCTTTCCTTTGCCCTTACTTGCACCATAGAGCACCAATGAGCCAAGACACAGCAAGAAAACTCCATGACATAGCATATAACAACTTATTTCAACAAGTTCATAATTAAACAAACATAACAGACAATTCAAACCAGCGGCCTAAGCCGATCAAGGTGCATTACCAGGCACCAAGTTCACACTCCTAACAAAGCGGGTGAACACAACACCCTATATGGCCATGCCATGGAGGCCTGCATTCATCATTTCTATCGCCGATTTCGGCCCTTTCCAATCCCAGCCCTTGTCGTTCAGTCTCAACATATATATATGGCGTAACAATTACAAACATTCACACAAAACAATAAGCACAGACAATCGGGCCATGCCTTGCTCTACGGGCACAAACAGTATTCTTACCTGAGTCCCTAGCTAATAGAATAGGCGACCCCGAGAACAATTCCTAATCTCATGCCTTAGTTGTAGAACCTAGTTACAACGTAATAATAATATATATCCATCAAACTCAAAACCAATTAAAAATTTCAGAATAATATTCTAGCCTTCGGGACCTCGAATTCTACTAAATCATGTAGTAGAATCCCTCCCAAGCCCTTAGGTTTGAGTTCCCAAACTTAAAAATATGTTTTGGCCATATCCCTTAATTAGAGTCACGACCCAACCCCTATGGCCGCCCCACACTACAAGTTAGAGAGCCCAAGGCTCTCTCCTGGGGGACGCAGGCCACAACGCGCCCCAACCTGCGTCGTGGCACCAGGGCGATTTTAGAGAATCGACAGGCCCCTTTCACGCACACGGGCCACAACGCTTGAAGAACAACGGCGTGTCTAGAGATCCAAAACCCATTATTCCCTTGCATTTTATCAAGCCAATTTCACTAAAATTCACTCTAAACAATACTAAAACCCATAATTACATCTAGAACTCATATCAACAAAACATAATCATTATATTTACCCCCAGAAACTACTCCATACTCTCACCAAAATCCAAAATTAGCCTAAGCTTTAAACCTCAAGAAAACCATTAAACTGTAGCAGAAATCCACAAAAAAACATAGTAAAACCATACCTTAGAGACGATTTCGGCCCTGAGCTAAATCCTTAAACACTACAAGCTTCAAATTCTAGAGCTTCGCCTTCGAAATTCCAAAACCTTTTTGAGAGAGAGAGAGGTGCACAAGAGAGAGAAGGAGGCAGCAGTTGGGAGTGATTCTCTTTTTTTTTTCCTAAGTGTTCTGTTGAAGTCTAGCCTAACCAAGTCTATCTTTTGGCATAAAAAATAAGTAGAATACCCTAGGTCAATTCTTAGTCCTTTAATGCCTCCAAGGGAAAACCCGTCATTTGCCACATCCCGGATAATTCCTCGAGTAGTCCTATAAATCCTCAATTAATCCCAACATACACAAATAATCGCTAAATAACCATCTGTTACTCGGTAAATCCCGAACACACACTAAGTTCCAAAAATATCCTTAGGCTCACCCCGAGCTGGGTATTTGACCCCGTTGTGACTATTCCACCAATCCACTCACTAGGACCGCCTCGAGCCCAATATCACAAATACACCAACATAAAAAAGTGGTCTCAGTCATAACACCAACAAAATTACATTTATGCCCTTAACGGGCCAAAAACTACAAATATGCCCTTATTAACAAGAACTGGTCGATATACATATTTAATACACCTAAACATGCATTTCTAATCATATTATAACATAACTCATGCAATCAAATAATGATACACATATATGATGATTAATCATATAATAATACTATTAAATCATTTATTTCCCTCCCGACACACTAATCAAGGCACTAAGCCTTATTAGCAAGTTTGGGACGTTACAACTATCCCCTCCTTACAGAAATTTTGTTTTCAAACTTACCTGAATAGTTCGGGATGCCGATCCTGCATATCAAACTCAAGCTCCCAAGTTGCCTCCACTACTTTGTTGTTTCTCCACAACACTTTCACTATGGTTATGGTCTTGCTCTGTAAAACTTTGTCCTTCTGGTCTAAGATCATAACCGGTTCCTCCTCATGCAACAAATCTCGATCCAACTACAAGTTTTCATAACTCAACACATGTGCAGGATCTGATACGTACTTCCGGAGCATAGACACATGAAACATGTTGTGAACCTCTGATAAGACTGGATGCATAGCTAATATGTACACCACCTCTCCAACTCGTTCTAGAATCTCAAAGGAGCCAACATATCTAGGACTTAACTTGCATTTCACTCCTCTCAAAGGGGGAAACTCTGTGAAACACATGATCACCGACTTGAAACTCTACACTTCTATGTTGTAAGTCTTAGTAACTCTTCTGTCTACTCTAGGAGGCGAGCATTCGAGCTCTGATCTTCTCAATTACCTCATTAGCCCTTTGAATTGTCTCAGGACCTAAGTACTTCCTCTCATCCATCTCATCCGAATAAATGGGTGATCTGCATTTGCTCCCATACAACATTTCATACAGAGCCACTCCGATAGCTGCCTAGTAGCTGTTATTATAAGAAAACTCAATCAAAGGGAGATACTTACTCAAAGATCCCCCAAAATCCAGCACACGAGCTCGCAACATATCCTCTAGTATTTGAATCATACTCTTAGACTGCCCATCCGTCTGAGGATGATAGGCTGTACTTAATCTCAACTGCGTGCCCATAGCCTTATGCAGGCTCTCCCAAAACATAGAGGTGAAGGTGGGGTCCCTGTCAGACACTATCGATCTTGGAGTCCTATGGAGACGTGCGATCTCCTTTACATACAACTTAGCATACTGCTCCACCGTATAATTTTTTTTAACAAGTAAAAAGTGGGCTGATTTGGTGTACCTATCCACAATCACCCACACAGAATCATGTTGCTCCACTGTCCTCGGAAATCCAACCACGAAGTCCATGGTAATATTTTCCCACTTCCACTCTGGAATCCCTAAAGGCTGCAGCAGCCTTGCAGGCCTTTGGTGTTCATCCTTTACCTGCTGACAAGTTAAACACTTGGCCATATAATCCACCATGTCCTTCTTCATTCTGGCCACCAATAAAAAGTCTTTAGATCTTGGTATGTCTTCGTCGTACCCAGATGCAAAGAATAAGGAGTGGTATGAGACTCATCCAGAATCCCTCACCTAATACTAGCATCCACCAGAACGCAAATCTAATTTTTATATCTCAACAGACATACCTCTGAAATAGAAAAGTCTCTCACTAGTCCAACTAAGACACTCTCCCTATGTTTCCTCAGCTGAGGATCCTCCTTCTTATCTTCTCTAATTCTCTCAAGGAGTGTTGACTGAAGAGTAGTGTTGGCTAGATGGCTAACTACCAGTTCAATTCCTGCTCTTATCATTTCTTCAACTAGCTTTTCTGATATCTGTCTCGATTTGAACAGTTACCTTGGACCCCTCTGGCTCAATGCATCGGCCACCATGTTGGCCTTTCCTGGATGGTACAAAGTCTCACAATCGTAGTCCTTTACCAAATCTAGCCAACGTCTTTGGCGCATACTCAAATCCTTTTGAGTAAAGAAATTCTTCAAACTTTTATGGTCAGTGTATATTTCACACTTACTCTCCATACAGGAAATGCCTCTATATCTTCAGTGAGAATAGCATCGCTGCCAGCTCCAGATCATGAGTGGGGTACCTCTGTTCATACTCCTTCAGCTGTCTAGACGCGTAGGCAATCACCTTCCGAGCTTGCATCAATACACACCCCAATCCCTGCCTCGAAGCATCGCAGTAGACTACAAACTTTTCCTTATCTGATGGAAGACTCAGTATTAGAGCGATAATCAGTCGCCACTTCAACTACTTGAAACTATTCTCACATCTATTTTTTCAGACATACTTCATCTTCTTACATGTCAGCTCAGTCAGTGGTGTTGCTGTAATGACCCAAAATCACTAATGTGGCTTAAGGGCCTTGATTAGTGTGCCAGGAGGGCATAATTGGCTTATGTGTGAATTTATTGATTTAATGCATGATTACATGATAAGCATGCTTGCATGATTATATGAATATAAATGTGATTAAATGTTATACATGTGAGAACCACATTATTATGTGGATAAATCTGTAGAAGGCGACTTGAGGCGGTCCTAGGAAGCTAGATAGCGGGAAAGTCACAACGGGGCTTAATGCTTGACTTTGGACAAGTCAAGGGGTATTTCAGGTATCAGGTGGTCATTTAGATTACCGGGTTATGAAATTAAATAATTGGAGATATATTCGAGGTTAGGAAGTTTAGGTGGGAACATTGGGGAAATTTAGCATTTATCCCTCGGGGACGTTTCTGGTACCCCGAGCCTTGGGATTAACTTGATTGCTTAAGGATAGATTTAAGAAGATTTCATAAAATAGTAGAACAAAATAAGACCGACTCTTTTATCAGCCCTTTTCTCTCTCTCCTCTCTCAAGGAAAAACACTGAGTATTTTGGAGAAATTGCTTAAATTTGTGCTGGGATTTCAGAGGAATTCAGAAAGGAAATTAGAGGCTAGATCAAGGATTATCCAGGGAACATTTAATCAAGGCTAAGGTAAGAATTTAACTGTGTTTTGAAGTTAGAAACTTTGAACTTTTGGCTGAGTAATGAGGTGAATGTGATTTTGATGTTAAGGGTAGAATTAAGTGGAAAAGCTTGGGAATTGACTTGGATTCTCCTTACAGAAGTGGTTCTGCAGCTGAGGTAAGCTCTAATCTATGGTTTAATGGCTGAGTTATAGTGCTTTCATGGCTGGGTTTTTTGTTTTTAAGTTAGAAAGTTTCAGTAATTGAAATGGGTTTTTGATGGGTTTCTAGCCTAGGTTTCAGCTGGGTTGTGTTATTGGAATCTTATGGGAAGTTTTTGGATAATTGAGTTGTTGATTTGGGGTGGTTTTGAGTGAGTTTGCATGAGGTTTGAGAGTTAAAAATGGAGGTTTTTCTGGGTTCGAAGGGGTCAGGCTGCGGCATAGTTCTTGGTGAGCCGCGGCCCTTCGAAGCTGATGGGTGCTTAGGAAGGAGGGCGGGCAGCGGCATGGTCTAAGTAGGGGCGCGGCCCTTACCTATTTTTGGGCATTGGGAGGTCTCTGATTGGGGCCATGCCGTGGCATGGGTGGCTAATGCCGCGGCCCTTAAGGGATTTTGGGATTTTGAGATTCTAGGCTTGGGAATTTATCCTAGGGTGCTCGGGATTGAATCTTTTACCATGTTTGGTGAAGTTTAATGTTCCAGAGATTAGAACTTTGTCTAGAAGCTCCTTTAAGTTTGTTGATGGTATCCTTCACCTTGGTTGTATCTAGGTGATAAAAGCTAAGGCTAGGGAACAGATCATGCTTGAGGAGTGTTGCTCATAATCAGTAACCGCAAAGATTAAAGGTAAGAAAACTGCACCTGGTTGAATATCTGTAATGGAACTAAGGGTTCCCTATTGTGTATGCTTGAAAAGATGGTATTATGCCATGGAAGCTAATTAGTGAACCAACGGCCTAAGGGTGCCAAGGGTTACACTAGCGCACAGGGCGCGGCTTGGCCACTAGTAGCCGAGGATAGCTTAATATGCACTGAGCTCAGTTTAAGCGGGCCATAGTCAGTGGGGTAAACAGGGGGTGCAGCCTAAGTTGTCGGCCCTGATTATTATGTGATATGAATGTTATAAGTGATTGATTTCATCCTTGATTCTGAATATATGCTGAATGGTTAATGTGGATTATTTGATGAGAGTACATGCTTAGTGAATTTACTATCTGTTATTATTATTTGTGTTGCACATCATGTTTTCTTGCTGGGCCTTGGCTCACGGGTGCTACGTGGTGCAGGTAAAGGCAAGGGCAAACTTGATCAGCCTTGATTTGGAGAGCTCTGCGAGCGGAATGTACATGGCCAGCTGCTCAGCTGCCATGGTTGAGGTTTAGACAGGGACGCGAGACCCAGAAATTGTTCATTTTGCCTTAGTATGGCTGACAGTTCTCTATATTTTTTGGAGTCTGTAATCCAACTTTTAAACTCTGTTCCTTTTGGGATCCCATTTATATAACTGCTTAATTATATGAAATGAAACTTTTGGACCAAAACCTTTTTAATCGTAGCTCATACATGTTTAGTGACACGTTTTTAAATTAATGGCTTGATTAGCCATTCTTGCACCTTTATAAGTACATAGTGTAGCGGTCTTGGCTATCCAGGGCGTTACAACTTGGTATCAGAGCGTCCTAGGTTTAAGGGTTCCTGTAGATAGGCTGGACATGTACATTCTCTGCTAGAGACAAGCTCTAATCAGGGTTTGGTAATGTGTATATGTGTTTATACGCTTATATGCTTGAAATGAATATGAATGATGTTATTTACTGGATTAATAGGAAGCATGAGATACTGACAGGGCCTGGCCCTTGACTGTTGTGTGAGAATATTGAGGCATGTTTATTAGCATAGCCGTGCATGTACATGAATATTTGGGATGATTAACTGTATATTGTGTATGGATAAATGCTTGATACATAGCTATTGTGTAATGAGATTAGAGGCGTGCTTATTAGCAGCCAATGCATGTGGATGGATGCCTATATGTTGATTATTTGTGATTGGTGATGTTCCATTGGTTGATTTTGGAGAAGTTTTTACCCTGTCATCATGGTCTAACTGCCGAGTCGTTATTTGCAGATTGACTTGGATAGTTATACGTCCAAGAAAATCTACGCGGCTAGTCGGCACTAGGTCCAGGACCGGGGGTGATGACCAGGGCTAGATTCCTCCGCCAATCCCTGAGAACTGGCGGCAGTTAATGGCAGATATGCAAGCTCAATTACAGAGCCAGGATGAGCAGATCCGTATCCTGCGACAATAGGCTCCATCAGGGAGTGCTGCCCCTATTGTACCACCTGTAGTGGTACCAGTTGTGCAGTCAGGGGAGGTTGGAAATAGATGGGAGCCATTGTATGAGCAGTTCAGTAAGCAGCAACCCCTAATTTTTGAGGGTGGACCGAATCCATTGAAAGCCGAGCAATGGCTAACTATGATTACTACAATTCTAGATTTCATGAGGATAGAGGGGCATGATAGAGTGGCCTGTGCCACTTATATGTTGAGGGAGGATGCCCGCATCTGGTGGGAAGTGGCATTGCAGACCATGGATGTTACTACTTTGAGTTGAGAAGGTTTCAGAGACTTGTTCAGTCAGAAGTACTACAATGTTGCCGTCAGGGCAACAAAAGTCAATGAGTTCGTGAGTTTGGTGCAGGGCAATAAGACTGTTACTGAATATGCCCTAAAATTTGATAGGCTTACAAAATTTGCACCAGATCTTGTCCCTACTGATGCTGCTAGGCAAGATCGATTTATCAAGGGGCTTAATGCTATGATATCTCGGGATGTCAGGATCACAACGGTACCTGGAGGAACAACTTATGCCCAGGCCGTAGAGAAGGCTCTTACCGCTGAGGAAGCGGAGAACAAGATATGGAGAGAAAGTGTAGTGAGGCGTTAGGGCCACAGAGTGGTGCCTCCTTATTCAGGGGAAGGTAAGGGTGGAGGTCCCAGTGACTTCAAGAGAAAGGCTCCTGACACTTCGACCACAGCTGGTCGTCATAGGAGTGGTCGGGGTGGTCAGGGTGGCGGCGAGACATGGTGGACCTATCCGGAGTGCCTGAGGTGTAGAAGACGCCATCTGGGTGAGTGTTGGGCCAAGGCCTACTTTGTGTGTGGAACCGTGGGGCATCTAAGAAAAGACTGCCCAACGTTGAAGAAAGGAGAAGCAGGGAAGGTTGATAGCATGACTCCAGCTCGAGTATTCACCTTGACTCAGGCAGAGGCCGAGGCTAGTCCCTCAGTAGTGACAGGTCAGCTTTCTTGGGATGGCACTCCTTTTACTGTATTGATTGATTCTGGTGCTACACATTCCTTTGTTTCCAGTAAAGTGATTGATAGATTGTCTAGACCTAGTGAATATCGGACTGCAGGGTTTGGGACTTTATTGCCTACAGGAGAACTGGTAGTTTCTAGGAAATGGATTAGGGCACTGCCAATGATAGTAGATAGTAGGGAACTTTCGGTGGTTCTGATTGAGTTAGATATGGAGGATTTTGATATGATCTTAGGGATGGATTGGTTGGTCAGGTACGGAGCTACTATTGACTGCGGGAAGAAGATGGTAACTTTTGAGCCTAAGGGCGAGCACCCTTTTCTCTTTATGGGTGCGGTGTCTGGACCCCGCATACCCATGATTTCAGCATTGAGAGCCAGCACTACACCAAATACCCCATTCCATAACACATATATATAAGTTTATTAAAAAAGTATTATAATATCTAATGTAAAAATAAAAGCGGTAAATAAAATGAAAGTAAAAAAAAAAGCGAGCTATGAAATTGTTAAGTGGCAAACTAAAATGAAAGGTAGTGTTATAATTTCCTTTTCCCTCTTCTCATTCTATTCTCTAGACCTAAACCCAAAGCTCTCGTTTTTTTTCCTCTAATCTAAAAACCCTATCTCTAAGCCGGTCTCCTCACTCACTCTTCCCCGATCCCTCTCCTTCTCTTTCTCTCTTCTGCTCCCTCAACTGCGACGGCGAGGGGATATACGAGGTTTCAACCACGGTGGAGGTCGATGGGGCTGACAGAGGCTCAGCGAGACTGCCGGAGGCTCGACGACGTGGTCTCGGAGACTCATTGGTGCAGGTAAAGATCTCTCTCTCTCTCGTTCTGTTTTATAGTCGACATCGACTGGGTGGCGTGGGCTAGAGATGGTCGTGCGACGGGGTGCCATGGGTGTTCAATTCCTGGTTTGTGTATTTTTTTTTATTATTGTAAAGAAATTTATTTATTTCTTTTTGTTTAAATGGTTCTCATATCTTGCTCTGTGCAGTCAAATTGAAGGAGTGAAGTCCACTCGACTTCCCTCTTATGCCACTTTTCCCCATGTTTTGGCTTCAAACAGAGTGAACCCCTAGAGACCTTGAAGTAAATGGTATGGAGCTCTTTTGTTGTAGCTTCTGTTTTATTTTGGATATTTGTATGTGGGTTTTTCTGTTAATTGATTTGGTTTTACCTTGAAATTTCTACGTTCTATTTTCATTAGGGATAGTTAGTAATATTTCTTATTGTATCATTTATACTTGGTTTGTTGTGACCAAAAACTTTTCTACTAGGGATCAAAATCTTGTATTCTTTTGTGATTCTAAACTGTTTTTTACTTTATAGTAATTTATGAGATCTGTTATTTTATTGTTCTGCACTCTACAATCAAGTGATCAAATTCTTTATTTCACTATCCTTGCATATATTGATCACAAAATTTGACTCACGAAAAATGTGATTTTGGTGCCTTTAATTTGTACAATATTATGATAATTACTATCTCATTTTTATTGTTACTGTGTCCCATAAGCTAATCTCACATCTCAGAAATCCTTGGCTTTTTACTTGTTTGTTCTAACATTGTTCCTGTGTATAATTTTCTATCGAAAGGAAGAGTCAAGAAATCAGTTTAATTAAAATATTGGTATACTGTTACAAAAATAGCATTACTATTTGGTATATTGGTCTACATATCTTTCTTTGTGTTGTACTAGAGTTGATTATGATTCTTTATGTGAACTTTCTGTAGATGCATTCTAGTGGATGAGAATGACCAGGTTGTTGGTCATGATACAAAATATAATTGTAAGTAAAATTTGATCTGCACAATTCTTTTTGGGTATTATGTCACGTCTTTATGGTACTTTGCATTTTTCATACTCCAAGGCTCTCTATCCTTCCTAAATCTTATACGCTCTTTTGATTTTGGATACCTTCATGTTATGGAAATGAACTGTTTATTCATGTTTTGGGCATTCTACTACATGTTCAAATCATATATTTTGTATATAGATCATGTTCATTCTGTTGGATCAGCTGGACCTCTGTGGTTTGCTCATGCTTTTGTACCTTGTAGGTCACTTGATGGAAAAGATTGAAAAGGAAAATTTGCTACACAGGGCTTTCAATGTGTTTTTGTTCAACTCGAAATACGAGTTGCTTCTTCAGGTATTGCTTACAATATTTGAGGGACATCAAGCTATATGATTTTCCAATTAGGTACCTGAACCTTAGATCTTGTGGGAGCAAACAACAGACCTGACTGTTTGAACTGCCCTCCTAGGTGCTTACATTTATAGTAATAAGTGTCATGTGAAGAACCAAGTCAAGATCTAGCCTATCTATTAGGAGGGCATAAATTGAATAATTGTGTCATATTCTATTTCCCATTTTAGTTTTCTATATTCCTGAAATTTCATGCACTCATGACCATGTCTACATATCTTTTCTTGTTTTCTATGTTTTTTCCCTTTTCCCAAAACGTCTTGTGTGTGGCTAGTTATATTGAAGGCCAATTTGTATCTGTTGTGCACATCTATTCGATAACATAAGTCTCAAGATATGATATTCTGTCTGTTTATATGTACAACAACGTTCTGCAACAAAGGTAACATTTCCCCTTGTGTGGACAAACACCTGTTCCAGCCATCCACTCTACCGCGAATCTGAGCTTATCGCTGAGGAGGCCCTTGGTAATATATTTCTGCAGAGTAGATATTTGGCTATCCATTCGAAGCTTATGTCTTCTAAATCTGATTATTATCTTTTTAAATCACCAGGACCAAGGAATGCCGCACAGAGGAAGCTGTTAGATGAACTGGGTATTCCTGCTGAAGATGTGCCAGTTGATCAATTTACCCCACTAGGCAGGATGCTGTACAAAGCTCCTTCTGATGGAAAATGGGGCGAGCACGAACGTAATAATTCTTACTTTATTAATTTATATACTATACATCATATTATGTCCCCCCTTTGGTGTGGTAACTGGACTCTATAAACCATTTATATGCAAAATAAATATATAGAATCAAGATACCGTGTGCGATTGGCTATCGCACTGTTCTCTACTTTCCCCCAAAAGAAAAAAAAAACATGTCAACTTATGTTATAGTTTTTGAGTATCAAAGTTTTTGGGATGTCTGTTTTCTTATGTAGTACCAAAGTTTCTATACAATGAAGAATGAGTCTTGGTTCTACTAAATTTAGAGAATCAACTTTCTGTTATGTCATTTACAGAAATCATTTACATGCATAATATTTGAATTCTTCTTTGTTATTTATATTTCATAATGTAGTAATGGGTATTTATCTTACAAAGGAAAGATAAATTAGTAACTGATAAACTATTGGTGTTCTAGATGCTGTTCAAAGAGGTGTACAACCGGATCAGATTATTTTCACAGATGTTGCCATGACGGGTGAACATATCAAACGCAGTGCTTTAGCAGATTTATTCTTGGACACGTAAGCATGCTTAATACTTTTTTTTTCTAGTTTTTTATTATTCAAGTGTATTTATCTTAGTACAATACAATATGTAACTTTATTTTGACATTTGATGTTGCTATTACTGATTGATTTTTCTATTGCTGTTTTGTTTCTTTTTTTTTTTTTTTTTTGGTGGTGTGTGCTCTGTAGCATTGCATTTAGTAGCATTGTAATTTTTTCTAATTTTATTAGGTTTCTACTGGTGTAGTGCCTCATTACACTGGAACTGTGCTTGATGGGACTAAGTTCAATTCCAGCCATTATAGAGGATTCCTCTCAAGTTTAAGCTTGGCCAAGGTATTAATTATTAACTAGTGTTGGTGGTATTGTATTTTTTTTTTTCTTTTATAATCATTATGTCTTGTGTTGGTGGTATTGTATTGAGTGGTTTTGATGCTGTTGCAAATAACTAATTTAGATGGCTTTCGAAATGATGCTTTTTCTTTTAAGGATCTTTAGTCTATAATTTATATATGTATATTTCATGATTTCAAAATCCAAAACAGAAGCACACACTTCTCTTAATTTTGATTTGGTTTAGTTAATGAGTATTTCGAAATCCCCAAATCACTATCTCTCTTTTTTTTTATTTTTTTTTAAATCTCTAAATAAATTTTGTCCGTAGTATATATTATCTACCATTAATCTATGGATCCTAAATAAATTCTTAAGTATTTTGCTTGATTAATTTTCACATTTTATTTGCACAGTACAAATTTCTTTTACTTGAAAATAGAAAAGAAAATTGACTTAGTTGTTTTGAGGTGATAAGTCACTTGATTGTAAGATGTATATATATATATAGTGATTCTATGGCTTTGTTTTCACATTTTATTTGTACAACATATATGTTATTAAGCTTCACTTGAGATTCATTTCTGCACTATTGTAAATTTTGTTGTTTTGGGTTTTTCTTCTTTTTTCTGGACTTTTTTTGGTGGGGAAAAAATAGGATTTGATTTTCTAATATATGTGGGATAATGGGTTTTGGGTTTTCTTGTTGGACCACTCCTGGCTTTAAATTTTCCATGGGGTTTTCCTAACCAAACTTGGTATCTTTTTTCTCTTCCTACATGTTTGTATCTAATTTTGCTTCCTGTGTAAAAAAGAGAATGAGACATTAAATATAAATTGGAGAAAAAGTAGTATAATTTGACTTAGATGTATGTTTTACTTGATTCATTAATCTGTGATTCTTATTTGCATGATTTGGAGTGATTTCTTTTCATTGTGAGTTTGTCACTTGCTATTATTTTTTATTGGGTTTATGATAAATACTCATGTTGTGCTGATCATTTCAGCTAGTAGATTATTGTTTATCTATTGAAATAAAATAGAAGAAAAAAGAGTGCAAGTAATTTTTTTGTTGATTAAACTATGTGTTGATATTTATTAACTCCTAATTTATACTTATACCATATATATATAGTGATGAAAAGACTAGATTCCTAATCACTGAAGAATATGTATACCATGCTAATGATCTGCAATGAAGTATTTTACTTAGGTATATACTATATATTTAAAATTAGGAATATATGTAATTTTTAGAGTAAATTTTTGATTAAATTATTCTTACAGTTAGTTCATGTTAGTCTACAATAAAAAGAATGAAAATGATGATAAGAAATGAAAATTTGAAACCAATCCATTCCAAATAGTTATTACATAAAAATTATGATATAGACAAATAAGTAAAAATGATTGTTAATTCATAATTGAAAGTACACTTTTAATTGAAAGTTTTGATATTAGAATGAGTTTTGATTTGGTTAGAGACTAACAAAAACTGCAAAATCTTAATATTTATAAGTATTGAAAGCTAGTTATCTTGATTGGGATGTTGTTTTGTTTTATTTTAAAGCTAGTTATTTATAATACTGCACTACTTTGTTAATTTCAGCTAACAAAAATTTGAATTCACATTTGCTCCAAATCAAACTAGTAAAAGAATGCATTCAAAAGTAGAAATGAAATAAAAAAGTAACAGGATTAACACTATGCAAAATCAAGCCAAATTTCTCCACCCTGTTTTGCATTTCCTTAAAGATTTTCTTATTCTTCTCTAGTCAAATAACCCAACAGATAGCTGTTACTACAATCTGCCAAAGAGTCTTCTTCGCCTTTGAGCCACTCACCTGAAACAAAAAGCACCTAGACAGTTTGCTGGAACACACCAGACCATTTTAAATTGTTTGCTAGCCCGAAGCCTTGCTTCTGATTATGATGACTTTTACATTGTTTTTTTTTTGGTCAGTTGCCCTTGATATGTTTCTGCAACAGCTGTTAAGGAAAATTTATTTGATGTGGCTTTAAATACAAATATTCTTGATACTAGCTCTAATGGTTCCTTGAGGTAAGGCCTTTAGTTTGATTTGCCAAGTTTAATATAGTTCTACACATCAGAGGTCAATATTTTAAAGACTGAATGTTCTTGTTTTTTTCTTGTTTTGGTATCGTTATCACTGTTTTGGTATGCATTTTCTTGGAATCGTTATCACTGTTTTGGTATGCATTTTCTTGATTTTTTCAGTCACAGTCCCGATTGTCCTCTTCCAACTACTCAAGAAATTGCAAGGACAACTGAGCTACAAAATAACAGATATTAGGTGCAAAAATTGAACCTTACCACCATTTTGCTTCTAGTGTATATTAGCATTGTATTTGTATGTAACAACAACACATAGGATTAGTGGAGTTCTTATTAAAGGAACTCTACATAATTAAATAATTTCTTTTCTTGGTCTGGAAAAAATAAATTATTCATAATTTTATGCATTTATATGAAGAAGAATTTACTTGCAAGAAAGTTTTTGGGTTAGTTGAGGTGAGTTTTCATTTTGGTCCTCTCTTCGAGCTCATTAAATTTTTGTACTTTTTAATAAGCTTTAACGACCAGCAAGGTAAGTATAACTTATGGCGTGTTTGGAAAGATTAGACAATTTTGATCCAATTGGAAAAGAGTCTATCTTTGTGACGGTGGAGGCAATGGTGCTTCGTAAGACTACTACTTGATGTATTATATGTTTTTGTTTTTATGAAATTTTCAAGTCTGCTGCATTTTATACACATTTTCTTGACTCATCAATGGTTCTCGTCTCTTTATGATAGTGAATTGGCAGAAGTTCCTAGCGTTCTTCCTCTTTAAATTAGGTACACATTTGGATTTTTATCCTGATAGATTTTGTTTTTACAAACCTTAAGATTGACTGCTTTATATTAACTTCATTGTTATATTAACTGGTTTGTTTACATGCAGGAGTCTTCCATTTTAAATGAGCACATGGTTGTGCTGTTGCCTGGAGCTGTTTATGCTCTTTCTGCTGGTTATAAGGTATTTGGTGATCTATCCTAGTACTAGCAGGCTATAAATTTATACATCCAGTTATCACTACAAAACTAAAACTAGATAATTGTTGTTGTAGACGGAAGAACTTGAGCAGGACTCGATGCACAGACTTTTTGAATGCTCCATTGATGTACTTGCGAATATTGATCAGGTTTCCTCTGTTAAGGTACTGGGGTTTTGTATCATTTCGTTCAATTTTCTGTTTTGCTTTTCTTTGTGATTGTTTTTTCTTGTTTATATTAGAAATTATATCTTTTTTCCTCATGAGATGAATGTTACATGTATGTATATATGCATTGCTGATTTGGGCCATCTCAAATTCCATGGATATGTAGAAGAAGATAATTGTGGTCATATAGTCTAGTAAAGCATGCCACCCTGTATGCACCAGTTTTTTCTGGCTACATACTTGATATTTCTTTCTGTATGTAATGAATTAGATGCTAATATTTTTTAGCAACAATTATCTGGTGGGTTATGGTAGCAATATCAATTTTTAACTTCAGAATGTTTCATTAAAAAAGGTATTTTAAACAATCACGAGAAATTCAAGGAAGATTGGGTACTTTGTGTATATTTCTTTTACCAAATATGTATTATATTAACTTGATGTGGACCTAGTCTTGATGTGTGTCATATACTCCCAAGGATCTCTTTGGCACTACACTACAGATATATAATACTAGAAGAACCATATATTATTTATATTAGAGGATCTCTTTGGCACTACACTACAGGCTTGCAATGACACTAATCATTCACATTATCATGGTTTTTATTCCAATCAGTATATTGTGCTCTGCATTTTGTATAATAAAAATAATCTTTATACATTTTTTATCTATAAAAGTAATGCATGATAAGAACCATGATAAGTTTTAGTTAATTTAACCATGTATATTTTAAGAATCATTTCATAGTAATATCATAGAACTTAGATAATTCAGCCTTCTTTTGGATAGTCCAACCTCTCATTATCGCTTCTTGAGTAAGATTTTTTATTTTTTGTTTCTGTACAGTTTTTCAATTTGTGGATTTTGTTTTTTAGATTATTTATTAGTCTTATGACTTCCTACACTTTGGTTTTGAGGGTACTGCAAGAGTACTGATAGAGTGGCTATTAAGCATGTGAACAATTGAATTCATAGCTTGTTGCAGTAATTAGCTAGAAAAGGAAAGCCAGACTTGTTCTGTTCTGCTTCTAGTTTTATTGATGTTGTTATGTCTACCATTTCTCTTGCTTCTGATGGTACATTTAGGTTTGCTTCTGATGTTGTAATTCCTTCGATAATTCTAAATATGCATGTGCTTTGGTTTCCTCTATTTTTATAGCTTCTTTCACTGCTGCAATTTTCAACTTTTATGTTTGATGACTAATTATAAACAATGTTTAGTAAACTCAAAATTTTGTGTTTGATTTTTAGTATATAGCTTATGTTCTGCTTCTACTTCTAGGGGTCTCTACTATTGGAGGTCCAAGCTTGCTGGGCCAAAATGGTCACCATTTGCTTCATGGATAACAGGCTGGTATGTAATTAATATTCTTTTTCTAACTGTTAACTTGGGAAAATGTCTTTCTTCTATTTTTTCTAGTTGACTGTTTATACTCTGGCTTGGAGCTTTTAGAGTTTCATTTAGGGTCTGAGACTGTAATGCCTGTACAGTACAAAGTCACCATTAGTAAGTATAGCACATACTTTAATCTTAGCACTAGACCTTATATATATATATAATTTAGTTAAATCAGTTAGTTTAGTTAAGTTATTGAGAGTAATTTTGAGCTTAGTACTAGACCTTATAAGCCTAAATTAGTATAGCACATAACGTTATGCATACAAAAAACAGATGGCAGAAAATGAAATAGATTTTCTTTTGCTTCTGGCTTGCAACTAAAGTTGAATGATTAAGCATAAAGTATGATTGAGTTCTTCTATATCATATATAGACCTTTTCTTCAAAAATCATAAACTTGACACTAAAGCCAAGAGTTTAGAACACAAAAAGGAAACAGAAATTTAAGACATACCAGAAACCGTCTCCTCAAAACATCGATTCTTGTCATGTTTGATTTTTTATTTTATTGTTTTTCTTTATGATTTTGTTGTATAAGAAGTCAAAGTGTGATTCTGTTTTTATTCTTTAATTTTTTTGGGGATATATTGACAGAATTTAGAGTTCTGGAATCAATTCTTCCTCACATACTTTTTGATCATTGAGAATGATATATTTGTTATCTTGATACATTTCACAAGCCTTGTTTTAAGTTGCATGTTGTGTTGCTTCAGTCATTGTTTTGCATGGTAGTACATCTTGCTATACCCTGCTAAGTTTTGGAGTTATTACAAATTTAATTTAAACTTTATATGCTTAGAGGTGGAAACTAGCTTAAGTCTTATGTTCTTAATAATAAAAGGACTTCTTTTTTATAATGTGCAGGTCTATTGAGATGATTTATTTGGAGCAATTCTTGACAACATTTGTAGTTGAGGCTTTTAGAATGGAAGAATGTATTTCACTAATTTTTGTATACATTTCATGTTTTGTATTTAGTGATAAAGGAATCTGAATTGGGCATAAATTATGTTGTAATATGATTTCTTAAGCCTAGACTAGTAGACTAAATATTGTAATTA
The DNA here is from genome assembly GCF_963169125.1 of Humulus lupulus. Lineage (NCBI taxonomy): Eukaryota > Viridiplantae > Streptophyta > Magnoliopsida > Rosales > Cannabaceae > Humulus > Humulus lupulus. Next base: position 56,532,290 of record NC_084799.1, read on the forward strand.
CATTTGAGTAATTAATAAAAATCTATTTATGTTACCTTATTTGGCTTCAACTTTCATATTTGTTTTCCTAGTTTTGTGTAAGTAAAAAAAGATTATGTTTCTCTAAGCTAATATAACACATGTGTTATACTAAAGTGTAGTATAACACAAAAAATGTGTTATACTAAAGTATAGTATAACACAAAAAATGTGTTATACTAAAGTGTAGTATAACACAAAAAAAAGTGTTATACTAAAGTGTAGTATAACACAAAAAAAGTGTTATACTAAAGTGTAGTATAACACAAAAAAAGTGTTATATAATCGACTATAAATAACATAATTAAACACTTGTCTATATATTAAAATAACACAGAGATTGTGTTATCATTGACAGTACAATAACACATCTGTATAACACTGATAAAGTGTTATGTAAAGTACCCTGACCTACGATAACATAGTCGGTCTTAACACATCAGAAAGTGTTATCGTATGTTTTGATAACACATTTTCGGTGTTATTAAAAGCATTTTTTCTTGTAGTGCAGAGACTTGTTACAGGGTGGATGTGTAGATTTTCTAGCTAGTGTGGTGGATACTACCAGGGTTAGGCCGGCAGGGCCGGGAGAGGCTAGATTGGTGTGTGAATTTTTAGATGTATTTCCTGAGGATCTACCAGGGATGCCGCTGCATGGGGAGATTCAGTTTGAGATTGAGTTAGCACCGGGGACAGAACCAGTATCAAGGACACCATATAGGATGGCACTAGCAGAGTTGAAGGAATTGAAGATACAGTTGCAAGAACTTCTGGATTTGGGATTCATCAGGCCTAGTTATTCTCCATGGGGCGCTCCAGTGTTGTTTGTTAAGAAGAAGGATGGGACGTTGAGGATGTGTATAGATTTTAGAGAATTGAACAAGTTGACTATCAAGAATAAGTACCCTCTACCAAGGAATGATGACTTGTTCGATCAGCTGCAGGGAAAGACGATGTTCTCAAAGATTGATCTTCGATCTGGTTATCACCAGTTGAGGATCAAAGATGAGGATATACCGAAGACGACCTTTCGGACACAGTATGGGCATTATGAGTTCTTGGTCATGTCTTTTGGTTTGACCAATGCCCCGGCAGCTTTTATGGATCTGATGAATAGGGTGTTCAAGGACTTCTTGGATCAGTTCATCATTGTTTTCATCAACAACATCTTGGTTTATTCTAGTTTAGAGGCAGAACATGAGCAGCATTTCCGACAGGTTTTACAGAGGTTAAAGGAGCATCAGTTGTATGCTAAGTTTAAGTAGTGTGAGTTTTGGTTTCTAGAGGAGACTTTTCTTGGGCATATAGTTGGTGTAGAATGGATTAAGGTGGATCCGTCAAAGGTAGAAGTAGTAAGGGATAGGCTTTGCTCAACACCAATACTTAGTGTACCGACACCCAACGATAAGTTCGTTGTCTACTGTGATGCATCAAAGCTAGGATTGGGATGCGTGCTGATGCAAAACGACAAGCTGATAGCCTATGCCTCACGTCAATTAAAGGAGTATGAGCAGCGCTATCCAACTCACGATATGGAGTTGGCAGCGGTGATCTTTGCGTTAAAAATCTGGGGCCATTATCTTTATGGAGAACGGTGCGAGATTTATACGGACCACAAAAGTTTAAAATACTTCTTTACGCAGAAGGAGCTCAACATGAGGCAACGCAGGTGGTTAGAGTTAGTCAAGGATTATGACTGTCAAATCCTATACTACCCAGGGAAGGCGATCGTAGTTGCCGATGCGCTTAGTAGGAAAAGCTATGGGAATTTTGCAGCCTTATCCGGAATAGAAAAGCCGTTACAGTAGGAGCTTATCAGTGTCGGAATAGAAGTGGTTGTAGGCAAGCTGGCTAACTTGTCTATCAAATCAAATCTGCTAGAGGACATACGGATTGGTCAGAGACACGATGAATCGCTAGCACCACATATGGAAGCAGTCAGAGAAGGCAAGAATACAGATTTCTCAATATCTAGCCAAGGCTTATTGAGATGTAAGGATCGGGTGTGCGTGCCAAATGATCAAAGTATTAAGAAGACGATTCTGGAAGAAGCGCACAGCACCCCATACTCAGTTCATCCAGGGTCTACCAAGATGACTCATGACATCAAGGCAATCTATTGGTGGCCAGGGATGAAGAAGGACATAGCGGAGTATGTATCTAAGTGTCTAGTATGCCAGCAAGTGAAAGCGGAGCATCAGCGCCCTGCAGGTTTATTGCAACTGCTTAGCGTACCAGAATGGAAGTGGGACGACATAGCCATGGACTTCGTGATAGGTCTGCCAAAGACGAATAAGCAGCATGATTCCACTTGGATAGTGATAGATAGACTAACCAAGTCGGCTCATTTCCTGCCTGTTAGAACTTCATACACGGCAGACCAATATGCAGACATCTACATCCAAGAGATTGTACAGTTGCATGGAATCCCCAAGACAATTGTGTCAGATGGAGGATCGGTGTTTACATCAAGATTTTGGAGAAGTTTACAGCAAGCCATGGGTACTAAGTTAAGCCTTAGTACAACTTTCCTTCCTCAGACAGATGGGCAGTCCGAGCGTACGATTCAGATCTTCGAGGATATGCTACGCGCGTGTGTACTTGATTTCGAAGGATCATGGAACAAGTACTTGCCGCTGATCGAGTTCTCGTACAACAATAGCTACCAGTCAACAATCGGGATGGCACCTTATGAGTTGCTATATGGAAGAAGGTGCCGATCACCGTTGCACTGGGACGAGGTAGGAGAAAGGCAGCTTCTAGGGCCCGAAGCTATTAGACAAGCTCAAGAAGCAGTAGCGCTTATTAGACAGCGTATGCTTGCTGCTCAAAGCCGTAAGAAAAGCTATGCGGATACCAAGCGACGCGATGTGGAGTTTCAAGTTGGAGATCAAGTCTTCCTGAAGATATCTCCTATGAAAGGTGTCAAGTGGTTCAGGAAGAAAGGCAAGCTTAGTCCCCGATTCATAGGTCCATTTGAGATATTGGACAAAGTGGGACTAGTTGCGTATAGATTAGCCCTACCGCCAGCACTAGCCGATAGTCACAGCGTCTTCCACATTTCGATGCTACGCAAATATGTGTCAGACCCATCTCACGTCCTCAAGTACGATACGATAGCGCTCCAAAAAGACTTAAGTTACGAGGAACGACCGGTTAGCATCCTAGATAGGGGGATGAAGCAGTTACGGTCCAAGAGCTTTCCTATAGTCAAAGTCTTATGGAGCAATAGTTCTGAATGCGAGGCAACGTGGGAGTTGGAGGAGGACATGCAAGGCCGGTATCCGGAATTATTTGGTAAGTAAATTTTGAGGACGAAATTCTTTTTAGTAGGGGAGAATTGTAGAGTCCAAGAACTTTACTTAGCTAATTATTTAGTAGTATTATAGTATGTATAGTATTATCTTTGTAACTGTGGATTTTTGGTTCAGACCGGGAATTATTTGGACACTCATAGTAGTACTTATAGACTTTCTAAGTTTAACCTATAGTTTAAGAATATTAATTTTAACCTAAGGTTTGATTATATAGCTGATATTAAGAATAATATTTATTATACTATAAGGTTTAGATATCAACCAATAGGATTTTAAGCACATGTTATGAATGGGTGATTAAGGATTAAGTATTTTGAGGATTAAATTAAATAAGGGTAAAATTTGAATGCTTTAAGGTCAGTCAGCAGCTTTGAATACGTTGAGGGCTTAGTCAAGGTTGTTTACTCCATTCAAACTTAGCTAAAAATGTGTAATTTCGTGTTTAAATATTCAGCGTGTGCCGATATATCGCAGCTATAGGGGGCGATATATCGCAGTACGTAGATACGGAAAACACGAAACGATGCACGGTCGCCTCGGGCATACTGGCCCAGGCGATATATCGCCTACAGGGGGCAATATATCGCCTCCTTCTGCATAATTCAAATGTTTTTGAATTCTTTTTCCTTTCATCCATTCAACTTCTTCATAAGTCCAGCATCTTTTGAACGAGTTTTCAGCCTCTGCTGAACGATTATTCAAATTATTTTCACCTAAAAAGCTATTATTTTTATTCAAGTAAAATTAAGATTCCTTCATTCCCAAACTCTATAAATAGGACCTAGTACCCAGCCATTATTCACCTTTTACTCTAAGTTCAGAAGCTGCAAGTGCTAGGAAAGTGTGAGAGTTAAACACTTGGGTGGGGAAATCATAAGCTTAATCATCTTAAGCTTATCAAACACTTTGGGAAGTAAGATTTCATAGTATTTCGGTTCGAGGGTTAGATTGATCTACAAGTCCTCAAGGTATTCAACACACTCTAGTTCATTGGTTTTATGTTATGTTTCCCTTCTCTTAGTCTTCTACTCAGTCTTCTAACATCATTCTTATTTTGGTTAGGGAATCAAAGTTCTTGAGCACATAAGTTTTGGTAAGTGTGACTTTCAATGGTTTAGTCTTTCCATTCCTTTCATTTCATCTCTTTTTCTTCATTAGACTCACCCTGTTATATATGGTTTTAGGAGTGTTCCAAAAAGTCCCAACGCTGTCCTCCTTATCCCGGTAACTTTGGTAAGGAAAATAGGGTAGAATCAATATGTTATATGCTTATGTTATCTTATGTTTTATGTTATTAAATGTATTATGATATGTATGTATGTATGTATGTATGTATGTATGTATGTATGTATGTATGTATGTATGTAGGCTTGGGCATATGACCCATAAGACTAACAAGACCCCAAAAAGATTATGGGCATATGACCTACTTAGCTAGTAGGACCCCACTAATCTCATGGGCATATGACTTGTTTAGTCTATGGGACCCCAAGTAATAATGGCCATTATAATAAGTGTATGTAATAAGTGTTATGATATGTCTTTACGTTTATTATGAAATTTTATGTTTATGACTATGTGTTAGATTTTCCTTGCTGGGCATTAGGCTCATTCCTTTTTGTTTTATGTGCAGGAAAATAGCTTTAGAGGCGGTAAGATTCGTGGACGCTTAGAGAATGTGTATCGATGGTGAATGGAGGCAAGGAGTCGAGAGTTCGATTTCTCGAGGATGTAGTTTTGTTTTATTTTTTTTGGTTTTACATGTATTTTCCGCACTTTCTATGTAACTTCTTTTTACTTTAAGTTATGTTTTGTTTTAAAGACAATGGGTACCCATATCTTACTTATTTTATGAAAGTAACTTTTGTTTCTACAAGTTCTAATAAATTTATGGTATTTTCGCAAATGTAAGTCTTATTAAGGTTTGTATGTATATTTTCATTAATGGTCCTAAAGTCTAGATTAGTGGATCATTACAGACACGCAGTTGCAAAAGGTTAGACAGCATGTCTTAGCAGGGACAACCAAGGATTATTCTGTTTCTGAGACAGGTTTGCTTCGATATCAGGGACGGATTTGTGTTCCAGCAGATGAGGGATTCAGACGAGAGATACTGGATGAGTCTCACACCATGCCATACTCACTTCATCCGGGTACCATGAAGATGTATCGGGATCTACGGACATTATATTGGTGGCCCGGGATGAAGAAGGATGTGGTAGAGTATGTGGCTAGATGTTTGACATGTCAGCAGGTAAAGGCTGAGCATCAGCGACCAGCGGGATTGCTTCATCCTTTGGGCATCCCAGGATGGAAGTGAGAGGACATCACCATGGATTTTGTGGGAGGATTACCCAGAACAGTGGGACTTCATGACTCGGTGTGTGTGATAGTGGACAGATACACCAAGTCAGCTCATTTCTAACCAGTGAGGTCGACCTATACAGTGGAACAGTACGCAGAGTTGCATGTGAGGGAGATAGTTCGTCTCCATGGAGTTCCAAAGTCTATTGTATCTGATCGAGACCCTATCGTTACCTCCCAGTTTTGGGGAGCTCTGCAGAGAGCTATGGGGACTTAGTTGAAGTTTAGCACAGCTTTTTATCCTCAGACTAATGGACAATCTGAGAGGATGATTCAGGTGTTGGAGGACATGCTTAGGGCATGTGTGATTGATTTTGAGGGGTCTTGGAGTAAGTACTTGCCGTTGATTGAATTCTCGTATAACAACAGTTATCAGTCCACGATTGGGGTGGCCCTTTGTGAGATGTTATATGGAAGAAAATGCAGATCACCCATACATTGGGATGAGATGGGTGAGAGGAGGTACCTAGGGCCAGATATGGTTCAGAGGACTAATGAGGCTATCGAAAAGATTCGAGCTAGAATGCTTGCTTCGCAGATTAGACAGAAAAGCTACGCTGATCCTAAGCATAGGGACGTGGAGTTGCAGGTTGGGGACCACGTGTTTCTATGAGTTTCACCACTGAGAGGGGTGAGGATATTTGGGGTAAAAGGCAAGCTGAGCCCTCAGTTTTTTGGACCTTTCGAGATTCTAGAAAGGATTGGACAGGTAGCTTATAGGTTGGCCCTGCCAGCGTCGCTGTCAGGAGTTCATGATGTGCTCCATGTCTTCATGTTGCGGAAGTATGTTTCAGATACGACACATGTGCTGGAGTATGAGGACTTAGAGTTACAGACAAACTTTTCCTATGAAGAGCGACCAGTTCAGATTTTGGATCGAAAAGACAAAGTCTTACAGAATAAGACAATTCTTTTAGTGAAAGTGTTGTGGAGAAAAAGCAAGGTCGAGGAAGCGACCTGGGAGTTAGAGACAGCGATGCGGGATCAGTATCCCGAGCTATTCAGGTAAATTTTGAGGACGAAATTCTCAGTAGGAGGGGATAGTTGTAACGACCCAAAATCACTAATATGGCTTAAGGGCCTTGATTAGTGTGCCAGGAGGGCATAATTGGCTTATGTGTGAATTTATTGATTTAATGCATGATTACATGATAAGCATGCTTGCATGATTATATGAATATAAATGTGATTAAATGTTATACTTGTGAGAACCACATTATTATGTGAATAAATCTACAGCAGGCGACTTGAGGCGATCCTAGGGAGCTAGATAGCAGGAAAGTCACAACGGGGCTTAATGCTTGACTTTGGACAAGTCAAGGGGTATTTCAGGTATCAGGTGGTTATTTAGATTACTGGGTTATGAAAATAAATAAATGGAGATATATTCGAGGTTAGGAAGTCTTGGTGTGAACATTGGGGATATTTAGCATTTTTCCCTTGAGGACGTTTCTGGTACCCCAAGCCTTGGGATTAACTTGATTGCTTAAGGATAGACTTAAGAATATTTCATAAAATAATAGAACAAAATAAGACTGACTCTTTTCTCAGCCATTTTCTCTCTCTCCTCTCTCAAGGAAAAACACTGAGTATTTTGGAGAAATTGCTGGAATTTGTGCTGGGATTTCAAAGGAATTCAGAGGGGAAATTAGAGGCTAGCTCAAGGATTATCCAGGGAACATTTAATCAAGGCTAAGGTAACAATTTAACTGTGTTTTGAAGTTAGAAACTTTGAACTTTTGGCTGAGTAATGAGGTGATTGTGATTTTGATGTTAAGGGCAGAATTATGGTGGAAAAGCTTGGGAATTGACTTGGATTCTCCTTAGAGAAGTGGTTCTGCAGCTGAGGTAAGCTCTAATCTAAAGTTTAATGGCTGAGTTATAGTGTTTTCATGGCTGGGTTTTGTGTTTTTAAGTTAGAAATATTCAGTAATTGAAATGGGTTTTTGATGGGTTTCTAGCCTAGGTTTCAGCTGGGTTGTGTTGTTGGAATCTTGTGGGAAGTTTTTTGATAATTGAGTTATGGATTTAGGGTGGTTTTGAGTGAGTTTGCATGAGGTTTGAGAGTTAAAAATGGAGGTTTTTATGGGTTTGAAGGGATCGGGCCGTGGCATAGTTCTTGGTGAGTCGCGGCCCTTCGAAGCTGATGGGTGCTGAGGATGGAGGGCGGGTCGCGGCATGGTCGAAGTAGGGCTATGGCCCTTACCTATTTTTGGGCATTGGGAGGTCTCTGATTGGGGCCATGTCGCGGCATGGGTGGCTAATGCCGCGACCCTTAAGGGATTTTGAGATTCTAGGCTTGGGAATTTAACCTAGGGTGCTCGAGATTGAATCTTTTACCATGTTTGGGGAAGTTCAATGTTCCGGAGATTAGAACTTTGTCTAGAAGCTCAATTAAGTTTGTTGATGGTATCCTTCACCTTGGTTGTGACTAGGTGGTAAAAGCTAAGGCTCGGGAATGGATCGTGCTTGAGGAGCGTTGCTCATAATCAGTAACCGCAAAGATTAAAGGTAAGAAAAATGCACCTGGTTGAATATCTGTAATGGAACTAAGGGTTCCCTATTGTGTATGCTTGAAAAGATGGTATTATGCCATGGAAGCTAATTAGTGAACCAACGGCCTAAGGGTGCCAAGGGTTACACTAGCGCACAGGGCGCGGCTTGGCCACTAGTAGCCGAGGATAGCTTAATATGCACTGAGCTCAGTTTAAGCGGGCCATAGTCAGTGGGGTAAACAGGGGGTGCAGCCTAAGTTGTCGGCCCTGATTATTATGTGATATGAATGTTATAAGTGATTGATTTCATCCTTGATTCTGAATATATGTTGAATGGTTAATGTGGATTATTTGATGAGAGTTCATGCTTAGTGAATTTACTATCTGTTATTATTATTTGTGTTGCACATCATGTTTTCTTGCTGGGCCTTGGCTCACGAGTGCTACGTGGTGCAGGTAAAGGCAAGGGAAAACCTGATCAGCCTTGATTTGGAGAGCTTTGCGAGCAGAATGTACATGGCCTGCCGCTCAGCCGCCACGGTTGAGGTTTAGGTAGGGACGCGAGACCCAGAAATTGTTCATTTTGCCTTAGTATGGCTGACAGTTGTCTGTATTTTTGGGAGTCTGTAATCCAACTTTTAAACTCTGCTCCTTTTGGGATCCCATGTATATAACTGCTTAATTATATGAAATGAAACTTTTGAGACCAAAACGTTTTTAACCCTAGCTCATACATGTTTAGTGACACGTTTTTAAATTAATGACTTGATTAGCAAGTCTTGCACCTTTATAAGTACACATTGTAACGGACTTGGCTATCCAGGGCATTACAGTTGCTATTCTGGAGAATCCCTCCACGAATCATCGATAGTACCCTGCTAACCCCTGGAAACGTCTAACCTCTGGTACCCTACTCGGTCTCGGCCAATCTCTCATCGCCTTTTTCTTTGTTGGGTCCACCAGAATCCCCTCTTTACTCACAATGTGTCCCAGAAATGTTACGTAGGGTAACCAGAATTCATATTTACTTAACTTGGGGTAAAGTCAATGCTCCCTCAGCCGCTGTAGTACTAAATGAAGATGTTGCTCGTGTTCTGCTTCTAATTGGGAGTACACCAGTATATCATCAATGAATACGATCACAAAATTATCCAAATAATCCCTAAAGATCCTATTCATCGAATCCATGATGGTTGATGGGGCATTGGTTAACCCAAAAGACATGACCAAGAATTCATAATGTCCATACCTCGTACGGAACGCACTCTTTGGGAGTGATTCTCTTTTTTTTCCTAAGTGTTTTGGTGAAGTCTAGCCTAACCAAGTCTATCCTTTGGCACTAAAATGACCAGAATACCCTAGGTCATTTCTTAGTCCTTTAATGCCTCCAAGGGAAACCCCGTTCTTTTCCACACACCCGCTAATTCCTCCATAAGTCCTATAAATGTCCAATTAAATCCGACATACCCAAATAACCACCCATTACTCGGTAAATCCCGAACACACACTAAGTTCCAAAAATACCCCTAGGCTCACCCCAAGCCGAGTATTTGTCCCTGTTGTGACTATTATGGTAATCTGCTCACTAGGAACGCCTTGAGCCCATTATCGTAAATACACCCACATAACAATGTGGTCTCAATCATAATGCATACATAATTACATTTATGCCCTTAACGGGAAAAAATTACAAATATGTCCTTATTAACAAGAACGGGCCCACATACATATTTAATACACCTATGCATGCATTTCTAATCATATTTTAGCATAACTCATGCAATCAAATAATGATACACATATATCATGATTAATCACGTAATAATATTATTAAATCATTTATTGCCTTCCTAGCACACTAATCAAGGCACTGATCCTTATTAGCAAATTTAGGACGTTACACACAGGGTGCAAGTGGATCTATAAGAAGAAGAGATGAGCTAATGGAAAGCTTAAGACATTTAAGGCTCAACTCGCGACAAAGAGAGAAAGTTGACTTATAGAAAACTTTTTCTCTTGTAACCATGTTAAAATTCATTTAGTATACTCTTATCCCTAGCCACAACTCTTGATTAAGAGATATGACAAATGGACATCAAAAAAGCATTTTTAATGGATATCTTGATGAGACCATTGACATGGATTAATCAGAAGGATTTAAGCTAGTTGGACAGAAAAGTCGAGAAGCTGAGTAGGTCAATCTATGGACTCAAAAAAGCTTTGTTCTCCTGGAACTTAAGGTTTAATGGAAAAATTAAGACCTATAGTTTTGAACAAAATGTAGTTGAGCCTTGTGTTTAACCATCTCTAGGAAAAAAGACATTGTGGTGTTCTTAATCCTTTATGTAGATGATATCTTACTCATTGAAAACAATGTCAAGAAATTATTAGGCATAAAGAACTGGCTGGAAAAGAAATTTCAGATTCCTTTGTGGTAAGTTTTGTTCTTGGTATGTAGATCATCAAGGATAGAAAGAATTGAATTTTGGCTCTATTCAAGTGGCCTAGTTATGTGAGGACATTACTCTATAACAAATTCTGAGAAAGGATGTTTAGCATATTGACATGGAATTTATCTTTCTAAGAAGCAATCTCAAGAGACTCCTCAAGAGAAAGAAAAGATGAATCGAATTCCTTATGTATTTTCAATTAGAAGTCTAATGCATGCTATGTTGTATGTTGTGACTGGAAATCTGCTATGCAATGGGAGTGGTGAACAAGTGCCAGAGAAACCTTGGAAATGAACAATAGATAGTGGTCGGTATATTAGACGGACTAGAGACTATATGTTAGTGTATTTGGGTGATTCTTTGAACCCACTAACCTACATAGATTCAGATTTTAGATAGATGTTGATGACAGGAAGTCTACTTCTAAAAAAGGTGTTTACTCTTGGGGGTGAAGCTATGATTTGGAGAAGCGATAGGTTGCCTACCATTTCAGTACCTTTGATTTGGAGAAGCATTAGGCTATCTTCCATTTCAGATTCCACCTTGGAGGATGGGTACATAGCTGCGTATGTAGCGGCTAAGGAAATATTCAAGCTAAGGAAGTTCTATACGGATCTCGGTGTTATTCCAAAAATGGATAAACCACTCATTTTGTTAAGTGACAATAATGAGGCAATAACAAATTCAAAAGAAACATGAAGGAACAAAAGAGAAAAGCTTATAGAGAGAAAGTGCCACATTATCGGGGATGTGTGGAGAAGGTGTGATGTGAAGGTAATGAAGATAGCATTGGAAAGCAATCTTTCATATCCTTTTACAAATATATAAGTAGAGAACATAATTGTGAAGCATGTAGAATGAATGGTTTTGAGAAACATGTCCCATTTGTTTTAAAAGGGAAAGTGGGAGTTTGCTGGGTTTTATGCCCTTATAAAACCATGTCGAACATGTAACATGATTTTATATTGTAAGTAAAAGTAGTAGAAATTATTTAGTTTGACAACCTTGTTTCTTGCTTGTTTTATTACATGATTATTTGAAATAATACAAACATTTATAAAATCCTGAACATATTAATAGTTACAATTATAGTGACTTGGTCACACTGGATTATAATTGTAAGTATATGTTCAAAATAACGAGTCCTAAGATTAAGTCAGTGCATTGGATTTTCACTGATCTGGTAATCTACGACATGATCTAGTTACACATTCGGGGTGTGATGTCTTATCCAAGGCATTGACCATGTAGATAAGATTAGATGTATATGGTTACATTGAACAAGAACCAATATTGATTATTGATTGATAAATAAGTATCGTTGTTATTGAATCCAATCAATGTTACAACGTTGACCATAGGTCAAGTTGATCTTAGTTCTGAGTGATAATATTCTGCTAATTATATTATTTAAATATTTTTACTTGTTCATTACCAGCTTACCCTACGGTCAAGCCCATACTTACTTCTTAAAGATTTGGTAGTTTAATTGAGTGGGAGTATTAATCATAAATATGAAATTTATAGCTTCTGTATGAGAGGTGAAAATATGACTTCCTTAATAGCTTAGTTTAAAAGGGTAAATGATTGAGCGCTCATAACTGTGATTAAGTTCAGGAATTTATCATTTACAAGGGACTTAGTGGGAGTTAAGAATAAAATACAAATGAGGGGTAAAATGGTAATTTGCACCCGGATCATTAGTAAGTCATCGATAGAGGATTGACTAACTATAATGGTTATAATAGTGGATAACGTATTTGTGGTTTGAAAAGTACGTTTTATGAATTCAAGAGTTCAATTCTGAATCTATAGTGGAATCATGAGAAATTAATAAATTGTGAGTAATTTATTTAATAAATAAACACACATAAATTTATTGTAGCTTGTATTTATGGATTCATGGTCCCTACATCACATTTTATTAAATCATCTAGAATGTCTCAATTAATTGATTTAATTATCAATTAGGATTTTTTTAAGTTGACTAGGTCAATTTTGGAAAATTTTACAGAGATGTGATATTTAGAGAATAAAAGAAAATCTTTGGGTAAATTTATTAATATTGATAAATTTGTGTCAATATAAATAAATAATATTAAATCAAATTTCAAATTATAATTAGTTAATTTGAATAATGATTTAATTAATTAATTAAAAGATAAATAAAATGTTTTGATTTTAGGTCCAATTGGGATTTAAATTCAAAACAAAGATATTGGTCCCAAGTCCATTTGTGGCAGCCCAAAGCTTTTATTTTTTGTTTATTATTTTTTATTAATTTAAATTTAATTTTAATTTTTAATTTAAATAATGCTCATTAAGTTGCCTATATAATGAGTATGGTATCTATGGTTTTCAGAAGTCAGTCTCAGTTGATTCATTGGGTAATTGAAAACCTAGACAGTATAATCCTTTCTTGGCCACTCACTCTCTTCTTTTTTTCTAGATCTCTATCTCATGTGTTGAGAACCAGCCCACACTAGTTCTAGGTTGATAAAAGGCTTGGTGAGGATGACAGTGTTACTGATCTAGTTCAATCTCTTGATAATACTCTGCTATAGAAAGGAATAAAGGGTTAGAGAGATTGAAGGAAGGAGTTGTTTCAATTCCGCTGCGTATCCGTAAGTTTCTACATCTTTGTGTTTATGTTAATTTAGAAATCTGATGTTCATTTCTATGTCATGTTATTCTATGTTTCAATTATTTTTTTTGAAAAATAATAGGAAGTATTCATCTATATTTAAATTCCAAGATCCTACACATTTCCCCTATTTCGACAACATTTCTCAATTTCAAAAAGTACATATACACAACATATAATTCACAAATATCAAACAATCAATCAACATCCACAATCCCAACCTTATATCACCACAACACATAGTCCCAGAAACCTATCTTCACTAACTTTTAATCCTAAATTCCACTAAATTTAATATAACTATACCTTTCAATATATATATACATATATATATATTATTAAAGTTTCATTGACTTACCTCGTCCAAGACAAATGTTTAGCCGTCAAATGGGATCACCACCAAATCCAATCAACCGCTATTAAAAAAAAGAAAGTGAAACCGAACCACAACTTCACAATTTCAATATTAACTAATTTTAATCAAATTATTAAAATTAACTTAACTAAATTAAAAAAATGAAAAATAATTAACCTCACCTCTATGGAGGTGGCAATGCGCGGAGGCTCGGAGCTATCCACAAATGGGATCACCACAACAAAAAGTGTCAAACCTAACCAAAATTAAAAATTTACAATTTACAATTAAAACTAATTATATAATTATATTAAAAAATTATAATTGTTGAAATAAATTATTACAAAAACTTTTAATTAATTTAACTTAATTCAAAATATTATTAATTTAAATTAAAACTTAAACTAAACTAAACTACATTTTATCTTCTTTCTATTCCCTATACAATAAAATTTATAAACTTAATTCTACAATACTAATCCTAATTATATAATCAATTTACTAACACAAAAATAAAAATATAATTATATATCTATATATATTTATGAAAAAAAATTCAAATTACTGTTGGAAGTCTCGGAATTGGGAAAGGCAGCGGAGACACGTCGGGGAGGGCGAAGCTGCGGGGGAGGGGCTCTCGAAATTGAGCTGAGAAGGCCGAAGACAATAGGGAGTCTTGTAAAAGGGAGGGGCGGCGAAGACCCATGGGGAGGACGAAGCCGTGGCAATAAGGGGCTCTCAAGGGTGACAGACGGGCGAAGTTCTGAGGTCGAGAGGGGCTCTCGGGGCTTAGGAGAGCTCGAGACGGCCTTGCTTCGTAGTCGCTTGTGCACCTCTGCAATTTTTCATTTGAGGGTATTGAGAGGGAATGAGGTAGACGATCCCAAATTTTGACCTATATCAAGGTTAGCGTCGGTTCTAAACCGACGCTACTGCCAATAAATCGGCGTTATATTGGTCAATAGTGCCGGTTTAACACCAACACTAATTTCACTAATAATGAAAAGCTCTATTTCATTGGATCAGAAGCGTCGGTTTAGAATCGACACATTTGAGCGTCATACACAAGCGTCAAGGTAGTGACCGACGTTGTTAGTTAACGGTTGAGTCGGTTTAAAACCAACACATTTGAGCCTCATACACAAGCGTTAGCGTAGTAACTGACGTCGTTAGTTAACATTTGAGTTAGTTTTGAACCAACGCTATTGAACTGAGAATATCATTGGTGTCGGTTCACATTGTAAAACGATGCTAACAAGCGACATCGTAGGTCCTTTTTGGCATAGTGAATTTGAGAAAAATGTACCATACACATTTACTCCATATATACACGTTTACTATTTTTTAATTAATTTTAGTTTTTTAGTATTTTTTAATGATTAAGTAGTTAAGAAGTAGAATTATAATTTATTACAATTATTATAATCTATAACCTGAATAAAAAATTGGATTAAAGGAGAAAATAAATAGAGTGGTTTGAAGAGATTTATAGTGTCACGCCATCTCCTTGGTGCTCTATATAGATATATGGATTAGATAGATATTTATAGTTTTTTAATCATAAATTTTTAAAAGAAGAATAAAAAATGTGAAAAAAATAAGAAAATAGAAAGAATGCTTTAGAGCAATTTTATAGTGCCACATCATCTCCTTAATGCTCTCCTTTATATAAATATATAGATGTTATGTGATACTGTAACACCTTAATTTCTCATAATATTATCGAGAACACAGCGTTGGATCATAAACGTGAATATTGCTCCTTTATTTTAGAAGATCATAATAACCAAAGTGATCATGTGTCTTTAAAAAAATAAAATAAGGTTTGTAACAATATAAAATTAGCAACATTAAGATATAAACAAAATGATTTAATAAATAGGTCGGCTAGATCATTCCTCAATTATATGGTCACCACGAATACATCACTAAGCTTGTAGGTCCCACTCACCACCAACCTTTCTGCAACGCTCCACTTCCTTAGAGCCGTTACTAAGTGAGTTAAAAACTTTCCATTAGCTCGCTAATCGAGTTTTTAGGTTAAAAGTGTAGCTAAACTGGAATAAAAAGTCATTTAAAGACATTTAATGTAAAAACGTGGTCATTCATTGAAATCGTATAGAGTTAAACATTTGGGATCCCAAAAATATTGTATAGAAAATTCTTTACATCTCGAAATACACTTACAGTTGACTTAGGCAACAAATCTATACCAGTACATTACATTTTCCCAAAATAACCCTGGTCGTGGCAGCTAGGTAGGCCGAACATGTACCCATCGCTCCACGCTCTCCGTACTCATGGTTGGTCAACCTTTCCTTTGCCCTTACCTGCACCATAGAGCACCCGTCAGCCGAAGTCCAACAAGAAAACTTAACACAAAACAAATAACATCTGCAGATATATCAACAACATATAATAAAACAGCCAACGGGCTAAACACATAGCGACCATTCCGTCCCAGGTGCTTTATTAGGCCCTGGGTTCGTGGTCTTCACCGAGAGGATGACTCCAGCATCCTAGGAGGGTCTCACCCTTACGGCATGCACTCTGCGTGCTCAACGCCATTCCCAGCCCCTTTTTGTACTCGGCTTCCTACCATTCTCGGCCTTCGCTGTTGTCCGCCTTCGCCGTCCATTCACAAATATGCATTACATAGCATAATATCAACAAATATTTAAACATACACTAAACACAAACAATAGTGCTACGCCCTACAATTCAATCACATAGGGCCTTGCCCTGCTCTACGGGTACAACAGTTTTCTTACTTGTGTCCCAAGCGATCTAAGCACCGCAATCCCGAGCACAGTCCTCTAACATGAGCCTCGTTCAAAACCTAGTCACAACATATTTATAATAGCCATTCATCAAATTCTAATCCAACAAATAGCCCTGAAACATAAATCTAGCCTCCGGGACCTTGGATTCTACCAAACTGGGTAGTAGAAACATTCCCAAGCCTTAATGTTTGAATTCCTGAGCTAAAAACCTTCAAACAGCCAAAATTCTGCATTTGGGTCGTGGCCCAGCCCCCCTTAAGGGCCGCGGTGTGCCCCAAGTCAGAGGTAAAATGCCTCTCTGCTGAGAGACACGGGTCGCGACACCCAAACCTTGCGCCGCAGTGCCTGGGAAATTTTCCCCTGAAGTCCCCTGACCTATAAATTCAAGGGAGTCGGGGAGCCTGATGAACGGGGCTAGAATTAGCCCTAGATTTCTTATCCTTACAACTAAAGTAGTCTAACCATCCTATAAGCAATCTCATGATTTCTCCAGATAACCAAAAACCAAATCACAACTCAGCTCATATACCACTTCCAATTTCTAGCAAAATTCATAGAGAATTCAGTATGAAATCTTACCTTTGTTATAGATTCGACCTGAGCAATTCCTATACACTTCAAGCCCACAATCGTTCAGTCCCTTAGCCTAAAATCCACAAGAGTTCCTCCAAAATCCTCAAACACCATAAAAGAGAGAGAGAATAGGTGGAGAGAGAGAGAGAGAGAGAGAGAGAGAGAGAGAGATAACCAAAACTGAGTATTCCTTCTGTTTTCTTTTCCCTTCTAACCCCTTAGCAGTCAAAGAAATCTAAGCATATCCCCTACCAAAAGTCTAAAATACCCCTTAAGCTTATCTTAAATCCTTAAGTGACCCAAGGGCAATTTCGTCATTTGCCTTATCCCGCTAATTCCTCGAGTATTCCCATAAATCCCTATTTAACCCTGACATGTCCAAATCATTACCAAATTAATACTCATTACTCAATAATTCCATAACACATATAACATTCCCAAAATACCCCTAGGCTCCTCCCGAGCCGGGTATTTGACCCCATTGTGACTTTCTAGCTAAACTGCTCCTTAGGACCATCTTGGATCGTGCATCACAAATATATCACCACTCACACGTGGTATCAATCACAATATACACAAATATTGCATTTATGCCCTCAACGGGCTAAAATTATAAATATGCCCCTAATAGCCAAATGGGTCCACATGCATATTTCATTCACCTAATCATGCATTTCTAATCACATAGTCATCAAATTCACATATTAACATATTTAATTCAATTATTTCCCTCCCGACACGCTAATCAAGGCCCTAGGCCTTATTAGCAAATTTGGGACGCTACACCTTCTATCCTCAATTGTCTGCACAACAACATAATAACAAGTGAGCTTCTAAGACCAGTAAGGATAATACAAACAAAATTCATATAAAAAGTAATCATAACAGTCATATCATAAATCATACAAAAGTTCATAATACCCTAAAACATAAACATAATCTAGATCTTAACCATAGGTCATAAGAGGTCCTAATCATAGGTCATAGTTATAGGTCATAATCATAATCATAGGTCATAATAACAAGACATGTATAAGAAAAAGATAAGTGCTGATACAGGGGTGGCAATTAAGCCCCGGACATAAGTCTGTTATTCAATTTTGGCAATTGAGCCTACCGGGCATCAACTTAGGTCTATCGTACAATTCTGAACACCTTAGGTCTAGCCACATTTATCTTCTTATTGTACCTGAAATGTTAGGATCATATATATCACAAACTAGGTCATAAACTAAACTACCTAATTTTCCTTACCTTGAGTGTAGAAAAAGAGAAGAAAAGAGATTGCTTTTGCTATTGAGAATCGCCCAAAACCTTTATATATGACATAAAAATTTAAGATTAGAGACTTATAATAAAAGTATGCTTCCAAAAATTCTAAACCTCATAAAGTCATACCTTCACCCTAGAGCCAAAAAATGAAATCCCAAGCCTTTACTCTAATGCCTATCTCCAACAATGACACCAAGATCTTTAATGCTTGAGTAGAATTTGGCTATATTTTGTCTTGATTGGGTTTAGTGTTTTAGCTATAGGATTTATAAGGAAAATAGTGTTTGAGACTTAATAGAAAAATAGAAGAAGAAATGAATTCTCGAGTACTATAAAGATTATAGTGGTTCGGCTATGGTGTGTTTATGGGGCAAAAATATGAGGGCTTTTTGGGAGCTAGGGATTTTAAAAATTAGAGGCTTGAAAGCTTTGTTTTGAGTGTGAAAAATGAAGTGGTGAAAGACTCTATTTATAGACTTCAAACTCAACTCCTTTCCTTGATTTTCTCTTCCACCTTTCAACTAGCTTCTAAATTTCAAACCTTCCCTCCACTATATTGTTTCGACTAGCCCCCCTTTTTACTCATTCAAAGTGCTACAAATCCTCATTTGATGCCACACACACTTAAATTCAACAACATGTAGTCAAAGTCCTTACTAATCTCTCTAAAATGTTTCCCATTCCTCCGCCTATGTGTTTTCAAGTTCAAACTGCTCCAACAAGCTTCAACTATCACTTATTTCCCCTATATAGTTGTTGACTCTCACAACTTAGTTTGCTAGTCTCAATTTAACTAGCTTTTGTTGACACATAGTCACTTAATTTAAGTCTAATGTGACACCTATCTTGTAAAAATTCAAAATGAGTAAAAAAACTATCCTATTTTTATGCTACACGCCCATGACTAGGTAAGTCTACATTTGGTTCTTCAATTTAACTTTATTACTTTAATTAATTCATGAAAAATCCACCTATTAATTCTATATGGAATTTTAGCCATACTAGCTAATTTTAAATAATTGGGACTTAATTTAATGCCAAATGTATACTTCTTAGACCACCAAATAACTTGTGTGCATTATTCTTATTAAAAACTTAAAACTATATAATAATTTAATCAGATGCTAAAAATATCCCATAAATATTACTAACTATAATAATTATAATTTATCTAAATTATAATTATTTCTTAAGTCATAAGATCATACCTTAAGATAAATAATTTAAACTTAAAGCAAACTTTTTAAATTCCACCACTCAAGTTACACTATAAATTATAATAAAAACTAACCTATGGTCATATTTAAGGAGAAAATACTAATATTGGTTATTACACATACTTAAGTAGTTAATATATATTATAATTTAAAAAAATGTACCATACACATTTACTCCATACATACAATTTAGTAAATTTTTAATTAATTTTATTTTTTAGTAATTTTTAATGATTAAATAGTTAAGAAGTAGAATTATAATGAATTACAATTATTATAATCTATAAATTGAATAAAAAAAATTAGATTAAATGAGAAAATAGATAGAGTGGTTTGAAGTGATTTTAGAGTGCCACATCATCTTCTTGGTGCTCTATATAGATATATAGATTAGATACATATTTTAAATTTTTTAATCATAAATTTTAAAAGAATAATAAAAAAATATGAAAAAATGAGAAAATAGAAATGATGCTTTGAAGCAATTTTAGAGTGTCATATCATCTCCTTAATGCTTTCCTTTACATAAATATATAGATATATAGATGTTATGTAATACTTAAGTAGTTAGTATATATTATGATTCTAAAAAAATGTACCATACACATTTACTCCATACATACACGTTTACTATATTTTTAATTAATTTTATTTTTAGTAATTATTAATGATTAAGTAGTTAAGAAGTATAATTATAATTAATTACAATTATTATAATCTATAAATTGAAATTAGATTAAATGTGAAAATAGATAGAGTAGTTTGAAGAGATTTTAGAATGACACGTCATCTCATTGGTGCTCTATCAAGATATATAGATTAGATATATATATATATATTTAATTTTGTAATCATAAATTAAAAAAAAGAATAAAAAATGTGAAAAATGGGAAAATAGAAAGAATGTTTTTGAGCAATTTTATAGTGCTGCATCATCTCCTTGATGTCCTCATTTATATAAATATATAGATGTTATGTGATACTTAAGTAGTTAATGTATATTATAATTTTAAAAAATTTATCATACACATTTACTCCTTACATACACGTTTACTATTTTTTTTTAATTAATTTTATTTTTTTAGTAATATTTAATGATTAAGTAGTTAAGAAGTAGAATTATAATTAATTAAAATTATTATAATCTACAAATTGAATAAAAAAATTAGATTAAAGGAGAAAATAGATAGAATGTTTTGAAGATATTTTAGAATGTCACATCATTTTCTTAGTGCCCTATATAGATATATAGATTAGATAGACATTTTTAATTTTTTGATCATAAATTTTCAAAAGAAGAATAAATGAATGTAAAAAAAATGAGAAAATAGAAAGAATGTTTTGGAGCAATTTTAAAGTGTCACACCATCTTCTTAATGCTCTCATTTTTATATAGATATATAGATTTAATGATTAAGTAGTTAAGAAGTAAAATTAGAATTAATTACAATTATTATAATTTATAAATTGAATAAAAAATTAGATTAAAGGAGAAATTAGATAGAGTAGTTTAAAGAGAATTTAGAGTGTCACACATCTCCTTAATGCTTTATATAGATATATAGATTAGATAAATATTTTTATTTTTGTTAAACATAAATTTTTAGAAGAAGAATAAAAAATGTGAAAAAAAAAGAAAGAATAATTTGGAACAATTTTAAATTGTCACATCATCTTTTTAATGCTTTCCATTATATAAATATATATAGATTTAATGATTATTAAGTTGTTAAGAAGGAGAATTAGAATTAATTACAATTATTATAATTTATAAAATGAATAAAAAATTTATATTAAAGAAAAATTAGATGGATAGGTTTGAAGAGATTTTAGATTATCACAATTAGTGCTCCGCTTAATATAGATATATATATTATATAGATATTTTTATTTTTTTAATCATAAAAAATAGAAAAAATAGAAAAAATGTTTTAAAGCAATTTTAGTGTCACAATATCCATCCTTAATGTTCTCCATATAAATGTATAGATATATAGATTGAAGCAACTCAAATATCATACACTTAAAAGAAATCTATTAGTTTGTTGTTACCCAAAATAATTATTGGTTTCCAAGCAAGCAAAGAATTTACCATTCAACTCAAACATCAACTTTTTTATTTTAAGAAAAAAAATTCCTTACAAGGCGGAAAACAACCCTGAAAATATATAACACTAAAATAAAATAAATGGAATAAACATATAACCTTACAAATTTACATATGATTACTTAGGCTAAGAAGAAATATGATTCTTCTTGATATAAACTACTTCTATATACAATATAACCTCAATTAATAAATAAACTACAAAACATAACCGCGTTTCACGCAGTTTTTTGTAATTATTAAAAATTATATATATATTTTTAAATACTTTTTGGGAGATTGTGGAGTAGTGATTTATTTGCACTCTACTCGTACAATATGTTATTTATATGGACACGTGTGAAAGCATCTTGACCATAATTTGTTTTCTTCATAATGGTGTTCACTGTTCTTTGTATAGCAAACCTCCTGTAGGTTTTTGAAAAATTCTGACAAATTAAAATACCGAAAATAAAGTTAAAAAAACTTGTTGTACATGTATTTTTATTTATTATTATTATACGTTTTGCGTGATTTTTTTTTTTATAAAAAGTCTAAATTATGTATAAGAAAATTTATGTTTTGTGTAAGACTTATTTTGGTCGATTACTTATTTGAAGCCTTTATTTTAAAAATTAACTTTTTGATCTCGTGTTTTGTCAAAATGTTAAAAATTGAAATTGATAGATTGATTATTTAAACACTGTATTTTTTACGATTACCTGTTTTGACTCTTTATTTTTAAAAATGAACCTTTTGACCATGTATTTATTTAAAAGGTTCAAACTTCTTATAAAAATTAAATTATATATTTATATAATTTTTGTTTTCTGTAAGGGTTCACACCATTTTGAATCTTATATTTTAGTCGATTACCCGTTGGAACCTTTATTTTTAAAAATTAACTTGTCGACCTCAAGTTTTGACAAAATGTTAAACTAAGAATAGATATATTGATTATTTGAAAATTGTATTTTGGCCGATTAGTCATTTTGATTCTTTATTTTTTAAAATTAACCTTTAGATCATATAGTTATTCAAAAGGTAAAAAATTCTTTATAAAACGTAAATTATATAAATATATATAATTTATGTTTTCTATAAGGGTTCACACTATTTTGAACCATGTATTTTAGCCATTTACTTATTATTTGGATGCTTTATTTTTTAAAATTAACTTGTGTACCTTGTGTTTTGTTAGAAGACTAAAAATAAGAATATAAAGATAGATTATTTGAGCCATGTATAATTTGGTTGATTACATATTTGGATATTTTATTGTTAAAAACTAACATTTTGATATCGTGTTTTGTCAAAAAGTTAAAATATAAATAAATATATTTTATTATTATTATTATAGATATTTTTATCTATTGTAATTTTATTAAAATAAAAATGAGAAAAAAGAGAAAATAGATAAACAAAAAATTCTTTAATTAATTAGTAGCCATAAATTAGAAAAGTAATAAAAAATGAGAAAAAAATAATGTTTGCTTATATTTATAATTTAATTAAATAGTTATGGTAATTAAATATCTAATCAAATTTAAATTTAATATATATATCGTTGAAATTAATCAAATAAAAATTAAATTTAAATTATATATGTTGTTAAGATATATTTTTGTAAAACTATTTCATTTTAATTAAAAAAAAACATAAATAATTGAAATAAACATTATTATATTTATTATTATTGTTGTTGTGATCATTGATCATAAATTAAATGTATCATTTGTTTAAGCACATGAATATATATAACTTGAAACTGATTTATTCGATTTAAAATTTTTTGAATTAAGTAATTTATTTATTTTTATAAATATTCTTTTTAATTCATAATAAGATCAATAATTTAAAACTAAAACTTTAAAAAATAACAAACATTAATAATCGAAGAACGTAAGAGGATTGTGTTATCATTAACACGCGAATCAATCAATTTTGGAGATATGAATTGAAATTCATTGATTGGAATGTTCATCATTCCTTCTTCTAGCCTCTTAAGCTTAGTTGTAACTAAAAAAATAATTTTATGGTCATTTGAAAGTGATCTATACTACCCTGTGTTTGCAACAACTTTCAAATTCTTTACACTATATAAAGAACTCTCACTCAATAAGTGTCTGGACTTAGACACTAAAATTTTCCTAATTGTTGCATGCATTAGATTAGCTTGTGACAAAAACACACAATATATTAATAAAATATAAAATAATTGATAATATAAAGAAAACTGAGAAAAGAAATTTTGATACAACCTTCTCATCTAAAAACCATATCCATACTAATTAATTCTCCATTCTTCTTAGTATTGAGAGACTCACACGGTCTAAGAACTCTAATCGTTATCATCAAATCATCGCTATCATTGTTTAAGTCGAAGAGAAAAGAATACTGCATTATGAAAATTGTAATTGAATGAGTTTAGAGAGAATAAGAGAAAAAGAAATTAGAGTAGAAGAAAATATGAGAGTTATGGAGAATGTTTATAAAATATTGTACGCTCTGAAAATTAGCACGTACCTTTTTAGGCAGCTCGGGTACAGCTAGCTAGCAAAAGGCCATAATCGATATTCCACGTGTTCACTTTTCATTCGGGGTAATTTAGCACGATTCCCTAGACAAATAGCTCGAGCTGATGAGTTCAAAGAAACATACTGCCTGGAACTATTTGTGGAGTATAGCATCAAAAGGCACGAGTTGACGTTACGCTAGCTCGTGGTACGCCAGAGGTCTGACGTACCCCAGGATATTTATAAAGTTGACCACGCAATAAAAACGTGGGTAAACAGACATCACATGTCTGTTTACTCCCAAATTCCCGGACACGCAATATAAACGTGCATAATCAGACATCACACGCCTGATTTAGACCATGCGATCCATGATCCATTTTACCTAATGATTAGACCACACTTCAATATAAAATGTAAATGTTAATCATTAGTGTCACAAAGATGATGTGAGGGATCAAGGCAACACCTACCCAGGGATCATTCTCCTATAAATACCAAGACCTTGGATGGAAAAAGGATTGGGTTTTCTCTATGTAACGCAAATATTCTGTCAAAATAGAGAGAGACTTACAGTAATAATATTGACTCGTGGACTAGGGGGATTTTCACCTCCGAACTACGTAAAAAGGAATGAGTGTTCTTACAATATCATTTTAAGTATCTTGAAGAGTGATTGTTCTCGTTACGGTTTACCCTTAAGCACTAGTTTATTCCAGCTAATTTTCGTAATACACTGTTGGCGAAAAACCACATCAATAGTTTGGTGCTTTCATTGAGAGCTGCGAATTAGTGCCATTGAAAAAGATTCAGGAAAAAGTTCATCATGGTGGTCACTCGTTCAAGGCATGGTAACGAAATGGATCAGCATGGTGAGCAGGAGGCTCACTATACCACTGTTTCTGACGAACAAGGCCCGGAGATCCAGCACCGATCGGGAAAACAACTGATGGGCCACGGCAACATCGGAAGTTCAGCACCTCTACCGCTGAATCTGAACCCGGACTACTTGACTGCGGTAGAGATGGAGAACATGCAGTTGAGGATCCATCTAGCCAAGGCAAATAAGCAAATCGAGGAAGTCTTGGCTCGGCTACCCCCTCCTGCAACCGGCATTAACGTCGGAAAGAGGCAAGGCGGGACTCGTAAGTCTGGTCGGGATAGTCGACCCAGGCCAAGTCGATCGGTTAGAACCTCAAC
The DNA here is from genome assembly GCF_963169125.1 of Humulus lupulus. Classification (NCBI taxonomy): domain Eukaryota; kingdom Viridiplantae; phylum Streptophyta; class Magnoliopsida; order Rosales; family Cannabaceae; genus Humulus; species Humulus lupulus. Next base: position 56,557,580 of record NC_084799.1, read on the forward strand.
TCCAATTTCTACTCCTGTGTCGCCTAATCACCAAGAAACCCTGTTTGGTGGCTTTCCCAGGGATCACCAACGAGTCAGCTGGTCGGTCAGAACCTCGAATCCGAGTTCAACGCCACCATCGAATGCCTTTGGAAACCCACGCAGACGATCAAGGAAAAACTCACAAAGACGGCGTTTCCCGACCAACTTCCCTATACCGCGATCAGATCGCCATGCACAGGGAACCAGAAATGGTGGAGCAGAGCAACTGCAAACTAGTTTGATCCGACCTGATGGAACGAGAATTGCTTCACCAATCAGACACCCTCCGTCACTGATCAGGCATCCGTCCCCACCTCGTTCTGCTTGAGACGTCCCTATCTATGGAAACAACAGAAGGAATCCTCCTCCCGCTTCCCCTGCTCATGTCACGCGAGCACGCGGGAATGCTCCAGATCTTCATCCTCGACCGCAAGCTCTGAGCTTCTCTAATGGAAGTTATTGGATGGAGGATCGTCAAAGTGGTAGGACCAGCGCAAATCTGAGGAATCAGCTGAGTTCAGCTCAAAACCCTCGGGTTGACCCACATACCAATCTGCGAGATCACCTAAACTCACAAAGGACCAATCTGCCTCGCGATGGAGTCAGCGACACTCACCACGAGGGAAGTCCTTCAGAAGTACGTGACACTGGGAATGCCCCACCAAACCAAGCTTGAACTTGGAGGGACAATAACCCGTCAAATCCGTACGGTCGAATGGGAGCTGTTTAACAGCCCTAGGGAACCAAGGACCCAACCCTCGAGAGGCTGGCCCAGATGGAGGAACTAATGAAAAGACTTCTATCAGAAAAAGAAAAAGATGAGTACAGCTCAGGGGACGAGCTTGAGCTTTTCGCCCCCAACATCGCAGCAACACCATACCAACCAGGTTTCAAGATGCCCCATTTATCAAAATTCGACGGAGATGGAGATTCGTCCAACCACTTGGGGATGTTCAATACCCTAATGATGGCCCATAACATCGAACCCAAGTTAAGATGCTTAGTATTCCCTTCGACTTTGGTTGGACCGGCTAGGCAATGGTTCAAGCAATACAATCATTCTATTAGCTCATGGAATAGCTTCTCCGCTAACTTCAAGAGGGCATTCCAGGCTTCTCAAGCAGCTCGGATAAAGGCAGACTCCCTAGCAAACGTAAAGTAGCAGCCTGAAGAGCCTCTGATGGCTTACTTGAGTAGGTTTGCCAACATCGTTGCATGAGCTAGAAACGCGGATGAAAGCTCTAGGCTTATGGCAATGAGAAAAGGAATCCTTGTCGAAGGTGACCTGTGGAAAGAGATCCAGAGAAAAGGCGTCAACACAGTGGACGAGTTCCTGAACAAGGCTCAGAGATGGATCAACCTGGAAGAGGCGCGGGCTTCGGTCGCAGGAACCAGCCAAGTCCCTGCCCATACCGTTGGAGAGGTAATGGACGTGGCAGCTACGACTCAAACCGTTACCCAGAATAACCACGGGGGAGGAAGCAAGAGGAAGGGAAATGGTGAAGGCGGCCAGAATGGTTCAAAGAAAAATAAGCCTGTGGAGAAATTCAAACCAATCTACGCGACTTATGCCAATCTCACGGATACCAGGGAGCGCATCTTCTTAGCAAACTCTGCCCACCTTCCGTGGAAGAAGCCGTAGCCTCTAAAAATCAAAGGGCGAAGAGAGACCCTTCAAAATTTTGTCGAATCCACAATGACATCGGTCACAACACTGATGAATGCAGGCATTTGAAATATGAGATTGAGATGCTCATTAGGGCCGGGCCCCTGGCTCAGTATGCCCGGAATCGAGTCACTCCTGATCAACCTGCTGGGCAAAACATTCAATCAGCTCCAGAAGCCCCCGTAAATTAGACCGGAGCCCAGGTGAATCAGGACACCCCTCCTCCGATAATAGGAGGAGAAATAACCACCATCTCTGGAGGCCCTCATCTGGCAGGCATGAGCATAAATGCTCAGAAGGGGTATGTCAATGAGCTAAGGTCTCACAATGGAGTTGAGTTCGTCCCGGAGCAGCGTTTGTCTAAACAGCAATGATTGGAGAAATAACCGATCAGTTTTACTGAAGAAGACGCTAGTCATGTCCAGTTCCCGAATAACGACCCTCTAGTCATAACTGTCCAGCTCGCCAATCGGAGAGTTAGGTGGACCTTGGTCAACAACGGGAGCTCTGTGAACCTGCTATTTGGTCCACATTGGAGAAAATGGGATTGTCTGTGGCCGAACTAAAGGCAACCCCCATGATGTTGTACAGGTTTTCCGGAGAAGGTTCGACAGCTATCGGAACGATCGAGTTGGTAATAACCCTAGGTGAAGGACCACTGACTGTTTCTAAGCTGCTTGAATTTGTGGTTGTGGATTGTCCGACGGCATAAAACGCAATCTTAGGTAGGCCCACGGTGATTGCATTCAAAGCTATAACTTTCGTCCGCCACCTCGCGATAAAATTCCCTTCATCCACGAGAATATGTACTGTCCGAGGTGATCAACTCACTGCTAGGGAATGCTATAGCATTTCCATGAAGGGAAAATCACAACCCGGGCAGCAGACGATGGCTGTGCAGGATCGAGGAGAGGAATCCCAGGAAGTCAGAGATAATCCTGGGATGGAAGAACCTCAGCCAAACAGTTGCAGGGGAGCCACCCTGAGTGAGGATATTGATCCCCGAATGGGTGAAGATAGATCCGAGCTCCAGGCTATTGAAGACCTCGAAGAAGTAAACATTGATCCCAAAGATGCTTCGAGGGTCATTAAGCTCGGGAAAAATCTTGACACCGAAAGAAAGGCGCAGCTAGTAACTTTTCTACAAGAGAATCTAGACGTTTTTGCTTGGTCACATGAAGACATGAAAGGAATCAGCCCGAGTGTCATCATGCATACGCTAAATTTGGACAAAAGCATGCCTGTGAAATCCGAGAAACAGAGGCGTCTAGGTACGACCTGAGCTGAGGCACTGGAGGAAGAAGTAGCTAGGCTTTTGAAGTACGGCTTTATCCGTGAGGCTAAGTATCTGATCTGGGTCGCCAATCCTGTCCTAGTCCCAAAGTCAAATGGAAAATGGCGGACCTGCATCGATTTCTCCGATCTAAATAAAGCCTTTCCCAAGGATTGCTTCCCTTTGCCAAGGAGTGACCAGTTGGTGAACGCCATCGCAGGGCATGAGCTCATGTCCTTCATGGATGCATATTCTAGATATAACCAAATCGTCATGAACCCTGCAGACCAGGAACATACTAGCTTCATGACTCCAACCAACGTGTACTGCTATAAAGTCATGCCCTTCGGGTTGAAAAATGCTGGGGCGACCTACCAGAGGTTGGTCAACAGAATGTTCGCTGATCAGATTGGAAAAAACATGGAAGTGTATGTTGATGATATGCTAGTCAAGTCAAAGACTGCCGATAACCATGTCTCCAATCTGAAGGAATGTTTTAGAATTCTAAGGAAGTATAATATGAGGCTAAACCCCCAAAAATGTACTTTCGGAGTGGCGTCGGGAAAATTCCTGGGATTCATAGTCAACACCAGGGGGGATAGAGGCGAACCCAGAAGAAATTAGATCACTGCTAGAGATGCCTTTTCCCAGGTCGCATAAAGATGTCCAGAGTCTGACAGGAAGGGTGGCGGCCCTCAATCGATTTATTTCTAAATCCACCGATAAGTGTTTGCCATTCTACAACCTGCTTTGGGGGAATAAAAAGTTCGAGTGGACTGAGGAGTGAGAGCAGGCTTTCATCGACCTGAAGACACATTTGGCTGAGCCACTAGTGTTATCTAAAGGAGAGCCCATTTTTCTCTATTTAGCCGTGACTGAAAATGCGGCTAGAGTCGTGTTGGTCCGGGAGGAGGACCGATTTCAAAAGCCAGTATATTATATAAGCAAAAGACTTCTCAGAGCAGAATCTCGGTATCCTCTAATGGAAAAGATGGCGTTCTGTCTTATTACGGCTTCCAGGAAGCTTAGGCCATATTTCCAATCCCATTCAATCTACGTCATGACCGATCAGCCTTTAAGGCAGGTGCTGCAGAAACCTGAGACATCGGGACGTTTGTTGAAATGGGCGGTAAAGCTCAGCCAGTTCGATATACTGTATATACCCCGAACTACGATAAAAGGCCAAGCCTTGGCTGATTTCATGGTTGAATGCACTGTATTCAAGGAAGAGCCCTTGAGAGAACCAGTGCGGGAATTATGGAGATTCTTCATAAATGAGTCATCTAATGAGAATGGGTCCGGAGCTGGGATCATCTTAATATCCCCGGAAGGGTATCGTTTCCACTCCGCACTGCGGTTCGGGTTTGTGGTATCCAACAATGAAGCCGAATACGAAGCCCTATTGGCTGGGCTTAGAGTGGCGAAGGAGTTGAAGGCCAAGGTCGTCCACTGCTACAGCGATTCCCAGCTCGTGGTAAACCAGGTATCTGGGGAATATCAAGCTTGAGGGGCTCAAATGGCAGCTTACCTGACCATGGTCAAGAAGGAGCTATCAGAGTTTGAGTATAGCCTAGTCGAGTAGATCCCTCACGAGCAGAACACCAATGCCGACGCTCTGGCTAGACTCGCTACCTCCAAAGAAGCCGAGACTCTGAGCATAGTACCAGTGGAATTCTTAGAAAGTCCGAGCGTGGCAGAAAGTGCGATGGAGGTCGAAATGATCGATATCAGACCGACCTGGATGACTCCCATAATAGAGTATCTTACGACAGGAAAATTTCCTGGCGAGCGGAAAGACGTGAGGAGAGTACTCTATCAAGCTCCAAGGTACACAATCATAGACGGGGACATTGTACTGACGTGGCCACTCCTTACCTCTACTACGGTGTGTTCTGCCAGAGGAAGCCAAAACTATTTTGCAGGATGTGCATGAAGGCTTATGTGGGGATCTCGTTGGGGGGCAAAACCTGGCCTTGAAAATGTTACGGCAGGGGTATTTTTGGCCCACATTATCAAAGGACTCCATCTCCTATGTCCAAAAGTGTGATAAGTACCCACGGTTTGCCACCATCGCCCGAGCTCCTCCAGTCGAGTTAAAAATGATATCACCCCCTGGCCAATCGCGGTATGGGGAATCGATTTAATTGGAGCCCTGCCCATGGGGAAGGGAGGAGTTCGTTATGCAGTAGTGGCCATCGATTATTTTACAAAATGGGTGGAGGCGGAGCCCCTGGCTATAATCACCGCGAAAAGAGTCATCGACTTCGTGGTCAAGAACATTGTTTTCCAATTCGGATTGCCAAGAAAGATTGTGTCAGACAATGGGTCGTAGTTTGATAGCAATCTCTTCACTGAATTTTGTGAAAGACACGGCGTAATCAAAAGCTTCTCCTCGGTGGCCTACCCGCAGGCCAACCGATAGGTTGAGGCTGTAAATAAAACCCTCAAAGCAAACCTTAAGAAGAGGTTGGACAAGGCCAAGGGAGTATGTCCCGAGTAGCTCCCGCAGGTGCTGTGGGCTTACCGGACCTCCCACCAAACTTCCACGGGGCATATCCCTTTCTCCTTAACTTTCGGAAGTGAGGTCGTCCTCCCTGTCGAAACAAAGGTAGCCACACATAGGTGCTAGACCTTTAGCCCGGAGCACAACGACGAACAACTCAGCGCGTCCCTCGACCTAATTGATGAGAAACGAGAAGATTCACAGCTACGACTCGCGCATTATCAACAAAAAATCACTCATTATTTTAATTCAAAGGTCAAAATGCGTGTCTTTGGTTTAGGAGACCTGGTACTCCCAAGGGTATTTTTAGCAGGCAAGGACCCCAAAGATGGTGCCTTAGGCGTGAGCTGGGAAGGGCCCTATCAGATAGTGGAAATCATACAGGAAGGTACTTTTAAATTGGCCCGACTTAGTGGAGAAATGGTACCACGGACCTGGAATGCTATGCATTTGAAAAAGTATTATCAGTTATCAAACCACATGTCTATGTAAGGCTTGAATATAAAAGTCATTTAATTTTAGAAATATATATATAAAAAAATGTTTATGGTATATTTGTATATTTGTACGGTTTCATCTGCATGTTAGCTCAAAGTAACCCAGAAAGTCCACTTCCTGATTACTTGGGGGGCAGACAACCCGAGGACCAGGTTCCGAAACTTAAAAGTTGGTTAAATTGATTAACCAGTGTTTTTCTAAAAAACGCGCGGTGTCAATAAAACTAACGCGAACTAAGTTTTTAATTAAATATCCTGGACACGACCAGGTTCCGAAACTTAGAAGTTGGTTAAATTGATTAACCAGTGTTTTTCTAAAAAACGCGAGGTGTCAATAAAACTAACGCGAACTAAGTTTTTAATTAAATATCCTGGATATGACCAGGTTCCGAAACTTAGAAGTTGGTTAAATTGATTAACCAGTGTTTTTCTAAAAAACGCAAGGTGTCAATAAAACTAACGCGAACTAAGTTTTTAATTAAATATCCTGGACACGACTTCTGAAACTTAGAAGTTTGTTAAAATGATTAACCAGTGTTTTTCTAAAAAACGCGAGGTGTCAATAAAACTGACGCGAACTAAGTTTTTAATTAAATATCCTGGACATGACCAGGTTCCGAAACTTAGAAGTTGGTTAAATTGATGAACCAATGTTTTTCTAAAAAATGCGAGGTGTCAATAAAACTAACGCAAACTAAGTTTTTAATTAAATATCTTGGACACGACTAGGTTCCGAAACTTAAAAGTTGGTTAAATTGATTAACAATGTTTTTTCTAAAGAAAAAGAGAAGTATCGATAAAACTAACGCGAACTAGGTTTTCATTTAAAAAACCCCAGATACAACCGGGTCTAGGGCTTGATACTTTACAGGTAAGATATAAATCGCCCTTTTTGGTTACGACCAAGAATATCGATCTCGACCTAAGGGTCATTTCCTAAGGCTTTAAACGTGCATATCATAATGCATGAGAAAGAGATCAAGGAATAAATAAAACTTAGATAACTAAAAATAATAGATATAAATTGTCTCGAGGAGAATAACCTCGTGCTTAACATTCACAAAAGAAAAACATACAACATAAAAAAGGGGCAAATAAAATCTAAGACCCTCCACGCCGCTCTGAGGACATCACCTCCTCGATCTCCTGCTCGCCAGCGACAATGGCCTCCCTACTCTCAGACTGCAGCTCTTGTTGTAGCCGAGCCTTAAACTTCTTGAGGGAGTGCCCCTACAGTTCGGAGGCCATGAAGGAGAAGTTGCCATCCTGATTGAAGGCCCAGCAGTGGTACAACATGCTCTCCATGGAGGATGTCGATGCCTTCTTCTCCTCCTGAATAACCACCTCGACCACCTACTGTTTGGCCTTGACCCCCTCGAGCTCGGCCTGAAGGGCTGCCGAGGTAGCCTTTGCCACCTGCTCGCTTTCTTGAGCTGTGGTTAAGGCAGCCTTTGTCGCTTGTTCACCTGCTTGGGCCACCGCCAAAGCAGCCTTGGCAGTTTGTTCGCTCTGTTGAGAGGCGGTGAGAGCAGCTTGGGCCGCAGTCAGGGCGGCCTGAGCAGTCTGGAGCTCGTCCTTGAGTTTTTTATTCCTGGATCTGGCCCAAGATATGCTGCGATGTTGAGCCAAGACCGCCTGCAAAAATCAAAGAAACATTTAGGCACATACTAGGGAAAAATAATAAAAGTCAGGTCAGAAAGAATGCTTTCTATGAGGTTCATCCCCAGGGTAGATTACATGACGTTCTCCGGGCTCCTCTCCTCAATCGCCCTCAGGTCGTTGGGCTTGGCCTTATAGAAATGCTCCACCGCATAGTTCGTCGTCTCGTAGATGGTCCCCCGAAAAGTGTCTGGAATTTTCTCCAGATCCTGGGCGTTGACGGGGATGCGAACAGTGGCAGCAGGGACTACTGGAGCTGGGGGACCAATTGGTGCTACCTGGTCCCGAGGAGGAGCCAGGGGAAAGCTAGGAGGAGGTGCAGCCAGATCCCTCTTCTCCAGGGCTGCGGCGGGCAGAGCTCCCGAGCCCAAGCCTTTCCCCTTAGCTGGGGATTTGTAAGCAGTCACGGCCGAGGGGGGCATTTTCTTTGAAGTGGGCCGAAGTTTCTTGACAAGGGGACCCTCACTGGATATCCATTCCTGGAACATCGAGCGGATGTCAGGTTCCCCTCACTGTGCCATCTCCTCACCTGAAAAAGAATGGGAAATGCGCAAAGTATGCATATACGTTCATCAGTTTACCAAGAAAATACGTACAAAGTAACAAAAAATCCTTCCCTCCAAGCTAGAGGAGGAGTCTATTTCCACGACCTCCAGCCTCGGAACTGCTATAGGGGAAGGAGAGTCTAAGTCAACCACTTCTTGTATTAGGGGAGGTTCCGGGTCAGGTTCTACCTCAGGACTGGACTCCTCTACGTATTGTCTAAGTCCTGGAGCAACTATACCCTCAAGAAAAGAAGGCCATGACCTAAGGTTGGTTCCATACTCCTCAAAGAAGGCCGACCTAAAAGACAAGGTGTTGTCTACTACTACGGTACCCCTAGGACGACCCATGTCATGACGTAGTAATAATTGATCTACGAACTGGAGCAAGGTTATATTACGGTCAGGGTTGTTTTGGTGACGATGTACAAGTTAGTTAGGGTTAAACCTAACTAGCTAAGGTCTGCAGCAACCCTGTCTAGGTCTTGAAAAGGGTATGGGTTACCTTGGCCGGAGGGACCGGCTACTGCCCCCGATTGAGCTCGTTCCACATCAGGTTCCCGAGCGATCTCAAGAGCTTGCCTCTTTCGCATAAGTGGCACCTCGGGCTCTTCTTCCTGCTCGCCGCCGTCGTCGACCGCGGCACCTCCCTCAGGGATGGGTGCTAGCTCGCGAGCTACTGTGTAAGTAGCCCACGTCCTCCTCAAGGCCAGAGTCTGGCCTGCAGAGATTAACTTACACGCCAACATCGTGTCATTAGACACGAGCTAGCGGTAGTCCTTCTCATTAGGCGGATTCCCCGCCAGGGTATCATATTGACTACCAAGGCTCTCTGATTTGGTCGTCTCCGCAAAAATGGCTGCATGATGATGCTCCAATCAGTATACACGCGAAAAATCTAAGAATAAAAAATAATAATTTCACGAGCTGAGAATATAAAGGAAACTTACGAGGACAGTTGAAGTAATGGTATTCACAATTGCGAAACCCATTCGACATAAATAACTGATCTTTGAAGTCATTGGGATGGCTGGGCAGTACGATGACTACGGGTGAATTCGGGAAGCGGGTCAAATAGTAGAACCCACCGCCTCATCCCTGTTGATCCGGGCTGGCCTTAAGGCAGAAGAAATAAAGGATATCCGCAGGGGTGGGGACCTCCCACATCTGCTTCAGGAAGAGATACCTCAGCCCGACCAGTAGACGATAGGAGTTCAGGGGAAGTTGAAATGGTGCCAACCTCACATAATTGAGGAAGTCTGTGAACTACTGGTCGATGGGGAGAAAGGCCCCGGCCTTTAAGTGTTCATCACTCCAGGCCACGAAATCATCATGGAGTGGTGCACAGCTCCGCTCCCCCTCGTAGGGAGGTCGGGCGATGAGAGCCCCCATCCCAGCCTCGATGTTATGGGACAGCAAGATCTTGTTGACCCTTCCTTGGGTCGTTATCTTGTAGACAATCCTTTCGGCCTCAAAAAAGGCATCGGGAGCGACCGTAACCTCCTTCTCCACCACGGGGCCGAACTCAGGTAGGGGGAATTAGGAACGACCTCCTTTCCCTTGCAAGATTGTTGGGACGACGAGCCAACTACGTTCTTCTTGGATGCGCCTTTCTTGGGTGCTATCAACTCGCCTATCGAAGAAGAACAACAGAGTTTTTAGTGGACGATGTAAATTTCCTTGAACAGGAGAACTAACAAAGGCCAGGAGTCCTAACACGCGAGCTGAAGTAATCTCAGCCCGCGGTGTGATGCCACGTGTTGCCATGGGCACGCGCCTAGGTTTCTAACAGACCCCTGATATTTAGGGATCCATGTGTCAGCAGATTCAGGCAATTACTTGCCTTGGGGAAATGGTTTTAAAGAAAAACCGCCTGATAAACGTGACCCCTAAGCTACCCAGTTTTATACCCTAAAAACCTCTCGTCTTCCATATACCGAATGGGTATTTCCTAAACTTACCCAGAAATTACCTAGTTATGAACATCACAATCCTAGACATGTTTTAGGATCTACTCAATACGCTTAAAATCGAAACCTATACACCAAAGCTATTTAGGAACAACCTACTGTTGGTGACTATAAAGTGCAGATTCACATGACAAAGAAAAAGGAATAAAATTGAAACACACTAAAAAATAAGAAACTTACAGTATGTTCTTCAAACAAAAGTTGCAAGCAACGTAGAAGGACTCTTGGGGAAATGCTCGATGACTAGGTTTTCGAGGGTTTTTCTTTTGTGACAAGATTATAGGGATTTCTGGGATTTAGAAGAAGAGTTTTTGAAGATCGGAAGAGAGAAAATGAAGAAAAATTTCGAATGAAAGGTGATGAGTACTGAAAATTGCCAACCCTATTTATACATAAAAGGCATAAGGAAACGCGAACCGTCCGATCAAGCTAATGCGAGATACGAGGGTCATGATTCGAAAGATGAAATGGCGACAAAAAGGTGGCCAGGCCATTTAATACATTCCTCGAAGCCCGAATAGATGCCAATGACGGCGTTCCACGTGTCCAGTACTCAAATGGTGGGCAGGGTCGGATAATCGCAATGGAAGTTTAAAAGTCCCTGCTGTGAAAGTCATAAGTGCCGTCATAGAACACGAGCAGAGACTTGGGGGGCAAATGTATCCCCTGAAAATCAGCACGTACCTTTTTAGGCAGCTCAGGTACAGCTGTTTAGCAAAAAGCTATAATCGATGTTCGACGTGTTCACTTTTCATCTGGGGGAATTTAGCACGATTCCCTAGACAAATAGCTCGAGCTGATGAGTTCAAAGCAACATACTGCCTAGAACCATTTGTGGAGTATAACATCAAAAGGCATGAGCTGACGTTACACTAGCTTATGGTACGCCAGAGGTCTGACGTACCCCAGGATCTTTATAAAGTTGACCACGCAATGTAAACGTGTGTAAACATACATCACGTGTCTGTTTACTCCCGAATTCTCGGACACGCAATATAAACGTGGATGATCAGACATCACACGCCTGATTTAGACCATGCGATCCATGATCCATTTTACCTAATGATTAGACCACACTTCAATATAAAATGTAAATGTTAATCATTAGTATCACAGAGATGATGTGAGGGATCAAGGGATCACGAGAAGACCCCAACACCTACCCAGGGATCATTCTCCTATAAATACCAAGATCTTGGATGGAAAAGGGGTTGGGTTTTCTCTATGTAATGCAAATATTCTGTCAAAATAGAGAGAGACATACAGTAATAATATTGACTTATGGACTAGGGGATTTTAACCTCCGAACCACATAAAAAGGAACGAGTGTTCTTACTATATCATTTTAAGTATCTTGAAGAGTGATTGCTCTCGTTACGGTTTACCCTTAAGTACAAGTTTATTCCAGCTAATTTTCGTAATACCCTGTTGGCGAAAAACCGCGTCAATATATATATAAAATCATGAAGAGATATTTATATATAATATTATTAATTTAAATAATAATTAAATGGTAAAAAATAAATAAAATGAATATATTTTTACAACATATCGTTTATGGTTAATCCAATGAATAAAATGAAACTATCATCTGATATGGTTATTCATATATAAACATTTATTCATATATCCTAAAAACAAAGAATGTTTAAAATTAACTATACATCTGATATATAAATTATAGTATATATTTATGTATGAACATTATTTTTACAATCTACTATACTTCTTATTTAAAATTTCATTGTATTCCTTAAATTATATATGAATGTTTTATTGTTAAAATATTTTTAATACATAAAATTTAGATTCTTATTTTAGAATCAATCATTTTAAAGATATATTTTTTTTTCAATCACTAGCCCATTAACTTCGTAATATATATTTATCCAATATAATAATGCACCATATAAAAGTTAGTATAAAGTTTATATTCAGTATATTCTAATAATCTAATATAATAATTATGTTTACTTCCATACACCAAACGTATTATAAACTATTGAGGTAAAAAATTAAAAATATACTTTTTTATGCATGCTCTTTTCGGTGATATATATAAGTTAGTATATATATACACACTTAATGCATGATTAAGTGAATATAATAAATAATGACATTATCAAATTATTAATTAGCACCATTCATACCACAATGAGATCTTTATTGTGGTTATTCATATATATTTATTAAATTGTTAAATATAATTAAAAATAAATATAAACATAAACTCAAAAAATATCTTATTAAATATCTTATAAAAATAACGATGAGTAATTAAAATTAAATATAAATATAAACTAAAAATATATCTTATTTAAATTTTTGTTAGTTTATTAGTATATGTTTTGATTTTGTAAATAAATTAAAAAATTATATTAAATGAGAAAATAGAAACAATGTTTTGAAGAGATTTTAGAGTGCCACATAATCTCATTGAAACTCTCATTTATATATATATATATGGGTGCACTGGTAATGGTTACTACCCATGGATGGTTACTTTAATATTAACCATTGGATTAAAATCAATGATCCATATTTATAGTTGTTAATTAATATTATAAAAATAAATTTTGATTTTTTCAAATTTTTGGAAGGGTTACATGATGAAAAACGTGTATTTATTATTAAAATATAATATTGTAAACTTTTTATTTTTCAAATGTATGTCAATTTCTAAATATAGCTAGTGTATCTCATTGGTTGGAAACAACAATAACTATGGCAAAAAAGAAATAACTAAATTCGAAATTAATGTAGAAATTTTTTTTTACCTATTCGTTACTTGCTATACCAAGTCACTATGTTGCCACAATATCATAATTATTAGTACCCATTTATAGGTAGTAACCATTGAGAAGTCTTCCATATAAATATATATAGATAATAATAATAAATTAATTAGCCACAAATAATTGAATAAATACTTTAAAATAATTTAAAATAAAAACTTTAAAGAATAACAAACATTAATAATTGAATAAATACTCGAGATGATTGTGTTATTATTAATATGTAAATCAATCAAATTTGGAGATATGAATTGGAATTCATTAAAAAATGAAATTGAAAGAATTTAAAGAGAGTAAGAAAAAAAAAATTAGAGTTGAGGAAAATATGAGATTAATAAAGAGTGTTTAGAATATATATATATATATTGACAAAGAGATATTTATCTATATTTAAATAATAATATCTTATAAATATCTCATTTAAATTTAAAAAATTACATGTGTTATTATAATCTACAAAATGATTAAAAAAATTAGAATAAAGGAGTAAATAGATAGAGTTGTTTGAAGAGTTTTTAGAGTGTCACATCATATCATTAGTGCTCTCCTTACCCATATATCTCTTCTATATAATAAGTATGTAGATAACGGAAATTATTGGTTTTAACAGTTTTTTATTTTTTTAATGTTAACTTTAACAGAATATTCTTATATTTAACGGTGGTTTGTAAACACTTAAACTTAAGTAAAATAAAATAAATAATTAAAAAAATTGAAATATGATATTTTTGAGATATTTTACAATGATAGTTATTTAAAAACAATAAATAATTATATAAATTAAAATATGATATTTTTGAGATATTTTACATTGATAATTATTTAAAATAATAAACAATTAAATAAATAAAAATATGATATATTTTTTTTTATCAAAAAGAAGAATATATTGCACCAAACAAAATTACAACAGCAAGTTCAAAAACCAAGCAAAAAGCACAACAGCTTACAACATCCTAACAAACTCAGCAAGAGAACAATTCTTGTTCAGAACTTTTTGACTCAGCCGACCATGTAATCTAGCTTTCAGATTCATCTTAATCATACTAACTAAGCGATGAGGAGTGAAGGAACAATGAGAAAAAATGCAATAGTTTCTATTAAAACAAATACTATAGACCACTGCTGCCAAAGAAGCTACAGAAATGTGATGCATAATATTTTTAGGCTTCCCTTCTAACCACTTCTTCCAATCATCAAATTGTTTCGGCCAAATACTAGGACCTAACCAAATCTTAAGCAGCCCCCAAACCTGTTGAGAAAAAACACAGTCGAAGAATAAATGCATACGAGTTTCCTCAACTCTCTCACAAACCGGACACAGCTGAGAGATAATAGCAATCTGGCACTGAATCAGGTTATCTCTAGTCAGTAAATGGCCAAGAACCGATTGCCAAAGAACAAAACGATGCTTAGGGATAGTTAGACTACACCACACTGCCTTAGCAAAACCAACCCTCTAAAGCATGCTACTAAACAGAACCTTCAAATTCAGTCTACCATTCGCAGACGAATCCACCAATTCCACTTCAGAAAATATCTCTCTCAGGTAGCATAACTTACGTCAATACCAACTAACATCTAGTTTCAGATGATAAGACCAGAAAGATTGTCCTTTAAGATAGATCTCATCAATCCACTTTACCCACAACACATCTTGCTTAGAAGACAATGCCCATATAAATTTTGCCAAAAGAACTTTGTTCCAATTAGAACCCTCCTTAAAACCCAGACCACGCAACGCTTTAGGAAGACACACCTGAGACCAAGAAGAACAATGGAACTTGCTGCGATTGTTTTTGGATCCCCATAAGAAGTTACAACACAACCTGTAAATTTCTTGAATGACACTATAAGGAAGCATAAAAATATTCATCCAGTAATTGCGAATGCCCAGTAAAACAGAAAAAATCAGTTGAGTTCTCCCCGCAAAAGATAAGTGTCTACTTACCCAAACATGGAGTCTAGCCTGAATTTTCTTGATTATCTCACCACAATCAGCAACCAACCATCTCGTAGGTCTCAGAGAAACCCCCAGATACTTCAAAGGAAAACTCCCCTCACCAAGAGCAATAGAACTCAAAATAATATTCTTGACCTCAGCTGCCACACCCCCAAAGAAAAGTTGGGATTTATTCAGATTAGCTGCTAGACCAAAACATTGGCAGAAATTCGAAAATCCTTCAAATAAAATCTGAATTGATCTAATATTCCCCTTACAAAACACTATCAGATCATCCGCAAAACACAGATTAACAAGCTGCAAATGCTTACACATGGGATGAAATCTTAACTCTCTGTGATGAGAAACTTGTTTAAGAAGCCTAGTGAGATACTCCATGACCAGCACAAAAGCAGAGGAGAGATAGGGTCTCCTTGTCTTAATCCTTTCCTCCCTTCAAAACTTCCTTGTAATCTCCCATTCAACATAAGGGTATAAGATGTACCCGTCAAGCAAGTCATTATCCATTGAATAAACCTTCTAGGAAAACAAAAAGCTGTCATAATACCCTCCAAAAAAACCCAATCAATAGAGTCATACGCCTTACTAAGATCAATTTTTATCAAACACCGGGGAGAAATATTCTTCCTAGTATAGCCATGAAGTAAATCTTGAAGAATTAAAATATTATGAGCAAGCTGTCTATTCTTTATCAAGGCTCCTTGATTTTGATGAATAGTTGTAATGACCCAAATTAGCTATTAAGGCTTAACGGCCTTGATTGGTGTGCCGGGAGGGCATAACTGGGATTAGAAGCCCTTGATTGGTGTGCCGGGAGGGCATAACTGGGATTAAAAGCCCTTGATTGGTGTGCCGGGAGGGCATAACTGGGATTAGAATGAATGTTATTGATTTAAATGCGTAAATGTATGATTAATAGTGTGTTTATGATAATTAGTGATATTATATGATGATATGATATATATGTTTGAGATATATGTGAGAACCACATTATGATGTGGATAATTCTGCAGCCGGCGACTCGAGGCGATCCTAGGGCTAGATAGCAGGAAAAGTCACAACGGGGCATTATAATTGACTTTGGACAAGTCAGGGGTATTTTAGGTATCGGGTAGTGATTTAGACTATCGGGTGATAAAAATAAATAATTGGAGATATATCTGAGGTTAGGATGTCTAGGCGGGATTATTGGGGGATTTTACCGTTTTGGCCTCAGGGACGTTTCCGGCACCCCGAGCTTTGGGATTAGTCTAGTAATCTAAGGGTATACTTGGAAGACTTAGGAAAATACTAGATAGAAAAGTGTAAACCGACCCTATCTCTATTTCTCTTCCTTCTCTCTCTTAGCAAGGGAAAACTACTGAAACTTGAGAGGGAATTGCTGGATTTAAGCTGTGTCTTGGGGAATTGAAGGGAATAATTTGGAGGGTTAGCTCAGGAACTGATCAAGGTCTGAGATAGAGCTAAGGTAAGTTATGATTTTTCGTTTCTAAGGTTAGGAATTTAAAGAAAATGGCTGAGTTTTAAATATCTGTGGTTTTGGAATTTAAGGTGGGATTGAGGCTTGAAACTTTGAAGATAGGTCAGGGGACTCTTGGAGAATCGATTCTACAGCTGAGGTAAGGTTTAATTTACAGTTTGATGGTTGAATTTGAGAGTTTTCATGGCTGGTTTTGAGTTCTATGGGTTGAAATTTCAGAAGTTGGAATTGGGGTTTTGGTGAGTCTTAGGCTGGATTTTTGGTTGGATTGTGTTGTCTAAATCATTCTAATGTTGTTATTATTAATCGGTTTTGAGTTGGGGTCTTTGGGATGGTTTAAGGTGAGGTTTAGAGTTTGAAAATGGTGATTTTTTTTCTGGGTTCGAAGGGTCGGGCTGCGGCATGGTTCTTGGTGAGCCACGACCCTTCGAAGATGTTGCATGCTGAAGAAGAAGGGCGGGCCGCGGCATGGCCCAAGCAATGCCGCGGCCCTTACCTGTTTTTTAGCCTTTGGAGGTTCTGTTTGGGGGCCATGCCGCGGCATGGGTGGCCTATGCAGCGGCGCTTAAGGGATTTTGGGATTTTGAGATTTTAGGCTTGGGAATTTAACCTAAGGTGCTCGGGGTTGAGTCTTTTACCATATTTGGTGAAGTTCAATGTTCCGGGTACTAGAACTTGGCTTGGGAACTCATTTAAGATTGTTAATGGTATTATTTATCATGGTTGTGACTAGGTGTTAAGCTAAGGCTTGAGGATCGGATCGCGCTCAAGGAGTATCGCCCATAACTAATTCATTTGAAAGCTAAAGGTAAGAAAATTGCACCCGGTTATATGTTTGTGATGGGACTAAGTGCTCCCGAGAATTGTATCGTGTCAATGTTGGTATTACGCCATGGGACATGTAAAAGCGGCCTAAGGGTGTCGTACATACTACTAGCGCACAGAGCGCGATTTGGCCACTGGGAGCCATGAACACTGGGATAACAGAGGGATCAGCCTGTGAGCGCTAGCCCTGGTTATCGTTTATAAACTGTACATGTTAGGAGTTCATATGCCTAGTATGTGGAATACTTGACTATATTGAATGGTTATTTGACTGAGGCTATGTGATGCAACGTGAGATATTGACTTGTCTGATAATTGCTTATGCTCTATTGATACTATGTTTTCTTGTTGGGCCTTGGCTCACGGGTGCTACGTGGTGCAGGTAAAGGCAAGGGCAAGCTGGACCAAGCCTGAGGTGGAGAGCTCCAAGGTGAAATGTACATAGCCAGCTGTTCGATCACCACGATCGAGGAGTGGACCAGGACAGGGACTACCTAACTGTTTGTTTTGCCTTAGTATGGCTGGTTATTGTATCTGAGTCTTACAACTTCTATAAACGGTCTTAAAACTTGTATTTTTGGGATCCCGTGTAATCAGATAATGTTTCTTAATGAAAAATGTGGCTTTTGAGACCAAAACGCTTTCAACCCTAGTTCCTTTGTAGTTTATGCAACACGATTTTAATTAAATGACTTGACTAGCAAGTTTGGCACTTTATAAACACACAGTGTAACGGTCTTGGCTATCCAGGGCGTTACAATAATCCTAGGGAGAATCTTAGCCAACCGGAAACAAATCATCTTAGAAATACATTGATAAAGTGTGTTACAGCAGGCTATAGGTCTATAATCAGTGGTCGTAGTAGGAGAATCTACCTTAGGAATAAGAGATAGGATTGTCCCATTCACCACGCTCAAAAAACATCAAAATCGCCTCAGAGATTTCTTCCCCTATATCTTTCCAAAAATCTTTATAAAAACCTGAGCAAAAACCATCTGGACTAGGGCTCTTGATTGAGGGGATACTAAATAATGATCTTTTAACATCCTTCTTAGTAAAAGGCTGAATCAAATCAATTTGTTGCTTCAAAGACAAGACTGACCCCTGCTGGAAACACTTCAGATCAACCCGACTAGTTGTTGTACTATTCTTACCCAAAAATCCCTTAAAATGGTTGTAAAAATGAGCAATAACCTCTGTATAAGTCTCAACAATCCGACCCTCTTCATTCATAAAACTAGTGATTCGGTTCCTCATCCTCCTCTGTTTAATACTAGCATGAAAGTAAGCTGTGTTCTCATCACCAAATCTAAGCCAATTAATTTTGCTCTTTTGACGAAGGAAACTCTCATACAATTTGGACTTTCTAGCATAGTCAATAGCCGCCTCTTTCTCATCCTGCTACAACCTACTCGAAGAAGGAGACTGCTGCAACAAGAACTAGGCCATCTCATACTTCTGCTTAGCTGCAGCATATTGCTGGACAACATCACCTACTTGCATCTTATTGAACTGGTTTAAAACAGGTTTGAGCCTCCTTAACTTCTGTATGATCTACTGCAATCCATAACCACAAGTTGGTTTAGACCAGTTATCAAGGATTATACTCTGAAAGTCCTTGTGATTAGCCCACATATTATAATATCTGAAAGGTCTGATCCCTGACACCTGAAACTGAACTGTTTTGATGATATAATAACAATGATCAAAAATTGTATCCCAGTTAATACGAGCTTCTGACTCAGGAAAGATATCAAGCCACAATTCATTGATAAAAATTCTATCCAACTTAGAGAAGATTCTTGATCCTTCTTTTTGTTTGTTAGACCAAGTAAAGAAAGAACCACTAGACCGTAATTCAGTCAACAAAGCTTTAGCCCTCCATAGACGACTATCTTCCAGTTCCATTTCAGTAACCAGTCTACCCCCAATACGATCATCAAATTTGAAGACAGCATTGAAGTCCCCAACAACCAACCAAGGCTTAACAGTAACCTGAGGTAAGGTTAATTGAGACCAAAGGCCCTTCCTTTCCTCCACCGAATTTCTACCATACACAAAAGACAAGTAAGCTTTTTGAACAACTCCCTTGATCTTCACTTCACAATTTATAAGCTGGTCCATTTCTTGAGTAATATTAACATGAACTATATCATCTTTCCAAACTAACAAAATTCTTCCTTCCACTGCCCGACTGCTATACCAATTCCAACCCAAGAAAACATCCTTCATCATCTCCTCAACCTTATTACTTTTCAGTTTAGTTTCAAGAAAAGCACCTAAACCAATTTTATTAACAGTGCAAAAATCTAACAGAGACCTTTGCTTATTCCTACTATTTAAACCCATAATGTTCCAACACAGTAAGTTACACTCCTTAATTAGATTTCTGAATCTCTTGTAAAATCTTCTTTGAAACCTCTTCTTGATTCTCCTGCAAAATACTATATTTGTTAGCCCTCAATGTCAGATCAGCTGAAACGTATTGCCTTAAACCTCCCACTTTTTTAGGGGTAGACCAAAGTATCTCCTGCCCTGTCATAGAAAAACTTGCTTCCTTAGCTGCAACAGTCTGTGTTGTCTTTCCAGCCTTCAAAACTCCCTTAACAGCCAACTGTTCACCCTTACCAATCTTCTGAGCATCCTTTTCAGCTACAAGTTGGTGAGAATCCTTTGACCTATCCTCATGAACTGGCTCACACAAATCAACATATCCCCCAGGTTCCCCTTTATCAGTACTAGTAACCTTCTGCTTTGGCTTCCAGACTACCTCCTGAGCATGCTTACAACTAGAAGCAGTATGGCCTAAACTCTTACAACATGAGCATTGGGTGGGAAGCCATTCAAATTCTATAGCATGTTCCATCAATTGACCTCATTCATTGATAAAATTGATACATTGAGGGATAGGATCAGTTATTTCTACATCCACAAGAACTCTAGCAAATTTCACCATTGATTTATCCTTAGTAACCTTATCCATCATCATAGGCTTACCTATTGTGCTAACAAGAGCACTCAGACTTTTTAGACCCCAATACTGGAGACCCAAGTCTGGCAATCGAATCCAAACCGGAACTGATTTCACCAATCTCATCTTATCTAGATCTGTCGACCAAGGCCTCAGTAAAACAGGTTTTCTGTCAAAGTGAACCACTCCTACTTCCAAAACCATATCTCTAGTAGCTTATTCCCTAAATTTGACTAGAGTATGACCCGCATTCATACGAGCAATTCTCTCTATACCCAACTTGCCCCATATGCGATTAATGAATCCTTCAAACAAAACTAAAGGAGGATTAGCACCTAAAACAACACATACCATAGCTGATTTCCAGAAGGATGCTTCCACTTCAATCTCACCCTTATCAATTTGAGCTATCAACTTCCCTTCTCGGACCAGGGGTTCCTCATATTTGAGCCGAGCACCACCCTGAGCTGCAAAAGAATCCTGAAACTTGGACCACTTTTCCTTTCTAATTCCTAGAAATCTTTCTCCTCTGCTTCATTCACCCTCTGCTTCATTCCCAGAATTGGGTAATTCGCAGTCCACCAATGAATGGTCCTCCCCAACCTCTTGAAAAACATCCACCGTTTCAATAAAAACCTCCTCCGAGGGATCCCCCCTCACTTCGTCTTCTTCCTCCACTCCTTCATGAAGATCCTTGACTGTGCTACTCACAATCGGAGATGATCTAGGACCAGGCCTCTGAGCAGTTTTCTTACGCCTCACCACGGGGAGAGAGAAAACCAGTCGCACGCCTTAAATATGATATTTTTGAGATATTTTACAATAATAATTATTTAAAAATAATAAAATCATATGTTTTATAACTTAAATAAAATTTAATTAAACTTAAACACACTTATTTGAATAATTTCATATTAAACATATAATATAATATACTGTCAATTAGCAACAAATTACTTTTTTTTTTTTAAACTAGCAAGAAACTTAAATTTAAAATCCACATATAATATTTAATATTACATTAAACATATAATATATAATCTTTTGTTGCCACTCTCAAATTAAAAAACTAGAGCAAACATAAACTTTGACAAAAAAAATTATTTAATTAAAATATAATATTTATTTAAATTTTATATGACATTAATATAAATTTAATAAAAATAATTAATAAATTCTATAAATAAAAATAAGGAAACGTGTATATTGTACATTGCTTGTATCTGATGTATATATATATAGATTCGGTAAATTATAATTTTTTCCAGTTCTGTAGTGAGAGAAATAGTGTAAATTAACATTCAATTAATTAATAACGTTAGTAAAATAAAAATTTTGTCCAGCATTTACTGTGTAACATAAAGCTTTCTAACAGTATAGGTTATGTGCAATCTAAAAGTGTTATAACCTCTCTAAACTCGCTTGGAAGTATCATTATAGAGTCTAAACAAAGACTGCCTTTTGCGCGAGTCCAATCAATTTCGGTAATGGAGAATTTAATCTTTGTGGAAACGTTGGCATTGTCTACAAGAAAGTCCCCAGTTCTGTAAAGATTCCGTGTTCAAGCATCATTCTCAGCCACTTACCTCGTAACCCAACACGCCCAAGTTTACAGCCAACGTTTAATTATCACAACCCAAATCATATTATTCAATTCCAAAATCATTTTCTCAGCTGTCACCAATATCCTTTTCTACCCAATACCTAAAAACAAAATTATAAGCACTTATATTCCCTTTTAAATTCCAACGGATTCTCAACGGCTCAAAGAATCTCAAAGTATTGCTGTCATTACTCCCCCAGCCATCACAAAATAGCATTACACTGCCCTAAGCTCATATAACACTTAATAATAGAGTAATTAGCGTCTATTTCACCATCCTTAACAAACAAACACATTCAGCTGTAAAAACATTTGTTTTTATTCAATCTCCTCCCATTTGGATTAAAATCCTATTATGGGCTCATATGTATTAATGTAAGATGCTATTATAAAGATTGATACAAAATAAAGTGATCAATTATGTTATAAGTATCCTAAGGTATTAAAATGTCGTGGAAATAATGTGTAGATATCATACGTTTTATTTATAATTTGATGAGGAGCCAAATTATAAATATCAAAAATTGATTTAATAATCAGTTTTTAATAAATAGGAAATGGTCCCCAAGAAACACAATCATTCGTATTCTCTCATTCCCCATCACAGAGAAATACATACAAGAAATACATACAAGAAAAGTGTATTCTTAGAAGATCAATAACCTTCTGTGCAATCTCCATCAATGACTTCAGGTTAGTGCTTCCGCTCTCATGTTCATCTTCTTCTTTGATTTAGCAAATGTTCTATAGAAACATATTTTAGGGTTCATTTTTTTATACACTTTTAGTAACATGATTAAGATCTAAGATATTATGTTGAATATTAATGTTTATGTGTGTTGTTTAAGTGTATTTTTATAATCCTAACAAGTGATACCAAAGTCACCGGTTGATTAATTGAAGATTGTTTGACTTTGTTTAAAATAATTTGGGGCTTTGCTATATTAGGATTTTTTATCTTTCTGAATAATATTGCCGCTAGAATTTGTTTTAATGCATATCATTTAGATTTTTATCTTCTTCGAATTTATATCAGTGTGTATATATACACGTTTGATGTGTTGATTGAAGTATGGGCCCATTTTTATAATAAAAGTTTATTTACAATGTTCATATTATCATCATATATGATATATGAATTTTTCATGTCTATTGCTTTTCAGATTACTGTTTTGGGTCATTTAAACATATGTCCTTGTTTCGATAATATCATATTATATATTAAATAATTTGATTATATATAATAATAAATTAATATAAAGATTTCAATTGTGATGCATGTTGTGAATATGAAATAATTTTCCCTCAATCACCACGCGCCAAGTCGCTAAGTTGGACCTCAAGAAAGAAAGGCCTCTCTAACAGAAGTCTAAGAAGGGCATCCGCGAGCGACTAAGTGCCAAGACACAAGGACCTCGCTATGCGAGGCCCTTCCTCAAAGCCGCTCGCATGAACCCGCCGAGCCTTATATGCACCCGCCGAGCCTGCCAAGCCTCATACGCACCCGTTGAGGCACCAAGGGCCTCGCATAGCGAGGCCCATTCCCAAGCAACGTGAACGCCCAAGCGCACACATGCCCTTCCTCAAAGCTACCCACGTGAACCTTAGAGACTCAAGGGCCTCGCATAGAGAGGCCCACTTCCCAAGCCTTGCCGATCTCCAACTCACACGCATCTCCAAGCCTCGCACATGCCCATCTCATCGCTCTAAGTCTGGCACACTTGTGTGCCTCAAAACTGAGACACGCACATGGTTTAAGGAGGGCATCGAGGTGATCCATGCACAAGGTTTAACTTGCTTGGGTGTCGCGCATCGAACCTCTAGGCGTAAAAGGAGAGCCTTGCTATGTGAGGGCTTTAGCAAGGGTCGTCCACATACGACTTCATGTATGGCCTCGCTATGCGAAGGCTTTAGCAAGGGTCATCTGCATACAGCTTCATGTATGGCCTCGCTATCCGAGGGCCCTAGTAGCCGCCCACGTACGTTGCATGAAGGGCCTCGCTACGGAGGGCCTTGGTGACCCATCACCCGCGTACACCTCTTCATATCCAAACCATGCCGAGGTACCACCTGCTTCCCTATGCGAGGCACTGCATGTACTTGACCCGCAGCTTTGTATGGGAACACTACTCGTTACCCACACACAGAGGATACTAAGTTACAAGGGCTTCAGGTGGAATCCTTTGACTCGTGCCTTGTTGAGGAGGCCCTACTTGTCTCTTCAAGTAGATGTCACCAACGACGCACACTCCCACCCTGGTTCCTCATGAGGTGTACGTATGAAACCTCACGTATATGCACTAGGAATACTAGTGGAGACTGTAACGCCCCACATCACTATGGCTGCTTCCTGGAATGACGACTGGCCCTACAAACCAACACGAGTCTTTCCAGCGTGCTTTGTCCTCACTCGCACGCTTCCTAGGAAAACTTCCTAGGAGGTCACCCATCTTGAGATTACTCCACATCAAGCACGCTTAACTTTGGAGTTCTCAAGTGATGGGTTACCGAAAAGAAGATGCATCTTGTTGATAATAGGTATTACCCATCAATCCATTTAAGCCATCTTCAACTGTGTAGTCCCATACCTACACAGTCTTAGAATAATCACACTTGACCTTCCCCAGGCGATGTGGGATTGCACATCTTTACCCGGTCTTTCTCCCTACGGATGACGGGATACTGATTGTCACAATCACCCCCCCTTAGGAGTCTGACGTCCTCGTCGGCCACACTTTCGGCTGGGTCAAGGCTCTGATACCATTTGTAATGTCCCACGTCATTGTGGCTGCTTCCTGGAATGATGACTGGCCCTACAAACCAACACAAGTCTTTCCAGCGTGCTTTGTCCTAACTCGCACTATTCCTGGGAAAACTTCCCAGAAGGTCACCCATTTTGAGATTACTCCAAGTCAAGCACGGTTAACTTTGGAGTTCTCAAGTGATGGGCTACCGAAAAGAAGATGCATCTTTTTGATATAGGTAGTGTCCATCAATCCTTTTAAGCCTTCTTCAACTGTGTAGTCCCATGCCTACACAGTCTTAGAATCATCACACTTGACCTTCACTAGGCGATGTGGGATTGCACAGCTTTACCCGGTCTTTTCCCCTATGGATCACAGGATACTGACTGTCACAGAGACCCCCTCATCATTGAATCTCAAGCCAATATTGGTGAAGGTGACTAAGTATGTTACTTCTAGTAACTTGAATGTGTTCTAACACATAGCAAAATGGGAGAAAGCTTGGAGAAAAGACATCTCTTGAACGTGTAAGAAGAACTATCAAGTACAAGGTATGTATATGGGTATGGGGTGTACAATCCTGAGGAGGGCAGAGGCATGACCTTGACATCTGTGTCCGACAAGTAGTGGTGGTACGAACCCGTACAAAGAGTGGAGGCACTACTTGAGCACCCTGAACCATGTACCAGAGCCGACACCACAACGTCCTGCACCACGACCCTAACAATGTACCTGCATATGTTCTTGTCCCCTGGGACCACCATGTATCAAGGGCCATTAGAGCCCAGCTATAAATAGGCTTCCACCCCTCAGAGTAAGGGGCGAAAAAATTCTTTATATGCTCGGACAATGAAGGAAGATATCGTTGACGAGTTCCCACTGTCAAAAGTTTGGCACCGTCTGTGGGAAGGATAAGTATTAAGTCATTGTTCTTCCATCAATTCTAATAAGAATAAATGCCAAGGCGATCTAGACGCCTACGAGGATCACAAAGCGTGGAGATTCACCTGGACGGAGACTAAATAAGGGCCTCTAGGAGAAACTCTCTCCCACTTGAGGATGGAGGTGCGCCAGAGGAACATCCAGTCCCTGAGGAGGAAAAGGAGGCATCACCCCCGGTTGTCCCACCTAACGCATACCCTCTAGAACAATCAGCTGCCCCTATGGGTGGCCCAAATATGCGCCCAAATATGCACCTTCTTCTCAACCATCGACCACTCCACATTTTGGCCACCAGGATCCTGGTCCCTTTACTAATAGGCCAGGCAAGGGCCCCCGAGTTCACTCTGTGAGTTCCAGCTCAAGGAATCGCTTCTATAAGGACAAGATTCGTGAGTTACACAAAAAGAATCGAAGGCTGGAAACCACACTAGAGAACATGCAAGAGGTTTTAAACTGCCTTCTACGAGGGAAGTCGAGCATGCCCCTTCCCAGACATAAGGAGAAGGAGCGTGAGGGAGGAGAAGCCACTGTCCCCATAGACGATGGAAGAACCCAACTTTCCACTAGCAACACTCCCCGAAGAAAGCACCATGAAGGTCTAAGGCTAGCGAAATACCCCTGAGAGCAAAGACAGAAGGATGACGCTGGTCATAGAAACGATGCTGAAGTCACCTCTAAGGGGATGCCCTCTGACCTAAGAGAGGAACTTAACATGAGAAGGGCAGATGAGAGGACCACACCTCCTGTGGCTCCCCCAGAATACAAAATGAAAGGAAAGGCCAACCCATCCGACTTGAGAGACTCCTTGAACAAAAGGAGACAAGACTTAGACACCGAGATGAGGAGCCTACGAAGCAACATAATCACTGCGTCTAGGAGGCACGCTGTCGACGACGAGTTTGATTATGAATCGCCCTTCACCAGAGAAATCCAAGCCGTGCGGCTCCCAGCTAACTTCAAAGAGCCTCACGTGACCCCTTACGAGGGCAATACAGATCCAAAATACCATCTCGACGCGTTCAATGACCTAATGAAGCTAAGGGTAATTACTATCAGAGACAGATGCCACTGCTTTGTTATCATGTTAAAGGGACCTGTGTACAAGTGATTTAAGAGACTCTGGCCAGGGTCCATCAGGTCTTTGCAACAATTTTCTGACGAATTTCTCTAGCAACATCACGCTGTGTGTGATTACGCCATGCTAGGAGCCAGCCTCAATAATGTAAAGTAAGGAGAAAAAGAGAGCCTGAAGAGCTATATCCATAGGTTTAATATGGAGGCAGCGAAAGTAGGGAGCCTAACCCGTGGGGAGTTAAAAATGGCCATCACAGCCTGAGTGCGCCCGGGTAGTAAGCTGTGGGATAACATGCTGAAGAGGGAGGTCACTAACTTAGACGATTTCTATGAATGGGCACAAAAGCACATTCGTGTCGAAGACGGCCATGAGAACCTAAAGGCATCACTTGTCAAGCCCTCGGCCCCTGAAGGTTCTAATGATGCGAAAAGGAAAAGGGTATATGAAGGGCCAAGAGATGACCGGCAGAGGAAGCACAAACACAGAGGTAACCCTAGGCAAACATCCCACACCTTCTACACTGACGTAACATATACTACGGAACATATCTTTGTCACAAACGAGAATCAAGTCCCCTTCAAAAGACCCCCACCAATGAAGAGAGATCGGTCAAAGAGAGATCTCGGAAAGTACTGTCAGTATCATAAAGACATTGGCCACACCATGGCAGAATGCACTCATTTAAAGGTGGAAATTGAAGAACTCATACGCAGGGAGCACTTAGGTAGATACCTTTGAAAAGAAAATCAGAGACCAGATGATAGATCACCCTCACCACGAGCATGAGATGTAACCCCAGAGGTGTAAGGAGAGGAGAGGACAATCTTCAAAGGTCCAGGATTTGGAGGAGAGTCCAGGAAGGGGCGAGACAGGTATGCTAAAGAAGCTAGATGAAGTCCACCCCCGTGTATCATGAGTCTGGAGCAATGACCCCCGATGAGTTTTAAGGGAGAAAATGATTCAATCACTTTCACGGAGGAGGATGTACGAGGGGTGCACTTCCCCCATAGTGATCCTTTGGTGTTTACCGTCCAACTGGCCAATATGAGGATACATCGGGTTCTCATAAACAATGGAAGTTCCGTGGACATCTTGTATCGCCCCGCCTTGGAGAAGATGGGTTTGGGCACCAGAAACTTGAAACCCTGCCATTCCTCCTTATACAGATTCATGGGGGACTCGATACAACCCCTAGGAGTGATCGAATTGGCCCTCACCATGGGAGAGAAACCCAGAAAAACTACTATCATGACGAACTTTGTTGTAGTAGATTGTGCTTTGGCTTTCAACGCGGTATTAGGGAGACCCTCCCTAAGAGAATTGAAAGTGGTGACCTCGATATATCACTTGTTTGTTAAATTTCCAACTCTTGGGGGGATAGCAAGCATAAAAGGAGAACAAAAGGAAGTAGGAGAGTGTTATAATATCTCTCTTCGCACAACAGCTAAGCCACGAGAACCCATGACAATGGTGATACATGGAGACGCAAACCCACATTCACATTTGGGGATGGATGACACGGTCACACCCCAAGTATGGGATGCAGGACATCTCAATTAATATTACTAGTAAGAATTTCGCATCTACTGCAAGAATATATGTACCTTGTTTGTTTGTCTTATGTTAATTTCACAAGTTAAAAATCAAAGAGGTTTTCTAGATAACCCCATAATAGTTGCACTGTTGACATACATGCCTTTGTAGTCTACTTGCTATCAATGAAAATGTTTCCTAACTTGCATATTACATTCTTTCTATATGCTTATGCCTATATGACAAATATGTGCACATTTTCAAAATCTATGTGAAGAGCGAAATGGTCAAAGTACTCAATGGAATAAATCCCACCAAGCACTTGAAGGGCAAGATAGGAGGCATATATATATATATATAAATATTGCAGAGAAAAAAAAAACCTTAAGGGAATCTCCTGGATTCATAAGGACTAGCTACCCTTATGGATTCCAAGGGAGCCAAAATGTTCCACAAGGATAACCTCGGGATAGGCTAATACCTCCACGAGGGGTAAGGCCTTAAAGAGGACATCCATCAGTAAGCCTAGAGCGACCACCGAGCCGTCTAGCCAGAAAAGTGTTCGACAAGAGGCGCTTGCAAAAAGAAGTCAAAAGATTTCACGAAGACAAATTCTTAATAAAGGCTAATACCACCACAAGGGGTAAGGCCTCAAGGAGATCATCCATTAATAAGCCTAGAGCAGCCACCAAGCCATCTAGCCAAAAAGGGTCCTATAGGAGATCCTTGTAGAAATAGTATTATGCATAATGACAAGAAGGATGCTTCTCGTACAAAATAACAAGCACGCAAAAAAAATATAAAAGGATATCGAGAACCCAAGGGGTTAACGTGTCCTTACAAGTATAGTCAAGGTGCATGAAAAATACTATCATCATTAACCCACGGAAGAAATAAAGAATTCATCAAAAAATAAGAGGGATTTATTAAAGTCCCTTACACTTGATAGTCAAAAGAGAATGACAAAGACAAGAAAGGCCAATGCAACCTCATAGTCGATATAAAAAATAATCAAGGACATATAAATCAAGAGTCCCACATACCATTAAAGACTTATGAGGAGTTCCAAAAAAACAAAAAATAGCATGGAGGGTTACACAACATCAATATATAAGTATACAAATAAGCCTTGAAGAGGGGTCTACAGGTTTCCACTCCGACCTTTCCACATAGCGATTTTCCCAGTCGCATACTCTCCAAAGGGAGACAAGTGGACGTCAGGATTGGTCTTCCACACGGCGTGCAACGTGCGCTCAATTATGCCATTCTCTGCATTTACAAGTTCAGCCTCAAGCACACTAATCTTCTCATTTAGAGTGTGGATAGTAGCTTCAAGTCTAGCATTGGAGTGAGAGGTCGAAGCAGCCTTGGCCAGTGTAGCATCCCTCTGGAAAATCGCTTTGGCAAGCTGGCCCTCCAAATCGCGGACCCGTGTGGACAAACTATCCTTCTTTGCCTCAGCCATTGAGAGATTCTTCATTGCCCCCTTAGGCTCGAGTTGTATCCGTTGTGTGGATGAAGAGCTTGAGGCGATGAATCAGTGGCCCATGATGGAAACCTAAGTAAAGACAAAGAAACAAAAGAAAACATCAATGGTCAGGCGATATCAAAACTGAATAACATACATTTAGTGTTTTGACAGGTACCTGCATAGAGGCTCGTATATAAGCCTCACCCAACCTGGCATCCGGAATGTCATACATAGACCCCCACTCGCCTTTAGAAATGTTGCCCATGTAATGGTTCATGGCCTCTCCATACTAACTCACCAAAGGATGGTCTCCAAAAGTGGAAATATGAACTCGATGGGGGGAGGCATGTATACCCTCCGAGGATCAAGTCTAGGGTGAATGGTGGAGATCAAGAGCCTTAGCAACATTGGGATCCGCGCTTAGAAATTTTTGGCCCTTATTCAATCTTAGGGCCACACTTGGATCACCACCAAAGCTAGTTGGTTTTTGTGTTTCTTTAGACACTACAAAGAAATACACCACCCAAATACACTTTGTGTTTCTTCATACACCATTAGATAACACACAAATGTTGAGCCTCCCAAACTTCCTTGAGTAAAGTAAAGCTCCAATGCCATTCATGTCAAACAAGAGAAGAGGAAAGAGTCTACAAGGACACTTAAAAGTATACTTATAGGCTCGGGGGCAAGTGTGAATATGGAATAATTTTCCCCTCAATCACCATGCGCCAAGCCACTAAGTTGGACCTCAAGAAAGAAAGGTCTCTATGACAGAAGTCTAAGAAGAGCATCCACGAGTGACTAAGTGCCAAGATACAAGGGCCTCGCTATGCGAGGCCCTTCCTCAAAGCCGCTCACATGAACTCCCGAGCCTCGTACACACCCGCCGAGGCACCAAGGGCCTCGCATAGCGAGGCCCATTCCCAAGCCGCGTGAATGCCCAAGCGCACACATGCCCTTCCTCAAAGCTACCCATGTGAACCTTAGAGACTCAAGGGCCTCGCATAGAGAGGCCCACCTCCCAAGCCTTGCCCATCTCCAAGTCACACGAATCTCCAAGCCTCGCACATGCCCATCTCAACGCTCTAAGTTTGGCACGCTTGTGTGCCTCAAAACTGAGACATGCGCATGGTGTAAGGAAGGCGTTGAGGTGATCCATGCACAAGGTTTAACTTGCTTGGGTGTTGCGCATCGAACCTCTAAGCGTGAAAGGAGGGCCTCGCTATGCAAGGGCTTTAGCAAAGGTCGTCCGCATACGGCTTCATATATGCCCTCGCTATCCGAGGGCTTTAGCAAGGGTCATTCGCATACAGCTTCATGTATGGCCTCGCTATCCGAGGGCCCTAGAAGTTGCCCATGTACCTCGCATGAAGGGCCTCGCTACTAAGGGCCTTGGTGATCTGCCACCCGCTTACTCCTCACCATATCCAGACCATGCCGAGGTGCCACCCGCTTCCCTATGTGAGGCACCGCATGTACTTGACCTGCAGCTTTGTACGATAACCCTACTCATTACCCACACACAGAGGATACTAAGTGGCAAGGGCTTCAGGTGGAATCCTTTGACTCGTGCCTTGTTGAAGAGCCCCTACTTGTCTCTTCAAGTAGAGTTCACCAACGAGGCACACTCCCACCCTGGTTCCTCACGGCGTGTATGTATGAAACTTGACGTATATACACTAGGAATACTAGTGGAGACCCCCTCATCATTAAATCTCAAGCCGAGATTGGCGAAGGTGACTAAGCATGTTACTTCTAGTAACATGCAAGTTTTCTCACACTTAGCAAAATGGGAGAAATCTTGGAGAAAAGACGTGTCTTGAACGTGTAAGAAGAACCATCAGGTACAAGGTACGTATATGGGTACGGGGTGTAAAATCCTAAGGAGGACAGAGGCATGACCAACTATAAATAGACTTCCACCCCTCAGAGTAAGGGGCGAAAAAATTCTTTGTATGCTCAAATAATGAAGGAAGATACGATTTTTGCTCCATTGTAGTTCTGCATATTTCTCCTTGAAGTTCTTTCCATTTTATTTCTACACAATCTTTGCAATACACTTTGAGTTTTCTGATCCTATATCGTTGATGAGTTCTCACTGTCAACACATGTATATATTATGTGTTTATTACGATTGATTTATACTTATACCTGGTTATTCTTTTTGGTATATTATATATGGAATACATGTATATATATATATTCATATACGGTTTAATTTAAATAATTTTGTACAAATTTTCAATTTAGTTTATATTTAATTGAAAGATAAAAGGTTAAGGATTGATAATTTTTTAAGTAACAATTAAATTTAAATTTTGGTTTTGAGAATTTTCTTAAGGATGTCTAATATTTTAAATAGGTTAATTAAAATAATAAGTCACCAAAGTGACCTTTTTTTGTGTAGATTAATTTATTTAAAATATCAAGATGCTTGTGTGTTTGTAATTCATGCATTTATTAACTGACCCAAAGGTAAGTTAATATTTGGCCAAATTTCATGCATACTTGTGGTGATAAATGTGTGACAATTGTAAGATATTCCATGTGAGTTATATGTTTATCCAAAGATTGACATATTGTTTGACATGATTTATTGTCAATGTTTGATTGCTACAACAAGAGTACTATTTACAGTTAATATTATTGTCCAAAGACTTGATATTAATGTTGTGTTTGGTATCTTGAGATGAGATTAACCATTATTCGAATTTATTGTTTTATATGGACTTTTATGTGAGCTTGTTTTGTTATTTTGTTCCATATTCTGTTAATTCATCTACTCTAGCCACAATAACTGCCAACATTAACTCTAATCCTATGCTTAATGGGACAAATTTCAAGGAATGGAAAGGGAAATTACTTGTAAACCTTGGCTGCATGGAATTAGACTATGCATTAAGGCAAGAACAACCTTCACATCTTACTACAGAAAGCACTTCTGATGAAAAGATGGTGTTTGAGAGATGGGACCGTTCTAATTGCATGAGTCTAATGATCATGCAACAATGCATTCTAGAAGCCTTCAGAGGCACAGAATCTGAAGAGATCACTAAGGCCAAGGATTTCCTTGATGCAATTGAGAAAACGTTTCGCTAGAAACGATAAGGCTAAAATGACTTCACTTCTGGCTTCCTTGATGTCTATGACGTATAAGGGTCGAGGAAATGTTAAGGAATACATTATGGAAATGTATCAAATTGCTTCAAAACTTAAGGCACTTAAGATCGAGCTTTCTGAGGATTTGCTTGTTCTTATGGTTTTGGTATCGCTTCCTGCACAGTTTAACCAATTCAAAATTAGTTATATCTGTCAAAAGGAGAAATGGACTCTAAATGAGCTCATTTCTCACTGTGTGCAAGAGGAATAAAGGTTGAAGCAAGATAAGATTGAAAGTGCTCACTTGGCCAATGACTCTCAAGATAAGGGCAAGAAAAGGAAATTTGAGAATGAAGCTACTAAGGGTCCAGCCCAAAAGAAATAACAAAAGGATTTAGATGGTTGTTTCTTTTGCAACAAGCCTGGACATGTGAAGAAAGATTGTACCAAGTATCATGCATGGTGTGTAAAGAAAGGTATGATTCTTACTTTGGTCTGTTCTGAGGTTAATTTAGCTTCTGTACCTAGAAACACATGGTGGATAGATTCTGGTGCTACTACTCACATAAGTGTTTCTATGCAACGTTGCCTGAGCTATCGAAAGCCAAGTGATGGTGAAAGACACATCTTTGTGGGCGATGGAAAATCAGTGGAAGTAATTTGGCATTTTAGGTTGTTGTTAGGAACTAGTTTTTATTTGGATTTGAAAGACACTTTTGTTGTACTGTCTTTTAGATGGAATTTAGTTTCTGTTTCTTTGTTGGAAAAATTTGGATATTGTTGTTCTTTTGGAAACAATCAATTTAGTTTGTCTTTAAATTTAAATAGTGTTGGAACTAGTTATTTGAATGCTTATGACAACCTTTATTTGCTAGAAACAATTGTATCCTATAATGAAACCTTGCATGTGGAATCACATGGTACTAAACACAAATTAAATAAAGAAAATCCAGCGTCACTATGGCATAAACGCTTAGGTCATATCTCAAAAGGTAGAATTGAGCCTCTTGTGTCTGATGACATTTTAGAGTCTCTTGACTTCACAAACTTTGATGTTTGTGTAGATTGCATCAAGGGAAACTAGACCAAAATCAAGAGATTAGGTGCCAACAAATGCTTCAGATATCTTAGAATTGATTCATACAGATATTTGTGGGCCATATGCTACGACATCTTGGAATGGTCAACAATATTTTATATCATTCATAGACGATTACTCACGCTATGGGTACCTATATCTCATTCATGAAAAATCTCAGTCTGTGGACGTGTTCAAAGCTTATAAAGCTGAAGTTGAGAATCAACTCAACAAAAGGATTAAAAACGTCAGATCTGATCGTGGTGGTGAGTACTACGGTAGATATGATGGCTCAGGCGAACAACGTCCAGGCCTGTTTGCTGAATTCCTAGAGGAATGTGGCATTTTCCCATAGTACACCATGCCAAGCTCACCTAGCATGAATGGTGTTGCTGAAAGACAAAATAGGACTCTTAATGATATGGTAAGGAGCATGATTGTTCATTCTACCTTACCTGAGTCCCTCTGGGGAGAAGCATTAAAGACAGTAGCTTACATTCTGAATAGAGTACCAACTAAAGCAGCTGCAAAAACACCTTATGAGCTTTGGATAGGTGAAAAGCCTAGTCCAAAGAACTTTCACATTTGGGGATGTCCAGCTGAGGCAAGGCCTTATAAGCAACGTGAAAAGAAATTGGACTCCAAAACAGTGAGCAACTACTTTATTGGTTATTCTTAGCAATCTAGGGGCTATAAGTTTTATGATCCCACAATTAGAAATATTTTTGAGACGAAAACTGCAACATTTTTTAGGATGTTTAGTTTGAGGGAGAAATAAGGTAAGAGACATTGCTTTTGAGGAGGAATTGAATTCAAACCCAATTTCTACTATCACTTTTGACAATATTTAGGTTACTACACCTATCATTCATCAAGAAGTGAATCCAGAACCTCAACAAGACAATGTTGAACAACCCCTACTCCAAGTGAGGAAATTGTTCCAGAAGAACAAACTCAACAACCTCAAGAACCAGTGTCATTAAGGAGGTCCACGAGAAAAAGGAGAAGTGCTATTTCAGATGATTATATTATATTTCTCCAAGAACATGATGATGACAATGGAATGATGGAAGATGACCCAATCAACTTTCATCAGGCCATAAAAAGTTGTAACTCTCAAAAGTGGATGGATGCCATGAATGACGAGTACAAGTCCATGCAAGACAATAGAGTTTGGGAACTTGTCCCATTACCAGAAGGTGCAAAACCAATTGGTTGTAAATGGATATTTAAAACCAAGAGGGATGCAAAGGGTAAGGAGGAGAGGTATAAGGCACGTCTTGTAGCGAAAGACTATACTAAAAAAGAAGGCATCGATTTTACTGAGACTTTCTCTCCAGTTTCATCAAAAAACTCGTTTAGGACAATAATGGCACTTGTTGCTCACCTCGATCTTGAGCTACATCAGATAGATGTTAAAGTAAAATTTCTCAATGGAGACATTGACGAGACAGATTATATGGTGCAACCAGAAAACTTTGTGTCAGGAGACCCAAAGAATATGGCTTGCAAATTGAAAAAATCCATCTGTGGACTCAAGCAAGATTCTCGTCAATGGTATCACAAGTTTCATCAAGTAATTATCTAGTTTTGAGATGAATGTTGTTGATGATTGCGTATATAACAAGTTCAGTGGGAGTAAGTATATATTCCTGGTTCCATATGTTGATGACATATTGCTTGCCACTAATGATATAGGCTTATTGCACGAAACCAAGAGATTTCTATCTAAGCATTTTGAGATGAAAGATCTTGGTGATGCCTCTTTTGTATTAGGAATTCATATACATCTAGATCGTTCTCGAGATATTCTTGGATTATCACAAAAGAGTTATATCAATAAGGTACTCAAAAGGTTTGGCATGCAAGATTGTAGACTAGGAGATACCCCTGTTGCTAAAGGAGATAAATTTAGTCTTAGTCAGTGCCCTAAAAGTAACCTTGAAATTAAAGAAATGCAAAAGATTCCCTATGCATCAGCTGTTGGGAGTCTAATGTATGCTCAAGTATGTACGCGTCCGAATATTGCATATATTGTTGGCATGTTAGGCAGATATTTGAGCAACCCTTGTATGGACCATTGGATAGCAGCAAAGAGGGTTATATGATATCTCCAGTGAACAAAAGATTATACGCTCACATATAAGAAATCAGATCATTTGGAGGTCATAGGGTATTCTGATTCCGATTTCGCTGGGTGCCAAGATAGCGGAAAATCTACATCAGGCTATATTTATTTATTAGCTAGAGGAGCTATATCCTTTAAAAGTATCAAACAAACACTCGTAGCTTCTTCCACTATGGCAGCAAAATTTGTAGCATTCCATGAGGTATCAAATCATGGAATATGGCTGCGTAACCTTGTCACTGGGTTGCGCATTTTAGAGAATATAGAAATACCACTCAAGTTATTTTGTGACAATAAGTCAGTAGTGTTGTATTCCAACAACAACATGAGCTCATCCAAGTCAAAGCATATTGACATAAAGTTCCTTGTTGTGAAAGAAAGAGTGCAGAGTGGACAGATATCCATAGAGCACATTGGGACAAACTCCATGATAGCGGATCCACTCACAAATGGATTACCAGCCAAGGTCTTTCATGAGCACACTGCTCATATGGGTGTTGTACTGGTTGATGATATCATGATTTAGTGGGATTTTTTATATTTTATTTGCTTTATGTTTGTTTCAGACATTTATGTATCGAGTTATTATCTGATCAGAAATGAAGTATTCAGACTATTCACTCTATTTTGTCATGTTTGATTCTGACCTCACTAAAGTTTAAGTAGGATCAGTTGGGAATAGGCATGTTTGGTTCACATTGCATGTAATCTCCATGCTACGCATCCATGAATGATCTATGTCATTTGAATAGTGTGACCATTGACGTGTTTAGTCATGATTAATATGATAAAGACTGCTTTGATTCTATATGGATATGGTTGATGGACAAGATTGTTAAAGAATACATTTATATGATAGCAAATTTTGAGCTCATAAGGTTATACATTCATAAGGAAACATATGTTTCCCAAGTGGGAGATTCTTGGATTAAAATCATATTATGGGCACATAAGTATTAATGTATGATGCTATTATAAAGTTTGATACAAAATAAAGTGACCAATTATGTTATAAGTATCATAGGGTATTAAAATGTCATGGAAATAATGTGTAGATACCATAAGTTGTATTTATAATTTGATGATGAGCCAAATTATAAATACCCAAAATTGATTTAATAATCAGTTTTTAATAAATAGGTAATAGTCCCCAAGAAACACAATTATTCGTATTCTCTCATTTCCCATCACAGAGAAATACATATAAGAAAAGTGTATTCTTGGAAGATCAATAACCTTATATGCAATCTCCATCAATGACTTCAGGTTAGTGCTTCCGCTCTCATGTTCATCTTCTTCTTTGATTTAGCAAATGTTCTATAGAACATGTTTTAGGGTTTATCATTTATGCACTTTTAGTAAGATGATTAACATCTGAAATATTATGTTAAATACTAATGTTTATGTGTGTTGCTTAAGTGTATTTTTATAATCGTAACACTTCCCACCATGACTTACCCAAAATCTTTTAAATTAATTTGTAAAACAAAACAATATCTCACCCTTTTCTGAAACTTCATTCCCTCCAAATTAAAATAAAATAAAAATCCAAATCTAAATACTATATTTAAAGCTCAACCCAATGGCTCTCTAATCTCACCAATCTCAAATTACCATTAATATTTGCTTTCTCCATTACCAGCACCATTTCAATGGAACCCAGTAATGCCCTTTTCGTCCACTCCCACAGCAACAACAAACAATATATCATTTCTCCCTAACAAAAGCCACACCCCATTTCAGAGAAGCTTCGCCAACAATCACTGCACTAGTCCTGCACGAATGAAAGCAATGTAGAACCTTTGGCACTTGAGACGGTTTGGCGAAAGAGAAAGAGTTGGCGTGTTCAAAATTGCAAGGGAGCTATGATGATGACAAGTACAATTTGCTTTATATATAGAAGCATTAACAAGAGTAAAGTTGTCAGGAAAATATCAAGTGAATACGTACGCTCACGCATGTATAATAGGTAGAAGAGTAAATAGTATTTTATTGAAATATAAATTTGGTATCATATATTTTCAATAATGATTATATAGTAAATTTGAAATGGTACTCATTTAGTACAATTTGTTATATGAAAATACATATTTTGGTACCTTGAATTTAAATTTGGTCAATAATTATTTTTTCAATATGATTAAATTACTCTCAATTAAAAATAAATAAGTAATCAAAATTTATTTAAAAGACAACTTTAACAAGTGTCATATTTTTATTAGTCCAGTTTATAAATTTTTTTAAATTACAAAAGTAATTAAAAATATTAGTCAATTAATAAAAAAAATAACATAATTAAAAAAAGAGTGAAAAAAGTAATTCAAAATATTAGTCAATTAAAAAAAACAAAAAAATTATTTTAATTATTTTACTTTTTTCGTAATTGTGTTATTTTGTTTTTATTAATTAAAATATATTTTTAATTATTTTTATAATTTAAAAAGATTATAAGTTTGACTAAAAAAATATGATATATTTTGGTTACTTATTTATTTATAATTGAGGTTAATTTAATTATACGAACAAAAATTATTGATCAAATTTGAATTCATACTATCAAAATATGTATTTGAATAAAATATATGATACTAAATAGATACAATTTTAAATTTCAAGGTACTAAATTATTATTATTGAAAACATAAGTTATAAAATATGTACCCAAACTATAAATTCGATTACTCTATCACTACTTTCACAAATATTCGTCACAGATATTTTGCTCGAAGAGCTTGGACTTTAACTTATGCAAAATAAGGTTTTTGTTTTATGTTCTCTCTCGTCTTGAATTATATTAGCTGCCATGTTTTCAAATATTATATATATATATATATGTATTTTTTTTTTTTCTATTTATAATTATTTCTTATGTATGCCCTTGTGAATGATCAGGCAACCACGGGAACCATGGCCTGCCACGTGGTGGCAATGCCCTATCCAGGTAGAAGCCATATCAACGCCGTGATGAACTTGTGCAAGCAGCTGTCCTCTCGGGTCAAATACGACATCCTCATCACCTTCGTCGTAACGGAGGAGTGGTTCGGGTTGATCGGGTCGGATCCGAAGCCCGATAACATCCGATTTGCCACCATACCCAATGTCGTGCCCTCCGAGCATGTACGCGCAGAAGACTTGAGTGGCTTTTTTGAAGCGGTGTCGGCCAAGTTGGAAGCTCCCTTTGAGGAGCTGCTTGATGGCCTTCATGGACCTCCGGTGAAGGCTATCATAGCTGATAGCATAATGGCTTGGCCCATCCATGTTGGGAACAAGAGGAATATTCCGGTAGCTTCGTTCTGGCCACTCTCCGCTTCTATGTTTTCGGTGTTCTATCACTTTGATCTTCTCAAACAAAACGGCCATTACCCAATTCAAACCCCAGGTAAGTTTTTTTTTTGTCGGCTTATTATTTTGTTTGGTTTCTTTCAGTCGAATTAATTGTAGAAAATGATTGTTCGTTTTTTTTAATCTCTTATATGTTATATATGGTCGTACTGTTCTTTAATTGTTATAAGTTAATTTTCTGCACTACCAAGTAAGAGAATGCTCTTTGCTTTTTATTTTTTATTTTTTATTTTTTTATTTATTAAACTTAGAAAATTTTAATCTACCACAATAGCTAGATATTAGTCACTTTCAGTAACCACGTTCATTACAATTTTTAACTGCGTTTAATATAGTGATATCATTATCTATCGGCATTTAATTCAATTGCTTTGGATATTAGTCACTTTCAGTAATTACGTTGATTACAATTTCTAGGGTAAACAGTAACTGGAGTCCCATACTTTATTAATTGTATGACTTTGGTTATCAACTTTTATTTTGTAGCAATTAGTAAAAGAAAGATTTGAAAATAAAAAAAATATTATTTTTTTTTGTTAAAACTCTATTTTACCCTTATTAATTGGGATATATTTAATAAAATATAATTTTAGGGATCTAAGTGAGCCAAAAAATAAATGTTGATGATCTAATTGCTACAAAATAAATGTTAGAGACCTAAGTGATACAATTAGTAAAACTTGAGGACCCCAAATGCTATTTACCTCAATTTTTAACAGGGTTTAGAGCATCTCTAATGGAATACTATAAAAATTGTGTATATCTATTTTTAGCCAATTTTCATAAAATTGAACTCCAATAATGACCTAAAATATGTGTCAAATCTCTCCCATGCTAAAAATTGTGCAAAATTTAACACAAAATATAGCATCAATCAAATTTAGCCCACAATAAATATTACAATTTTTAATTACTTATTTGCCACTCAGTAATACAAATTATTAATTTTTTAATTTTTAATTTATCTTTTAATAAAAAAAATTCAATAAACATTAATAATTATATTGACTTTTTTTAGCTGATTTGCCCCTTGCATATCGCATTGGATTACAAATGCAAAAAATGAGTCAAATATATCATTCACATGTATTTTGAGCCAAATTTTGCATAAATTATACATCATTTACTGGGAATGGTCTTAATATAGTGATATCATCATCTATCAACATTCAATTTAATTGCTTCATATTTATTTTAAAATAATTTTAAATTATGTGTTAATTATTTATTAGTCATATGAGAACATAAAATTTTAGTTTAGTAGTTACAATTTTAATCGATGTATAGTTTATTTATTTGTTTAACATAAATATTTTTTATGTAAATTATAATATTTTCCTAAGAATTTGAAATGTATATATTCAACATTTCTTGTTGATTTATATTAGCTTAATTTATATATACGCATTGGTTTGATAATGTACAGATACAGAGCGAGACGACACAATTGTAGACTATATACCAGGCATTTCTACAACTCGTCTCGCAGATATATCAGACCGACTTTTTCACAGTAACAATGAAAAAATGAGGGAATTAATAACAGAGGCTGTTTCCAAGGTAACCAAAGTACAATACCTTCTATCTACTTCGGTGTATGAGCTTGAATCACAAGTCTTTGATGTTTTGGTGCCCAAATTCTCTTTCCCCATCTACCCTATCGGACCTATCAGTATTAATAACCAGTTTCAACTTGAAAATCCTTCTAATGACAATACTAATAATATAAGAAGTGAAACTGTCCCAGAGTACATACAGTGGCTAGATTCTCAACCTAAAGTATCTGTATTGTACATCTCGTTTGGGAGTTTTCTTTCAGTGTCAGATACCCAATTGGATGAAATTGTAGCTGGGATAGGAACTAGTGGCGTAAGACACATGTGGGTGGCACGTGAGAATGTGACAAAGATTAAAGATGGTTGTGGTGATGTGGGGTTTGTGGTGCCTTGGTGTGAACAATTGAGGGTGTTGTGTCATCCTTCTATTGGTGGATTTTGGACTCATTGTGGGTGGAATTCTACTTTGGAAGCTATTTATGCTGGGGTTCCAATGTTGACTTTTCCTATAACTGCAGACCAACATTCTAATAGTAAGCAAATTGTTGAGGAATGGAAGATTGGATGTAAGGTTAATGATAAGAAAAAGATAGTATGTGCAGGGAGTGAAGAAATAAGTTTAGTAAGAAGAGATGAGATTTCGGAACTTGCCAAGGAATTCATGGATCCAGAAAGCAATGACACAAAACTGATGAGAAACAGAGTCAAAGAACTTCAAAAATCATGTCAACTAGCAAACTCCAAAGGGGGTTCATCCCACAAAAATCTTGATGCTTTTATTGAGAACATTTCACCAAGCAATTCAGAGACATAAGTTAGTAGTACGTTGTTCTGAGATAAAGCTATGAGTTATGTTGACAAATTTGTAATCGTCATTGTTTGCATTTTCACATTTCTTTAGTTTTTTTATATCAAGAAGGAAACAACTTATTTTGGATTTGCCATTATATGCAGATCACCATCATGCTCTGTAAGTACAATTCATTATATTTTATTACTCTTTTTTGGTCAAGAAGAATAGAAAAACTTCATTGAACAAGTGAACCAACCAATTACAAACAAACTTCAGCTACAAAAACTACAACAGACTATGACTGGCCGAACCAGACATTAATTACAAAGAAGCTTATGAATATACAATTGATCTTGAGCTGTATTAAGTCTGTTAGACACTAAGTAAAGCCTATGTTTAGTAGTGAATTTAATATCCTGAACCAAAGTCCAAACAGAGGAGGAGTAACCATCAAAGTAACATCTGTTTCTGTTGGCCCATATACTATAAATGGTTGCTGCAAACACCATGGTAAATATATTAGCCTTAGTACCTCTCCTAGCTCTAGTAAGCCAAACCAGCCAGCCCTTAAAATCCAAAGGCCAAGCTGCAAAACCCAACCAGTTAAAAATCAGATGCACCAACCGAGATGAAAGACAATACTCAAAAAACAAGTGAGCATGATTCTCCTGGTGGCTATCACAGACCGGACACAACAGAGAAATCAATGGGATATGCAGCCTATTAAGGTTATCCCTTGTTAGTAACTGAGAATTAATCACTTGCCACAGCATAAACCGATGTTTAGGAAGGATTAATCTGCTCCAAACAGTTCGAAAATACTCATCTTTTTGCTGAGTCAGAAGACTATTATACAGCTTCGAAGACAGAAAAAGTGTGTTTATTTCATATAAGTGAAAACTAGCGAAAGGCGAGATTAAAAATGAATTGATTTTTTTTTTATGATGTTTCAAATAGAACAAGTTCATATATTACGAAAAACTTGTTCATCATTTTATAAGCTTTGGTCATATGACCTCTTTAGTTCGATACGAACCAACCTAGTTAGGCCAGAGAACTTTAACAGCTTAATTACTGTGGTGTAAATCCTACACCCTTCAAGAACAACAAACAAGAAAGGTAATGCAGAAAAATTAGAATAAAACTGATAAAAGCCAAAAACAACATTAGAAACTTTACTTGGTTTAGCTCAATTAAGAGCCTACATCCAAGGTAGAACAACCTCAAAGAATAGCTGGATAGGCTTTATTTCTTCTTTAGTATCAGGTAAAAATTACACAAAGGGAGACTTGCTCCACATACAATCACTCTCTCTCTCTCTCTCTGTGTGAAATAGAGCTCACAAAACAGAATTGAAAAACTGAACAAAAATTCTACGACTGAAAACTTGAAAAATCTCTACCCGAAAGTGGGTGAACAAAGCTATTTATAGGCTTCAAACAAACACTGTCTCAAACAAACTGAAACAACTGTATTTTGAAGATTCAAGTGTGAAATAAATGCCACTTCAGCAATCACTTAAGTGGCTTGAACCAATCATCACAAATCCACCTTGGTTCAGTCACTTAAGTAAAAAGAAATAAGAGTTGTTCTAACAAATGTCATTAAGGCTGATCAATATCCTCAATATTAAGCAAGCTTAGGCAGTGCCTAAACTTTTGCAAGGTAACACTCTTTGTTAACATACCAGATAGATTATTTTCTGTGCTGATTTTCTTGGCTAGAACTTCCTTTCGAGTCACAATATCTCTAATGAAGTGATATTTAATGTCTATATGTTTACACCTCTCATGTAGCATATGATTCTTAATCAAATGTAAAGTGTAACGTCCTGAGTAACCAAGACCGTTACACTGTGTGTTTATAATAGTGCAAGACTTGCTAATCAAGTCATTTAAACAAAATGTGAATCTAACGTCATCAACGAATTAGGAGTAAAAGATTTTGGTCATAAACATGTTATTTTCGTTAAAAAATGAAAGTTTAATACATTGAATTTCAAAACAGGGTTTAGATGACATATTTACAAAAATTCCAGAAGTTATAAATAACACAGGCCACTCTAATGGCAAAATACACATTTTAGGTTTCCGTCCCTGTACA
This sequence comes from Humulus lupulus, assembly GCF_963169125.1. Taxonomy (NCBI): domain Eukaryota; kingdom Viridiplantae; phylum Streptophyta; class Magnoliopsida; order Rosales; family Cannabaceae; genus Humulus; species Humulus lupulus. Next base: position 56,601,212 of record NC_084799.1, read on the forward strand.
AACCCTCGACCGTGGCGGCCGAGTATGTACACCTCGGCCCCAGAGCTCTCCAACTCATGCTTGATCCAACATACCCTTGCCTTTACCTGCACCACGTAGCACCCGTGAGCTGAGGCCCAGCAAGAAAACAAGATATCATAGCAAGATCAATATAAATAACCAGATATTCCATAAAACATAACCAAGCATTCAACAATTCATAACATTTGCCTATTCAGTGATAACAATCGAAAAATCACGATTTGTCATCCAGATAATCAACATTTCATATTCATCAAATTAACAACAATAATCATATTCATATTCAACAATCTATCACAACCATTACACAATATTCAGGGTTGGCGCCCTTAGGCCGCACCCTCTGTTTAACCCACTGTCTTCGACTCACTTAGGCCGCACCCAGTGTTATACCCACTGACTCCGGCCAACTTAACCGAGTTCAGTGATTAATAAGCTGTCCTCAGCTACTAGTGGTTGAGCCGCGCCCTGTGCGCAAATATTGATTCCGGCACTCTTAGGCCGTTTATCATATGTCCCTATGGCATAATACCATCTCATGACATCATATACAAATATAGGGAGCTCTTAGTCCCATCATATTCACATGGTTCATCACAATCACACAACAATGCATACAAATATAGGGAGCACTTAATCCCATCCTAACCACATAATCAGGTGCAGTTTTCTTACGAGTGAGAAATACGTTACGAACGACCCTTGAGAACGATCGATCCTTAGATCCTTTAGCGGTCACCTAGTCATAACCAAATATGGAATCCAATTAATGGAAATACCAATAAAAGGGTCTTAACCTAAACCTCACTCCCAGGACCTCGAATTGTACCCAAACAGTGAGTAGATTCGATCCCAAGCCTTAAGGATTGAAACCCCGAGCCAAAAACCCTTAAAAACACCCAAAATATGCATATGAGAAAACAGGGTAGCGCTACAGCGCTACCCCCTAGGGCCCCAGCGCTACAACCAGAGACATTTTGCCCTGGCTAGTGCTGTAGCGCTACCCTTTGGGCGCTATAGCGCTAGGACCAATCAGACATGACCTTGGTTCTTCCTCCTTCGAATCCTCCATTTCCAACCTGATTCAAAAGCTTCCAAACACCATTTAAACCCCCAATTGAACCCAAATACCATATATACCAGTGCTAGGCATCATAACCTAACCAAGCTTTGCAAAAAACCCCATTGAATACTCAACTTTCAAACCCAAAATCTCAACTGAACCCAATAATAAAACAGAGCAGAAAACTAGAGTTCTAATGGTTAGAATCTTACCTCAAGCTCGATATGAACTCCTCTTCAGTGATGGAACAATACCCTAGATCCTCAACACTTGATTCCCCAGCTTAATTCCTCAAAAGAAGCTTCAAAATTGAAGAAGAAAAGGAGAAGAAATGATGAACGGTTGATGAAGGAAGAGGTGCTCTGTTTTTCTATAGCCTTCTACAATTTTTTAGTTTAAGTATGGATATATATCCTTTAGGGTAAAAAGACCTAAATGCCCTCAAGTCTAATTAAAATCCTTAATTGCCATCAAGGGCAAAATTGTCCTTTCGCACCTATCTCGTTAACCATAATTAGCACCCTCCAATTCCCGCTATTCTCAATATCTTCGAATATCAATAATTCATATCCCGTTACCCCTTAACTCCCGGCAACACTCTAATCACCAAATTACCCTAAGACTCACCCCGAGCCCCGAACTTACTCCCGTTATGACCAAACTGCTAACTTATACCCGAAGATTGTCTCATGCCGAACAACTCGAACAATTCCACATTATAATGTGGCCTCAGCAATAGCTTACCAATATGCATACAAATATACAATTACGCCCTCAACAGACCAAATTACCAAAATGCCCTCATAACAAAATTTATACCCATATGCATGCATTTATCATCATATAATAATATGATCCGCATAAACATGCATTTAATCATATAATGACACAATAACTCAACTATGGCCCTCCCGACCTCCTAATAAAGGTCCTAAACCTTATTAGGAAATTTAGGTTGTTACATAAAGCAATTTGATTATCGCAATGGATAGTAATATCACTTGAGTTTAAGCCAAGTTCTTGAGTCAAACATTTAAGCAAAATTGCCTCCTTAAATGCTTCTGTTGTTGCCATATATTCAGCTTCAGTGGTGGATAATGCCACAACCTTTTGGAGGTTTGATTTCCAACTTACACTTCCACCAAGTACTATAAACACAAAACATGTCAGAGACCTTCTTGTGTCAACATTGGCAGCATAGTCACTATCAACATAGCCAATAACTTCTTCAAGATGCTCAATTTTTTGACCATACACCAATCCCATGTTTGTTGTTCCTTTAATGTATCTCAGAATCCATTTCAAAGCTGTCCAATGAGCTTCTCCAGGGTTATTCATGAACCTACTAACCACACTCAAGGCATGTGCTGTATCTAGTCGGGTACATACCATAACATACATTAGGCTTCCCACAAGATTTGTATAGGGAACTTTTTCCATGTGTTTCATTTATGCATCAATTTGTAGAGATTGAGACTTAGACAATTTGAAATGAGGAGCTAAAGGTGTTGAAACTACCTTTGCTTTGTCCATGCTGAATTTTTCCAATACACTTGTTGAATCAAGTTGATTTCTGTCAACACTTTCCACCTTAATCTGTGCTTTATTCTGAGCTGAATTTGAAGTAGATTCATTACTTCTTTTCATAGGCATTTCATCCTCTCTGAAAGTGACATCTCTCCTTACAATACACTTCCTAAAACCATCTTCAAGAGACCATAGCTTGTATCCTTTAACTCCATTAGGATACCCTATAAACATGCATTTAATTGCCCTTGATTCCAACTTGTCTTGTCGGATATGGGCATAAGTTGTGCAACCAAACACTTTTACCTGTTCATAGGATGGCTTCTTGCCTGCCCAAACTTCTTGGGGTGTTTTAAAATCCAAAGCTACGGATGGGCATCTCTTAACTAAGTAGCAGTCTATAGTAACAACCTCACCCCATAATTTCTTTCCATTGCAACTCCCTTTAACATGCATCTCACTCTCTCTAACAAAGTTCTATTCATTCTTTCTGATAGGCCATTTTGTTGGGTTGTTTTCCTTACTGTCAAGTGTCTTGCAATGCCTTCTTGAATGCAGAAATTGTCAAACTCTTTGGAGCAAAACTCGAGTCCATTGTCTGTCCTCAATTTCTTTACTTTCTTTCCAATTTGATTTTCTGTGAGTCTCTTCCAATTGATGGAACTTTCTAGTGATTGGTCTTTGAATTTTAGTAATATTACCCATGCTTTTCTTGAGTAATCATCCACTATGCTCATGAAATAATTTGCTCCACCTTAAGATGGAACTTTTGTTGGTCCCCATAAATCCAAATGAAAATAAGCTAGTGATTCAGTTGTAGTGTGCATACAGGTACCAAATTTCCTCAACAAATTTTTCCATAGATACACTCTTCACATAATTCTAGTTTGACACTAATCTTACCACTGAGTACCCCTTGTTTCACAAGTTCTGATATGCCACTTTCACTAATGTGCCAGAGTCTTTGGTGCCATAGTTGAGTCTTGTCCGAACTATTATGAGTAACAATTGATGCTATTCCACTTACAGATATGCCAATAAGGAAATAGAGACAATTTCTAAATTCTTCTGTCATAACTACTAGAGATCCCTTTGAGACCTTTAAGGGGTTTCCATCAATTTTGATTTTACATCCATTCTTTGCCAATTCACCAACAGAAAGCAAATTTCTTCTCAATTCAAGGATGTATCTAACATTTGATATGGTTCTTTGAACACCATCATACATTTTAATTATTACTGAACCAATGCCTTGAGCTTTACATGCCTTGTTGTTTCCCAAGAGAACTAATCCGCCAGTAATTTCTTCAAGATTACAGAACAATTTTTGGTTGGGACACATGTGAAAAGAGCATCCTAAATCAAGTATCCAATCTTCACTAGAAATTTCATTGGAGACCACTAACACATCAGCTGAATCATATCCATCAGATGCAACACTAGCTTCACATTTGTCTTTCCCTTTTTGACGGTTCGGCTTATTTTTCAAAGAGTAACATTCATTTTTGAAGTGTCATTCTTTGTGGCAGCAGTTGCATTTCTTCCCTCCCTGACCTTGAATTGGATCTTTGTCTATATCCATCATTGTAACTATGCCCTGGATGTTCACCATGATTTTTATAATTCTTGAAGTCACGTTTATCACTTCTCCATCTTACTATGAGTCTTTCTCCACTCGATTCACCTCTATCATTTGATCTTTTATGAATTTCTTTGGAAATAAGTGCAACTTTGACCTCTGCCATGGTTAGTGAATCTTTTCCATACAATATAGTATCTACAAAATGCTCATAAGATTTAGGAAGAGAATTGAGAAGGATTATACCTTGATCTTCTTCATCTAGTGTTAATTCAATGTTATTCAAGTCAAGAATGATCCGAATAAAATCATCAAGATGTTTCCTCAAGTCTTTGGCATCATCCATGCGGAGAGTGTATAATTTCTTCTCCAGGTTTGTTTGCTAGAGATTTCTTCAAATATATTGCGGCCAATTTGTTCCATAATTCGATAGCAGTTTCTTCATTTGATACTTCCCTCAAAATTTCATCTCCAAGACTAAGAAGAATCGCACTATGAGCTTTAGTCTGAACTTCCTGTTGCTCTTTCTTGTCATCACCAAGCTCCACAAGTGCCTTACTGTCAATGGCTTCTGCAATGCCTTGATGTACCAGCATTGCCTTCATTTTGATTCTCCATAATCCAAAGTCATTCTGCCATGTGAACTTGTCCACCTTAAACTTTGCAGATGTCATTCTGGCAACTTTCTTGATCTTCAAATCGAGTTCTTGAATACCAAAGCCACTGATCTTGAACCTCTATTGACCTGTGCGTTTGATACCACTTGTGGTGTAAATCCTACACCCTTCAAGAACAACAAACAAGAAAGGTAATGCAGAATAACTAGAATAAAATTGATAAAACTTTAAGCCAAAAACAACACTAGAAACTTCACTTGGTTCAACTCAATTAAGAGCCTACATCCAAGGTAGAACAACCTCAAAGAATGGCTAGATATACTTTATTTCTTCTAGAGTATCAAGTACAAATTACACAAAGACTTGCTCCACATACAATCACTCTCTCACTAAATCAGAGTTCGCAAAACAGAACAAAAATTCTATTGCTGAAAACTTGAAAAACATCTATCCGAAAGTGAGTGAACAAAGCTATTTATAGGCTTCAAACAAATATTGCCTTACACCAACTGAAATAACTGTATTTTGAAGATTCAACTGTGAAATAAATGTCACTTCAGCAATCACTTAAGTGGCTTGAACCAATCATCACAATTACGAATGAGGAAGAACTCTTGCATAATCATTCATAAATGAGATATTTATACAAAATATTTTAACTTTTCTCCGAAGCCAAATAAAATGTTCTACAACTATTGCATAGATAGGGAACATGACAATTTTAGGACAGAGGATCCCGTTCCATTAATGTTACTCATATTTGCTCAATTTTTGTGGACAAAACCAAATAATTGGCTAAATAATCACACCAAGATTATAGTAGTAGAAGAGAACAATAATTTTCTCTATTTTCTTTTAGCCCCATATAAAATGCAATGCAAGATCAATTCAAAATTACTTTATATTAAGAAAGTTTCTCTTAATGTCTTACATGTAAAATTGTTATGAAATCATACATATCTAATCTACAGAAAGATCCAAGTGTATAAATGAGTTCTTAACCAGCTATTTAGCCAAGGAATATTAGTAATAATGAAGTAATAAGTTTATTCTTGAAGCACATCAGCTATAATTAATTACATATATTAATATATACATATTTGTCTCATTATCTTTGAGAATTATGGCATGTGTCCTCTGAGTTATGTGTAATAAATATATCTAACAACTGCAAGTTACTTGATCAACACTCCAGAATATTGGAAATTATTAAGAGGGAACAAATATATATACATATATATATATATAGTTTATGCATCATGTATCATTAGTTACGCAAATTCTTGAGTTATCATAAACATAACTAAGCTAAGTTCTCAAGGTAATGGCACACATTGTATACACCGGTAAAACCACTAACTTCATTAAACTAGAATACTACCAGAGAAAAAAAATCACATATTAACACTTAACTTCCCTTAAGCTTGCCTTTGAATGTATATTGAATCCAGCTAATGTCCCAAAAGAGATAATTCAAACAGAATTACATTTTATAACCTCTATTTCTAGTCTATAGCTCATGGAGTTTTTCCTACAAAGACCTTCCCAGATGGTGAAACAAATTGACCCAACTAACAATCCAACACACACAATCACAAAACAATTTATACCAAAACAAAGAACAAAAAACCTAGTAGTAGTTTCGAAGAATAGGGCAAATGAGTTTAGTTTAAATTTTTTCTCATACATATAGAAGAAACTCAAATATAAGCAACTGCGTCCCAACTATCATACTCCACAAGTGAAACCAAAAAAAAAAAAAAAGCAAAATTACAACTTGAAAAGTAATGAAGTAGAGTGAACCAACTTTGTTGATGTGCGAAGTCAATGTGTTTTCCGTATCTCCCGTGCTGTGATATATCGCTTCTAAGGCTGCGATATATCGGCATGTGTAGATAATTTAAACGCGTTTTTGCACGAATTTAGGATAATTAGAGTTGATTAATCAGGTTTGACTAAGAAATACATTATTCTAGCAAGGTCTGTAAGGGTTTAGAGCTTCTAGAAACTTCTATTATTGAATTATCTATTTAAAAATCTTGAATCCTCAAATAAACAAGATTGTGACAAGTGTCATGTTCTTAATGGTTCTTGAAGATTCTAGAGTTTCTAGAACTTTCTTTTATTAACTCTTTAAATAAACATGATTATGACAAGTGTCATGCTCTTAATGGTTCCATCTAAACCTTAGGTTATAATTAAAATATTTCTATGACCAAAAATATTAATCAAACCTTATGTTATAAGTAATATTTCTAAACTATAGGTTAAACTTATAAAATCCATAACTATTGCTATGAGTGTTCTACTAAGTCTCGGTTTGAACCAAAATCCATTAAATCTAAAATACTACAAACTACTACTAACTATCTAGCTAGCTAAGTAAGCATTCTGGGTATCTACAATTCTCACCTACTACAAAGAATTTCGTCCCCGAAATTTACTTACCAAACAATTCGGGATACCGAGCTTGCATGTCCTCCTCCAACTCCCACGTTTCCTCCCATTCAGAACTATTACTCCATAGGATTTTGACTATCGGAATACTCTTAGACCGTAATTCCTTCATCCCTCTATCTAGGATGCTAACCGGTTGTTCCTCGTAACTCAAGTCTCTCTGGAGTGCTATCGTATCATACTTGAGGACGTGAGATGGGTCTGATACATATCTACGCATCATCGAGATGTGGAACACATTATGACTATCTGCTAGAGCTGGTGGTAGGGCTAATCTATATGCAATTGCTCCCACTGTGTCCAATATCTCAAAAGGGCCTATAAACTTGGGACTAAGCTTGCCTTTCTTCTTCAACCACTTCACACCTTTCATAGGAGATATCTTTAAGAAGACTTGATCTCCGACTTTGAATTCCACATCACGCCGCTTGGCATCCGCATAACTTTTCTGACAGCTCTGAGTAGCGAGCATACACTTTCTAATCAGTGCTACTGCATCCTGAGCTTCTCTAACAACTTTGGGGCCAAGTAGTTGCTTTTCTCCTACCTCATCCCAATGTATCGGCGATCGACACTTCCTTCCATAAAGTAGCTCGTAGGGTGCCATCCCGATTGTTGACTGGTAGCTATTGTTGTAGGAAAACTCTATTAGTGGCAAATACTTATTCCATGATCCTCCGAAATCAAGTACACAAGCGTGCAACATATCTTCCAAAATCTGTATGGTACGCTCAGACTGACCATCTGTTTGAGGATGAAATGTCGTACTAAGACTTAACTTGGTACCCATGGCTTGCTTCAAGCTTCCCCAAAATCTTGATGTAAACATCGATGCTCTATCAAATACTATTGTCTTAAGAATACCATGTAGTCTTACTATTTCTTGAACATGAATGTCTGCGTATTGATCTGCTATTTATGAAGTCTTGACAAGTAGGAAATGAGCTGACTTGGTTAATCTATCTATTACTACCCAACTCGAGTCGAGCTGCTAATTCGTTCGTGGCAAACTCGTCACAAAATCCATGGCTATATCATCCCATTTCCATTCAAGAATGCTAAGTGGTTGCAATAAGCTTGCAGGCCATTGATGTTTTGCTTTCACTTGCTGGCATACTAAACATTTAGACATATATTCCACTATATCTTTCTTCATTCCTGGCCACCAATACATTGCCTTAATGTCGTGAGTCATCTTGGTCGACCCTGGGTGAACTGACTATGGGGTATTGTGTGCTTCTTCTAAAATCTTCATCATAATCCCTTGATCATTCGGCACGCATACCCGATCCTTATATCTCAATCACCCCTGTCCTGATATTGAGAAATTTGTGGCCTTTCCTTCTTTAACTGGATCCATATGTACTACTAATGTGTCATCATACCCTTGCCCAATCCGCATTTCTTCTTACAGACTTGACTGGATAGACAAGTTAGCCAGCTTACCAATGACTACTTCTATTCCGGCACTGATCAGCTCCTACTGTAGCGACTTTTCTAATCCAGCTAATGTCGCAAGACTTCCACAGCTCTTCCTACTTAGCGCATTAGCAACTACGTTTGCTTTTCTCGGATGGTATAGGATTTCGCAGTCATAATCCTTCACTAGTTCTAACCACCTGTGCTGCCTCATGTTGAGCTCTTTTTGCGTGAAGAAATACTTTAAGCTTTTATGGTCCTTATAAATCTCACACCGTTTTCCATAAAGATAATGGTGCCAGATGTTCAATGCAAAGACCACCACTGCCAACTCCATATCATGTGTTTGATAGTGTTGCTCATACTCCTTCAGCTGCCTTGAGGTGTAGGCTATCACCTTGTCATTCTGCTTCACCACACAACCCAACCCTTACTTCGATGCATCACAGTAGACTACAAACTTATCATTGGGTGTCGGTACACAAAGTATTGGTGCTGAGCACAACTTATCCTTAAGCAACTGGAGTCTTCACACTTATCAGTCCAGTTGAACATCTGTTGTTTCTGAGTTAGGTTGGTAAGCAGAGTGTCTATCTTAGAAAAACCCTCCACAAACCTCCGATAATAGCCTGCTAGTCCCAGAAAACTTCTTACCTCAAACGCGTTCTTTGGTCTTGGCCAATCCTTCACAACTTCTACTTTAGTTGGGTCTACAGCAACTCCTTCCTTGGATACTATGTGGCCGAGGAATGCTACTTGTGAAAGCCAAAATTCACACTTCTTGAACTTGGCGTATAGTTGATGCTCCTTTAGTTGTAACAAGATCAACCTTAAATGTTCCTCGTGCTCGTTTTCGTCCTTTGAGTACACCAAAATATCGTCGATGAACACTATGAAGAATTTGTCCAAGTAATCCTTGAAGACCCTGTTCATTAAATCCATAAAAGCGGCTGGAGCGTTGGTAAGACCGAAAGACATAACTAGAAACTCGTAATGCCCATAACGAGTTCTAAAAGTTGTCTTAGGAATATCCTCTTCCCGTACCTTAAGCTGATGATACCCGAACCGTAGATCGATCTTTGAAAACACGGTTGCTCCTCGAAGTTGATTAAACAAGTCGTCAATCCGGGGTAGCGGGTACTTATTCTTAATCATCACTTTATTCAGCTCGCAGTAATCTATGCACATCTGCATACTTCCATCCTTCTTCTTCACAAATAGAATCGGTGCTCCCCATGGAAAATGGCTCGGTCTAATGAATCCCAAGTCTAAGAGTTCTTGTAGCTGCGTCTTTAACTCCTTGAGTTCAGTAAATGCCATCCGGTATGGTGCCTTGGAGATAGGCTCGGTGACCGGTACTAGTTCGATTGTGAAGTCAATTTCCTGAGTCGGTGGCAATCCTGGTAAGTCATCAGGAAATAATTCTGGAAATTCCTTTACAATGCGGACATCTCCAACCCTTAGTGGTGTTTCCTTTACCACATCCGTGATGCTGGCCAAAAATGCATGACATCCTTTTTCTATCATCCTCTGAGTTTTGAGAGATGAAATAAGCGGTGTGCGTAGCCCTGAAACCTTTCCCATAAAGCATAATCTCTGACCGTCAGGAGTCTCGAAAATTACTTGCTTACGTCTGCAGTCGATGGTTGCGCCATGCCTTGCTCGCCAGTCTATTCCAAGTATCATGTTGAAGTCTTTGATCTCCAGTTCTATCAGGTCTCCTTCTAGTTCTATGTCCTCGATTTTGATCAGTACACCTCGTACTATCCGTGATGATAGGACTATTTCACCCTAAGGCAATTCTATTAAAAACCTAGTTCTAAATCTTTCACAAGGTTTGTCTAATTTTTCTATCATTCCTAATGAGATATACAAGTGAGTGGCTCCCGAATCAAATGATATAGAACATACATTATTGAGGATAGGAATCTGACCTGTGACCACTTTATTGCTAGCGTCAGCTTCTCCTTGGGTTAAGGCAAAGACCCTGGCAAAAACCATCTTGTTGTCTCTTTTCTCCTCTGTCTTGAGCTGGGGACATTCTCTCTTCTGGTGTCCTTCCTGACCACAATTGTAGCATCCCTTGGTATTTGCACGACACTCACCAGGATGTTTCTCTTGGCACTTAGCACATTGCGGGTATTCTACATAACCCAGCCTATTACCTCCTGTGTTCGTCCGCGCCCTTTTATCGTTATTGGACTGCTTATTGTCAGGATGTCGTCTCTTTTGACCATTATTGTTGTTGCTAGGCTGATGGTTGTTGTGATTGTTGTTCCAACCATTTTGTGGTTGACTTTGCTGTTTAGGTTCAGGCTTACTGGCCTCCTCTTTACTAACATTCGCATGAAGCCTTTCTACTTCTATAGTTGTTTCTAGAACATCAACATAAGTAGTATTTCCTGGGTTTGCTAGCTTAACCCCTAACTCAATCTTTGGTCTAAGTCCTCTAACGAACATGGTAACCCTCAGAAAGTCAGTTTGAACCATCTCTGGTGCAAATTTGGCTAGTCGGTCGAACTGCCGAGCATACTCTGCTACTGATAAGTTCCCTTGCTTCAAACCAGCGAGCTCCTCGACTTTTGTAGCGATGACAGCTGAGTTGTAGTACTTTTTGTGGAACAGCTCCACAAATCTGGTCCAAGTCATGGTGGCAACATCGTGAGTCTGCTGAACATAGTCCAACCATATTCTAGCATCCTTCTTAAGTAGAGACGAAACGCAGGATATGCGGTCTGCGTTGCCGAGATTCATGTGCGGTAAGATCGGCTCTACATTTTTGAGCCATTCTTCTGCCTTGAAGGGGTCTGTTGTCCCTTCAAATTTTGAAGTGTGTTTCTTACGGAACCGCTCGTAGATTGGCTCCATGTGTTGAGCTGGGTATGGTGCATAGTTTTCCATTGGCCATCCCCCATCAGGACCTACTTGATGGGGTGCTGAAGCCATTTGTTGCGGTTGCGGTTGAGGCAGAGGCTGAGTCTGAGTCTGAGCCTGTAGTCGCTGTTGCTGCAGTAATTCCTCAACTTGTTGTTGTAGCCTGGCAATTTCTGCAGTGTTGTTAACCGACGGCAGCGGCAATGCATTTCGGTTGGCAGTAGCATGCACTCCCCTTCTACGAACTGGGTTGGCTTCATTACTCTCAGGAGCGGTGTTGGAGGCATTGGCATTGGCATTGGTGCGAGCAGACCTTCTGAGCAACATCTTCAGCGGAGTTCTAACAGTCGAGAAAAACATGTTAGAACTTACCCTAATAAGCTCTAAGGCAAAAACTTAATCTAAGCAAACATAACTCGGACCTATTTATTATGACTTCATACATGTCATCGAAATAACAATGATATTTATTTGGAAAAACAGTTTTCACTAAGTACAATCATAAATGCAAATATAATAAATAGAATCAATAAAGAAACTAATTTATTATAAAAATCGGGATCTTCTACATCTGACCCTTCATCTAACATATCATCATCTATCTCCTCATAATCATCATTTTCGTGAGCCTCAAAATTTCCTCTAGGAAGATTCGTGAAAATTCTATTTTTTTGTTCTTTTGTGAATTGGAATTCCATCTTAGAGGTAAACCTAAGTATGAGAAAATAATATCTCATAGCTACTGGTAATTCATCTTCATCGTCTATTGTCTCCCATATTTCTTCTAAAGTTTCAATTACAATAGCAAAATCTTTAAAAAGTCTAATCACTAAAACATATTGCTCCGCTGCTCTCATCATGATTTGTTTAGTTGTTTGGATGTGACCTATCTCGTAGTGGAATAAAAGTAATCTTCGAGTGATTCTTTCTAGCACTCCTACTGTATTTCTTGGTTCTCTAATCCTTTTTAAGGCCTTAATGGCTCGGATATCGTCATAGGTTAAGGCTCCATCCATTCTTAACTGAAAACATAAGGCTAAAACATTAGCTAATAACATAAACATAATAACTAAAACATAAACACTTACATTGGCGGTTAGATTCAGAGCTTGAGCGTGTGTATCAAGGAGAATTTCATGCAAATGTGTCATTGCTCTGATACCAATTGTAATGACCCAACTATTTATAAGACCTTGGACCATTAAAAACTTTTAGACATAGCTACTACTTTGAAGAAAACATACATAAGAAATAATAATAACTTTATTAAAACATCAATATAAATATTGTGCAAACTACAAAGTAAAATTATAAAATGTGGTATGGGTACCCATTGTTTAATAAAACAAAAAACATAACTTTAAATCATTTGTTCAAAACTAAATGCAGAATTACAAAACAAAACATAATTCTAAACTAAAATAAACATCATCCTCGATCGACTCGCAGCCCATTCATTTCATTCATCCTCAATACACAAGTCAAACCACCTAGATTTATTTCGCCTTCGTATCTAGTTTCCGGCATCACACTAAAAAAAAATAAAGGAGTGAGCCTAATGCCCAGCAAGGAAAATCTACTAACAACATATAACATAAATCATATACATAAGTCTATATCATAACATATACTACAAAACATATATCATATGAAACTATAATGGCCATCATACTTCTTGGGGCTTGTTAACTAAGCAAGTCATATGCCCATGGATTTGTGGGGCATGCTAGCCAAGCAAGTCATATGCCCATAAATTTTTAGGGCTTGCTAGCTAGACAAGTCATGTGCCCAAGGACTATAAACATGCTATACATAATGTAAACGTATCATAACATAAGATAACATAACATAACATAACATAAGCATAACATATCATATAAACATTTAAAATCTATCCTATTTTCCTTACCAAAACCGGGATGTTTGAGAACAAGAGTGGGATTAGAACACTCCTAAAACCAAAAGTAAGAATGGTGAGTTTCTAAAGAAATGAGATGAAAAGGAAACTAAACAATCAAAGAGGAAACTTACCGAGAAGAACCATAGATTAAAGAACTTAAACACCTAACCACAAAACCATAAACAGAAGTTAGGATTTGAAAGAAACTTAAGGAAAACTAAGGAATCATAAAGAATAGAACTTATGAATAATATTTCCTTGGATGAACTAGAACTGATCTACACTTCAATATCGAAAACACACTTTATCTCACTACCCAAATGTTTATAAAGCTTAAGATGATAAAGCTTTCATTCCCCAAAACCCAAGTGTATCACTCTATAGCAATCCTAGCAGCTTGAAGGCTCTGAACACAGCTTGAAGAATGAGAAAAATGGCTGGGTACAAGGTCCTGTTTATAGAGTTCAAGGAATGAAAATATCTGATTTTTGGCTTGAATAAAATAATGAATATTAAATGAAAAATACTTGAATATTCGCCAATCAGATTCTTAAGACTCGGTCAAAAACGTTCAGAGGCAAGTCAAGAGGTTAAGGGATGAATCAAGCTTGGATTTCTCGGAGTTAAAAAAATTGCACCTAGGGCCGATATATCATCCACCCTAGGCGATATATCGCCTGACCCTATATCCCGAGTGTTCGTGATTTCATTCGTGCGAAGTCAACATGTTTTCCGTTTCTCTAAGGATGCGATATATCAGCATACGTAGATAATTTAAATGCGTTTTTGCACGAATTAAGGATAATTAGAGTTGATTAATTAGAGTTGATTCAAGCAAGGTCTGGAAGCGTCTAGAGCTTCTAGAAACTTCTATTATTGAATTATCCATTTAAAATGCTCAAATCCTCAAATATACAAGATTGTAACAAGTGTCATGTTCTTAATGGTTCTGGAAGATTCTAGAGTTTCTAGAACTTTCTTTCATTAACTCCTTAAATAAACATGATTATGACAAGTGTCATGCTCTTAATGGTTCTATCTAAACCTTAGGTTATAATTAAAATATTTCTATGACCAAAAATATTAATCAAACCTTATGTTATAATTAATATTTCTAAACTATAGGTTAAACTTATAAAATCCATAACTATTGCTACGAGTGTTCTACTAAGTCCCGGTTTGAACCAAAATCCACTAAATCTAAAATACTACAAACTACTACTAACTACCTAGCTAGCAAACTAAACATTCTGGGACTCTAAAATATTTGTATAACTGTTGAATATGGTAATTATCTGCTTGTTCTTGGATCGTGAGGCGGCAAGAGGTTTAGTTATCACTGCGTAACTGCCCGTATTAACAATTGCAGCAAGGTTTAAGTTGATAAGAATGATTCCAAGACAGACATATTCATCAGTTGGTCAGAGTGATCAAGGCCAGAATAACAATTAGGGTCAAGAGAATGACCAGTCTCAGATTCCACAGCCACCTCTTGAGAACTGGCAGCAATTGTTCAATGATTTGCAGGCCATAGTTTTGAGGCAGGGAGAAGAACTTCGCCTCTTGAGACAACAACAGGTCCCTGCAGGAACCAGTGTACCAAAGGCATCACCTGTATCGGTGCCAAAAATTGAGCAGCTGCCTGAGGTTGGAAACAAATGGGAGCCTCTTTATGAAAGGTTCAGAAAGCAGCAACCTCCAGTATTTGAGGGCAGTGCAGATCCTACTAAAGCTGAGTAGTGGATGAGCATGATTACCACCATCCTTGACTTTATGATGGTGACTGGTAATGAGAGGGTGGCTTGTTCCACGTATATGTTTCGGGAGGATGCCCGAGTTTGGTGGGAAGTTATATCCCAGGCCAAAAACATCAATGCCCTGAGTTAGGAAGAGTTTCAGACTCTGTTCAATGAGAAGTACTACAATGATGCCATCAGGGCAGCAAAAGCTGAAGAATTTATCAGATTACTTCAGGGAAGTTTATTACTGACTGAGTATGCCCTGAAGTTTGATCGATTGGTAAAGTTTTCCATGGAGCTGGTACCCACTGACGGGACCAGAAGGGAGAGGTTTCTCCAAGGGCTACAACCTAGATTATCCCGGGACGTTCATATTACCATTGTGGCTAGGGTTACTACCTATGCATAGGTGGTTGAGAAGGCACTCACAACTGAGAGTGCTAAGAACAAGATCAAGCGAGACAATGCAGCCAGAAAGGAGTTTAGGAGGACGCGTTCTCCATTTATGGGTTCTGGTAGGGGTGGAGGCCCCAGTGACCAGAAAAGGAAGGTTCTTGATACCTTCCTAGCTCAAGGTCCTGATAGGCGACCCCATGGTATTTCAATGGGCCGCCAGAGTGGTAGTGAGGCCTGGTAGAATTATCCCGAATGCCCTAGGTGCAAGAGGCGTCATTTGGGAGAGTGTAGGGCAAGGGCCTATTTTTTATGTGGAGTAGTGGGTCATCTCATGAAATATTTCCCTAAGGCAAGAAAGGAAGAATCCAGAAAAGCGGATAGCTCGGCCCCAGCTTGAGTATTCGCATTGACACAAGCAGAAGCTGAGGCTTCTCCCTCAGTAGTTACAGGTCAGCTTCTTAGTGTTGGAACCCCTTATAATGTTTTGATTGATTCTGGTGCTACACATTCTTTTGTTGCTAGTAGAATTATTGATAGACTGTGTAGACCCTATGATTATTATGCTGTGGGGTTTGGAACCTTATCACCCACTAGGGAGTTGGTGGTATCCAGAAGATGGGTCAGATCTTTGCAAATGATGGTGGAGGGCAGAGAGTTGTCAGTGGATTTGATATAGTTGGTTATGACTGACTTTGACATGATTATGGGTATGGACTGGTTAGTGAAGTATGGGGCAACCATTAATTGTAGAAGGAAGATGGTCACCTTTGAGCTTGAAGATGAGGGTTCTTTTGTGTTTGTTGCAACTGTGCATGGACCCCGTATACCTATGATTTCTGTTTTAAGGGCTAGAGATCTATTGCAAGGAGGTTGCATTGGATTCTTATCCAGTGTGGTTGATACCACTCAGGTCATTCCAGTGAGAGCAGAAGAGACCAGACTAGTCTGTGAATTCCTGGATGTGTTTCCAGAAGATTTTCCAGGGTTGCCACCACACAGAGAAATTGAGTTTATGATAGAACTAGCACCAGGGATGGAGCCAGTGTCTAAAGCACCTTACAGAATGGCCCCAACTAAGTTAAGAGAATTGAAAGTACAGTTGTAAGAGCTGTTGGATTTGGGTTTTATTAGACCTAGTTTCTCACCTTGGGGTGCGCCAGTTCTATTTGTGAAGAAGAAAGATAGTTCTTTGTGGATGTGTATTGATTACAGAGAACTGAATAAGTTAACAATTAAGAACAAGTATCCTCTACCAAGGATAGAAGATTTGTTTAATCAGTTGCAAGGTAAAAAGGTATTCTCGAAGATAAACCTTCATTATGGTTATCATCAGTTGAGGGTCAAGGAGGGAGACATACCATAGAATGCTTTTCGCACCAGATAAGGGCATTATGAGTTCTTATTCATGCCCTTTGGATTGACTAATGCCCCAGTTGCTTTTATGGATCTGATGAACAGAGTGTTCAAAGATTATCTAGACTAGTTTGTGATCATCTTCATCGATGATATCCTGGTTTATTCTCAGTCAGAGCATGAACAACATCTAAGCACTACAAGAAAAAACAGTATTCATAACACTTAAAAACTGCTAACCGGGAGTATTGATAACACTTCTGAAAATGCTAACATAGCCCCTGTTATTAAAAGTCCTGTCTTTTCTATAACAGTATTCGAATGTTATGTTCGATGTTATCTTAAACTATTCAATAACACATTTTTAGTTGCTATAATATTCAAATAATAACATTTAGTTAGAGTATTTGATTATAAATTTGGAGTTTAATCTTATACTTTATGCATAACACTTTTCCACTGTTACATTTGATTATTTTGATAGCATCTTTAGTTTGTTATATTATATAAATCATAACGATTTGTTATGCTTATAATATATTTTTAAATCATAACATATTAAAAGTCTAGTAATAAAATTTTGTTACTTTAGTGTGGATAATATATTTTAAATTTTATTTTGATAAGTATACT